>NC_081842.1:129234700-129534700 GCF_963259705.1 Myotis daubentonii
AGTCTTGAGGTCTAACAAGCTCCCTGCTTATTGGAGGGGAGGAGTCTAAGTCTGAGCCACAGTCCGAGTCTGAGACGGGCCTTAACCGCTGCTCTGCCCTCGGTTTTGTCCACAGTAAGACGGCCCTTCTCCAGGCAGGTCCAACCTTTACCTCTCCTCCCCGGCCTCTCCCGCCTAATCGGAATCTTACCCGCTGTTCTCATCCTCAGGGACAGTCACTCCCCTCCCGTTGCCATGGCCACCAGCCTCACCCAGAGCATACCAGCCATGCTGTTCCCAGCCTCTGGCTGCCACCCAGGCAGATGCAGAGCAGTTGGGGAAGAAAACAGCCTCCTCCTCGGAAAGCTGGTCCAAGGCTGCTTGGAGGGGAGACTCTGAGTCTTCCCCTGAAGACTTCCGCTGTCGCCTGAGTCTTCCCCTTCGGTCCTTTTGGCTGCCGGCTGTGACTGGGCGGTGATTAATCCTGTCTCTCCCTGCACCGGCTTCTCGGAGCCTCTGACCCAAATCTCCTAGCGCTAAATAAGGCTGCTCCCAGGGCTCAGGAGCCTGGCTGGGTACCAAACACTGAGAACTGAGAACGGCACCAGTTGCCGCCAGTTCACATCTCTAAGGTCTTAAGAGGGTGGTGAGAAGTGCGGCCCGAGAGCTCTCCTGGAAAGAGAAATCCGTGGCAGAGAAGCCAAAGAAGCACCAGAGGCATAGAGATGGGCTCCCTTTCAAACAGAGACAAACCCGCCCGTGAGTCCTGGCCCAGGGGTTACGCTGGCCCAGGCTTGCTTCACCGCCATTGCAGCAGCGAGGCCAGGGGAGGACCCTGCCGTGCCTGCCAGCACTGCCAAGTGGCAGCTGTCTCTCGGGTGGACGACCTGCTTTACCGGGGTCCGGATTCTAGCGACCACCCTCCAGTGAGAAAAGGCAAGGCAGAGCGCAGCACAGAAATGCAGAATGTTGTTTTCACTGTGCACTCCCTCTCCTCCTCCACTGGTGCTCACAAATCACCCGCTGGTCCCTGCCCCGGTATCCAGTAGGTGTCCACAGAGTTACAGAGCCTGGCCTGGGATCAGGGTGGGGGGCAGGGGTGTGCTCACAGATGTGACAAGGGATGGGGACAGGAGAATAGCAGCTACTTCTGCTGGCCAAACTACAGCAGTTCCAACCACCTTCTGCTGTCCAGGGCCACGGACCACCCCCCCACCCCCCCCCTCCCCCGCCCGCCCAAGGCACTGATGTCCTGCCCAGAGGGATTTTGTTGAAGGTCATGTGTCTTTGCTAAAAAGTTGCTAAAAAATGGAGCTGAGCTGCTTGGGGGGAAGAAGGTGCTTTATTCTTTTGTAGAAGTAATCTAGGCCTGCCCAGTGTGGCTCCGTGGTTGAGCATCGACCTATGAACCAGGGGGTCATGGTTCAATTCCCAGTCAGGGTACAGGCCTAGGTTTCGGACTCCATCCCCAGTGTGGGGCATGCAGGAGGCAGCTGATCAATGATTCTCTCTCATCATTGATGTTTCTCTCTCTCTCTTTCTTCCTCTCTGAAATCAATATAATATATACATATATATTTTTTAAAGAAGTAATTTAGAAAATTACCTCTTTCCAGTGGGAAAGAATAGAATCATAAGTTACTAACTAGTCAAAAATTAATGAAAATGATGCCAAAAGATGCTGTGGTCTGAATTTCTTCATAATTTTTAGTGCTCACTTGGAATGATTTTTTCAGCTTACTATTTAAGTTTAAGTATAAACATTTTCATAAAGATGCATGATTTACTTTTCAAGGGACATGTTTACCTCTATAGCTTGTAAAGCAAGCCTCAAGGACAAGGCTTAATATTCAGACCACATGACCGTGACCCAGTCCCCATCAAACCATCACTCCCACCAACTTTAACAACATCCCCTGAAAGCAGGGTAAATAGATTCCAGGTCTGAAGATGGAAAACAAATGTTCAAAAGATGGCAGCCATCACATCTCCCAGTAGAGCCAGCACAAACCCTGTGCTTCTCTTCCCATTCTCTTCATCATCCCCTCCCCTCTGGGCACCCACATACCCAATTTATTGAGAACGACTCCTGATCTCAATGAGGAATATTTAGATGACTAGAGGCTGAGGGTCCAGCAGGGAGAAGCCTCAATATGGCTGGGCAAATTCAGCTGAAATATCTTCCGAAGTTGCTGGCACTCTTTGGAGACTTACTGTCTTTTGAAAGACAAGGACATTTGGTAACTTCTTGCACCACTGAAGGTTAGCCCCCTATGCATACAAGCACTTTCTCCCTCCCCAGCACATGGCTGTTATCTCTCCATCACTCAGACTCATATGCACTGTGCTTGGCCTCGCCCAAATCCCCCGAGGGACAGCTGCTCCAAGGCCCAGCCTGACACCAAGCAGCTGGATGAGCAATGTTCTCCACTGCGAGCAGGGGGCGGGCTGGGCTGCCTGTGGGTGAATCATGAGAGTCTGACTTGGAAGACAGATCAGAACCATGAGGGAACTCCACCGCATGAAGGCGTGGAGGGAGATTTACCACTTTCCAAATAGATAGCAGAAAATCCAAGGTTTTTGTTTGTTTGTTTGACTGCGTTTCAAGCATTTGGAAGGCTCACATGTAACTAACTGGCAGCTGCTGACTTCCTGAGCCTTTAAAAAATAACAAGTGTAGCCCTGGCCAGTGTGACTCAGTTGGCTGAGCATCACCCCATGACCGGTTCGAGTGCAGGTCAGGGACCATACCTAGGTTTCGGGTTCCATCCCGGTAGGGTTTGCTTGTGGGAGGCAACTGATTGATGTTTCTCTCTCACATGAATGTTTCTCCCTTCCTCTCTTTCTAAAAATCAATAAAACATATGTTTTAAAATCTTTATTTAAAAAAAAAAAGTGTATTAGGGTACAGATCTAAAGTTCAATAGATGTCAGTTCGGATGTGGCTCTGCCACTTACCAGCTGTGCTACCCTATAAGTCACTTACCCTCTTGGCGCCTTCACCTCTGAAACACATTACACGTAAGCATGTCAAACCTGTGGCCTGAGAGCCGCATGCCTCATTTATTTGGTCTGTGTTAGCCTTTGAGTTTGACATGCTTACATTATATCTTTTCCTGCTGCCTTGGTTTGAGGTTTAAATGAAAGAATCCGTGGGGTAGGCAGGGGCAGTATCTGTTCGGAGTGGTTGGCACATAAGAAGTGCTCAATAAATCTGCTCTGAATAAGTGAATGTCTATACTTCCAGTGTCTACCATGGAGTAGTTACTCAATGAGTACTGATTTTTGTCCCTTTCCTTTCCCAGATGAGCAGCCACTAGAGAGCTGGTTCCAATAACCTCGAGACCAAGCCAAAAATACAGCTTCTCAGAGGGGCCCCAACTGAATAAAATCACTCAGGGAGGGGATGAAGGCCCACTTCTGGGTGTGCTCAGCTCCCCAGCCCACCTGCTTTTAGAAGTTGAATGGAAGTCACCCCCTGAGGAAATCTAAGGTTCCTCGGAGCACAGTTAGAGAACCACGGGATTACATCCTAAATCTCTAAGTGTGACACTTTGTGATTGAGTGTTTACAGAGTAACTTGGGCACAGTTTTGAGCCTGAGAAATTAGCTCAAGGCTGATGTGTAATGCATCTCAGAAAGAACACAACCCAGGCTCTCCTTCATGCCCAGCTCCTCAGACCTGCTGCTGGGGTAAAAGCACCTGGCAGGAAGTTCCTTTGAACTGGTTTCAGCTGGAGACGCCGCAGCAGCAACTCTTCAGGATTGGGGGAGAGGGGAGAAGACGGGGAAGTGATATGGGAAAATGTAATCTTACCCTGAAGAGAGTGTCAGGTGAACATAAACAATTAGAAACACGACCTGCAATAAATTAGCCTGAGCAATAAGGGAGCGGTGGGATGCGGGGAAAGAGCACTGGGCAGGAAATCAAAACACCTAATCGCAGGCCCGCGTTAACTGCTGACCTTGAGCAAATCACGCCTGTGTCTCAATTACTTCTTTGATTGGGCCAGACCAGGTAACCTCTCTGCAACTTTTCCAGCCATAAACATCTGTGATTCTAGGAATTGCAGGCACTTAAGAATGTTGATAACAATGGTATCCAAACTCTCAGTACTGTTGTGCTTCACTAACGAAGAGATACATCCTGAGAAACGTGCCGGTAGGCAGTTTCGCTGTGCGAACATCACAGAGTGCACCTACACCAGCCGAGATGATATTGCCTGCTACACACCGAGGCTGTATGGTACAACGGTTATACTATAGCCCATTGCTCCCAGGCTACAAGCCAGGACAGCATGTTACTATACTGACTCCTGTAGGCAATTGTAACACAATAGGACGTATTTGTGTATCAAAACATATCTAAACATAGAAAAGGTACAATATAAATACAAACGATAAAAATGGTATGCCTATAGAGGGCACTTATCATGAATGAAGTTCGCAGGACCAGAAATTGCTCTGCATGAGTCAGTGAGTGAGTGAGTGAATGTGAAAGCTTAGGACATTACTTACTATATACTAATGTAGACTTCATAAACACTGTACACAGGTTACAATAAATTTATAAAAATATTTTTCTTTCTTCAATAATAAACTTAAATAACATCTTTAAAATTTTAATTCTTTAAAAACTTGTTTACTCTTTTTTATTAACAATTAGCTTAAAAAATAAATATACAGCTGTGCAAGAATATTTTTAGATCCTATTCTAGCTTTAATTTTTTTTAACTTCTTAAACTTTTTGGTTAAAAACTAAGACACAAACACACACTTTATCCTAGGCCCACACAGGGCCGGGATCATCAGCATCCCTGTCTCCACCTCCACATCCTGTCCCAGTGGGAGGTGTTCAGGGCAGTAACACACATGGAGCTGTCATCTGTGATAGCAGTGCCGTCCTCTGGAACTCCTCCTGAGGGACCTGCCTGAGGCTCTTCTTGACGAGGTGTCACTCTTTTCAGATATATGTCCATGGATGTTCGCTTCTTTTTGTCGTCATGGATTTGCCTTTAAACAGATGATGCACCATGGACATTTCTATTAATGAAAACCGTTTGGTGTTGGGGTCCATAGGATCTTGTTAAGGTCTGCAAAAGTGTCTGCTAAGTCCTTCACTGTGAATTTTCTTCAAGGCTCTTCTTCTTCTTCTCTTGCAAGTTCCTTTTCTCTTGCCTCTTCTTTAGCTATGCAGATCATTCCAGTTCCTACAACTTCTCCTTAGTCAACTCCTCAGGTACCAGCTCTAGGATCTACTCAATGTCATTCTCATCCATGCCCAGGTTAAAGTTGTTTGCTCTCTCAACCACCACCTTGGATTTTTACAACCTCCTCATCTTTTGCAAATCTTTTGAAGTCATGGACTAACCTCTCGAGTGTCACTCCTTGGTGACCTCACCCCAAGCCCAAGCAAGGTTATTGCATCAGTGTCTTCTCAGTTCTGGCAATAGCCTGAGCAAAGGTCCTCCTCAGGTAATAGACCTTAAAAGTTGCTATAAAATCTTGATCCATTGGTTAGATCAAAGAGGTGGTATTTGGAGAGAGAAACACAACTTTATATATTGGGCTAAAGATCACAGATAGAATGCAGACATCAGGAACATTAAAAAAAAAAATAAGCAAAATCTTGAAAGGTATGTTATTCTCTAAACTGTATTTCTGCATTTCTCTGGCAGGGCAATTCAGAAGGGCATCTTGGTCCATGACTTTTTATTGCTCCTGTAGTACACTGGCAGTGTGTGCTCATCATATACCTAGAGGCCCTGGGGTCCTCACTTTGCCAGGTCACAAAGGGTTTCCATTGGTAGTCTGAAACATTGCCCCAAGCGAGACTGTTATCCTATCCCTAAAAGCCTTGAAACCTGGTGTTGACTTGGCTTGGTTATGAATGCAAGTCCTTTTAGGCATCTGTTTCCAGGCGAGGGAGGTTTCATCCATATTGAATATTTGCTCTGGCAAGTAATGTTCCAACCATCAGTTTATCTAGAGTTTCCATAAATTCTTCAGTTGCCTTTACATCAGCATTCCAGACTCACCACTCACTTTCACATTATGTCATGAATAACGATTAAAGCCCCCAGAGCTAGCAATGAAATCAACATTGTACTAATAGTTGGGTCCAACCTCGTCTTTCAACATCACAGACAAACTTTTTCCTTTGGCCATGATCATTGTAGTGCTGAGAGGGATCAGCCTCTGTGACTAGATTGAAGACTAAGTCATTAGAAGTGTCTCCATGTCTGATATAGGCCCTTGTCAAATTTTTATTAGTCTCATTGTCTTCACGGAAGCAGATCCTTTAACAGCCTCTGTCACTTTGTTTTTGTTCTTCAGTGTCATAGCTGTGGTGGAATGGTCGTGCCTGACTGGAGGGCATTACCCGTCACTGGTTTTCCACCTTTATAGTTCTAATCACTTTTAATTTTGGTTCCAGGTCTATCAATCGATGTGGCCTCTTCTGGCCACATTAGCAGTAGATTTTGTATACTTACAGAACAAAACAACATGGGATTAAATCAAGCATAAGATAAAATGATAACAATCAAGAGACATGGAAAGAAGGAGATGTATGAGGCTGCTGCTAGGGTAACACAGAAACTGTTTTACAGCAAACATTTTTTATAAGTAGAAAGAGTATACTCTAAAATAACAATAAAAATATAATATAGTAAATACATAAACCAGTTTATTATCATTATCAAGTATTGTGTACTGTATGTAACTGTATGTGCAATACTTTTATATAACTGGCAGCACAGTAGTTTGTTTACACCAGCATTACCACAAACATGTGAATAATGTGTTGCAGTACAATGTTGCAATGGCTAAAATGTCACTAAGTGAGAGAATATTTTCAGAAACATTATAATTTTATGGGACCACCATTGTATATGTAGTCCATTATTGACCAAAATATGTGGCTCATGATTGTATTAGCATTTTCCAACTACTTGTGTTCATTATCCTATCTAATAAGGAAGGAATATGCTAATTGGCTGCCCCACCCTCAAAGATGGCAGTGCCCACAGCCACAAGATGGTGCCGCCCAGTCCCCTCAGTCCCGCAGGGGCGTCAGGCGCGCAGCAAGGCCAGGCCCACCCCCAGGCAGGCCTGGCCACTCCAAGCACCTGCATCTGGAGTCTCCCAGTCCCCTCAGCCCCCCAGCCACCCAGGGCCAGCCCGAGGCTTCCCAGCTGCCCCAGGCTGGCCCGAGGTGCAGGCAAGCCTCAGATGTTAGCTGCCCAGCCGCCCAGGACCACCCAAGGCTCAGGTAACCAGGGCTGGGCAAGGCTTGTGCTGCCAGAAGTGGAAGCAGTAGAGGTGTGATGGGGGCATCGCCTTCCCCTGATTGCCAGGTTGCCTTCCACCCCTGAGGGCTCCCAAACTGTGAGAGGGGGCAGGCTGGGCTAAGGAAACCCACCCTCCAGTGCATGAATTTTCATGCACTGGGCTTCTAGTCTCTAAATACTCAACTGTGACATTAGTAACACATCTTAGGTTATTGGCAAGGCTTGGGGTCTACATGTACGGAAAAGGGGGTGGCTTTGAGTCTGTAAGAGCAGTCTATACAACATCTCCCAGAGGTCTTTGCATTATGATGAAAGCAATCTTGGCATATGTGAGCACTTACCAAGTCCAGGAGAGGTAAATAAACATTTGAAGGCCAGTAGAATTGTCTAATTATCTGCAAGGATTTGCGACAGGTCTTCTGCTTAGCTAATGTTTTCTGAGGTCACGTTCTGAGAGTCTCATATTGACTACTTTTTACTATTATTTTGTTCACCTTTTAAACTGAGTGTTCCTAAAGTTGGAAGAGAGACAGTGAGACTCAGTGGGTTAACTTAACCCTATGTGTGACTGGACTACTACTTCTTCAGGTCACGGGTGATTCTTACAAGAGAATCATCTACCCAAAGAGGGCAGTACATGCACGTGGAGCTCTTTAAGGAGTGCGAATGTTGAGGCTAGGTCATTGTTTGGAATGGCACTCCATCTGGAGTCAGATTGCAGGTCCTGATTGCCAGCTTGGTCCCTTTAGTGTTCTTTAGCATTCAAGTCCAAAAATCTTATCAGGACTAAGTAGGTGGCCCCTAGTTTTATGTATCCACCTTCATCAGTAGCATGGAATGAGACATGCAGCCAGGTAAGAAAAAGGGAGGTGAGGCAATCACTCATTATGAACAGAATGTCCTCCTATACACAGTAGAATGATTTCAACAGCAAGTAACAAAACACTCACCTCAAGCCAGCTTTAAAAGCAACATTTTGTCAACAGAAATTGAAAAATAAAAGAAATTATTATTTTTTAAAGCAAGGACATTTTTATCTCAGATGATAAGAATGCTGCCAAGTTTCAAAGGGATGAAAACCATGATTAGCAATGTCATCAGGAACCAAGTTCTTCCAGATCGTGGCTCTGCCATCCTCCAGGTGTTGGTGTCGGCCTCAAATAACTCCCTCATCATCTCAAGACCCTTCGGCAGTCCTGGTTTCACATCCAGATCTGCAGGGCTTGCTTCATGGGCCATCAGTCTGTGCAGCTTCCCAAGGCCCTGGGTTAGGAGAGACCCCACACTTGGTTTAATGCTTTGCTGTCGCCATCTTGAATTCCTTAATAATTGTATCTTTAAACTTGTGTTTTGTGAGTGAAGTTCTATAGGGCAGAGGAGCATGCACATGAGCAGAGAAGATACACACAATATGTGTGTCCACTCTTCCCTGCTGCCCCATTCATGTGTAGTGTTCATGATGTCCCATGAGAATAGAACCCCAGTGAACCCACGGTGAGTTGGAGCCCAGCGAGACTCAAAGCTGGTACGAGGTAAGCGTGATAAGCCTATTCTGAGTAAGTGGCAGCATCCACAACCCCTAGAGGCCACACTTTCTGTCCAAACCAGAACTTGCTTTGAACACAAAAAGAAAACAATAGAATTCTAAGAAAACACAAAAGACCAACAAACCCTACATTATTCTTTCTAACTTGTGTTACTTCCCTGTAATAACCTCTTTCTCTGAAACTGATGACATATAAGGAAAGACTGAGTGATTGGCTAATATACCTGAATGGGCTAATCCAGGAGAAAACCCAGTAAAACTCCAGCCTGTAACTCCAAAAGCCTCTATTTCTTGCCTTGTTCCTAGCCCTTGTTTCTGTTGCCTTCTTTTACCAGCAGGGCAACCACCTAAACTGTGTGCAACAGTTGACTGCCCTGTGAACAGTTGTCTGCCCAGAACAGAATGTCATCATCCGGGAAGCTTTCCCATCCTGCCTCCAGCTGGTGCCGGGCCCTCCTGTCCTCCTTTCCAAAGCAGTCACAGAACCCATTCCCCTTGGTTTGGCAACTAAAGCAGCAACTCTCCAACTTCTTGAGTCCTCCCAAACCCATTTTGGGAAGGAAACAAGGATTATCTGCCTCAGAGCTGGGAAGAAGACTTATTTTTCACTATATACCTTTTTAAATATTTAAATCACATAGATTTTCTAGTAAAAGGATTTAATATGCAAATATTTTTAAAAATCACCTAGTCTAGGTGAAGAAATTAAGCAAAAACAACAACAACTCCTGGACACAGACAGCAGTGTGGTGATTACCAGAAGGAAGGGAGTGTGGGGGCAGGTAGAAGAGTAAGGGGGATAAATGGTGGCATAAGGAGACCAGACTTGGAATGGTGTACACACAATGCAATTGTACATTTGAAACAAATATGATTTTATTGACCAATGCAACCCCAATAAATTCAATAAAAATAAATGAAATTTTAAAAATAACCTATTCTTACTTGTTTCTAAAAATAAAACACTCAAATCTTTTTCATAAAAATTGAAAAAGAAAATTTAGCATCTGGAGTTACACTAATAAAAAATACCATAAGTGAGCTATAGTTCATCCCAGAAAGAAAGTATCCATCTTTTCAAAAAGGGACATCTTTTCAAAATAGTGTCAGAGACCAGTCACTATTTCTTTCCCTCTGGTCCCCCTGGACCCCACTGTGAAAACAAGCACCCCAGGCTTTCCTCTGCCCCTTCCACTCTCACAGGACCAGCCCCCCCTCCCACATTCACCCCTGGATTTCATCCCTGTCAGCCTTCCTGCTTGCCTGACCTCCTCCTCTTTCAGCAGAAGAGAGGAAGCTGGTCACAGGGCAGCACATGCTGGGAGTGGACGGCAATGTAGTGGTTTCTTCTTCCTTATTCCATCATAGTTCATTGTGCTTGAGCAACTCTCCAAACTAACTCGTGCATGAACTTGTTGTAGAATAAAAACTGTGGAGCGAGGGACCTGAGGATGCTCTGTTCCCCTCCCCAGCAGCACTCCCAAAGGCAGGCAGCAAGTGTGTGTGAGGACCCAAGCCCTGTGCCCCAGGCCTCTGTACCCCCAGCAATCTCTTCCAACATAATCCCTAGCTTCTTAGAGTCACCTTTCATGTAGATTTGCCCAAGACTGACTTTTGTCCATTAACAAGCTAAGAAGACAACTTCTGTTTCTATTTCCACACTACCACTCATAAAATTTGAAGATAAAACACTGCTGTAAGAATCAACCCCCATCACTAACACAAAGTGGGTGGTTTATTTTTTAAAAAAAATATATATTTTTTATTGATTTTTTATAGACAGGAAGGGAGAGGGATAGAGAGCCAGAAATATCGATGAGAGAGAAACATCGATCAGCTGCCTCCTGCATACCTCCCACTGGGGATGTGCCTGCAACCAACGTACATGCCCTTGGCCGGAATCGAACCGGGGACCCTCCAGTCTGCAGGCCGACGCTCTATCCACTGAGCCAAACTGGTCAGGGCTGGGCGGTTTCTTTTTATTTCTCCAATAACATTGGAGAGTGTTGTAGAGGTATGTCACCCATGTCAGGGCTTCTCAACGTCGCACTGCTGACACTTTGGGCAGGATGATCTTTTGTGGTGGGGGCTGTCTGGGCCTTGCGGGATGTTTAGCAGCATCCCTGGTCTCTACCCACTAGGGATGAGGTGGCACCCATGCCTCTCAGGTTGTGACAACCAAAAGTATCTTTAGACATTGCCAGATGTTTTCTGAGGGGCAAAATGCCCCCAGTGTGCAGAACTACTGATCTACAGGAAACTGGATTATTGGGTTGTCACTAGACAACACTTATAAAAAAAAATGTTCGCAATTATTTTTGGCTTTCCTGTCAAGTGCTATGGGGAAATGAGAGAGTCCGAGGCATCCCTTCACACTGGCTCATGTGCAAGCATGACCTGCCCAGCCACCACTGTGACCAGAACCCAGAAGAGCATACAAGGTGGCCACTGAACCAAACTGCCCTGCAGCCCATGTCCTGTGCCTGAGTGCCGGGGGGGACAACTGTGGTCCTTCTCAGCAGAGCCTCCCCCCCCGCCCCACTCCGCCGCCCCAGTGGCTCTTAGCTCCCCGCTCTGGAGTTAGAAGCGGGCTCAACTTCGGGTGGAACAAGTACTTGTGTGTGTGCATGTGCGTGTTTCGTTTTTATTCTTCTCAAAAAGTGGACAAACAATACATACAAACTGATTATAAAAACCTAACAACACAGTGAAAATATACCCATCTTAAGGGAAAGATCCCCTCCATCTTACTCCTTTCCCCTAGAGCAGCGGTTCTCAACCTGTGGGTCGCGACCCCTTTGGGGGTCGATGACCCTTTCACAGGGGTCTCCTAAGACCATCGGAAAACACATATATAATTACATATTGTTTCTGTGATTAATCACTATGCTTTAATTATGTTCATTTGTAACAATGAAAATACATCCTGCATATCAGATATTTACATTACGCTTCATAACAGTAGCAAAATTAGTTATGAAGTAGCAACAAAAATAATTTTATGGTTGGGGGTCACCACAACATGAGGAACTGTACTAAAGGGTCGCGGCATTAGGAAGGTTGAGAACCACTGCCCTAGAGTGATATCCACTTATCCCTTTGTTGTAATTTTTCTGGACCCTTTATCATGCATTTACACAGATAGGGAGATGATTAAGAATGTACTGTTTATTATTATAATTGTAGGCTTTTTCTGTGACCTATTTTTAAAGTATTCATATGTGACTCATTCTTTTTTGTTTTTAAATTTATATAAATTTTATTGAGATATAATTGACATACAATAAAATGCTCCTATTTGACAAATATATACCTGTGTAACTACCATCACAATCAAGGTACAGAATATTTCAATCACCTCAAAATGTACCTGTAAGGCTTCTTACCAGCAAGTCTTCATGCTCAGCAACCACCGATCTGCTTTCTATCATCATAGATTAAGTTTGTCTTTTCAAGTGTTTGATATAAACAAAATCCTGCAGTATGTGTGTCTGGCATCTTTTTCTCAGTAAAATGCCTTTGCAATTTACCCATAGTGGTTGTATATCTCAGCAGTTTGTTCCTTTTTATTGTGAAATATTGACTCATTGTATGGATATACACACCTTGTCATTCACCCATTGATGGACAATTGGGTTGATTCCAGCCTGGGGCTGCTATGAATAATAATGTTATGAACATTAGTGATCAAGTCCTTATGTGGAAATTTTCTTATTTCTCATGGAGAAAATGAATCCCTCAGAGAGCAAATGCTAGGTCTTATGGTAACTGTATGTTTAATTTTATAAAAAATGCCAAACCACTTTGAAAAGTGGCTGTACTAATTTATGGTAGTCTGCCCTTATCCACAGGGGATATGTTCCAAGACCCCCAATGGATGCCTGAAACTACAAATAATACCAAACCCAAATATACTATGTGTTTTTCTAGATATGCATACCTATAATAAATTTGAATTTACACATTAGGCACAGTAAGAGATTAATAACAATCTATAATAATAAAAGCACAATATGCTAATTAGACCAGACAACCAGACGACCTTAGGACAAAGCCAGGGCTGCAAGGCCCAAGCCCTTTGCACAAATTTCGTGCATCAGGCCTCTAGTAACTAATAATAAAATAGAACAGCCCTAGTGGGTTTGACTCAGTGGATAGAGAATCAACCCAATGACCAAAGGGTCTCGGGTTTGGTTCCTGGTCAAGGTCACATACCTTGGTTGCAGGTTCAATCCCTGGCCCTGATAGGACACAAGCAGGAGGCAACCAATTGAAACAGGAATTTTGGGAGTGAAAAAAGACAGGTTTTAGGAAATTTTAGAAATTTTAGAGAACCATGGAAGAAGCACAGGGCTTCAGAGCAGCAGGAGGTATGTTTCCATAGAATAGGGAAGCTGAAAAGCTGCAACAGGTACATTTCCATAGAATGAGGGAGCTGGGAACAGCTAAAGGTCTATATTTACAAAATAAAGGGAGGAAGCTCTTCATCCAGAAGGAGAAAAAGAAACCCCAAAGGGAATAGGAAAACAATAAGGAGGGAAGGAAAAACCTCATATGTCCCATGTGAGGTTTGACCTTTGAACTCAGGAGTTACTATAGTAACTAGTCTAAGGAAATAGTGACCAATCAGAAGGGATATCAAGGCACAAAGATCTGCAGCCTTTATAAACCTTGCAAAAGGGAACTCTGTAGGACACTTTCCCCCTCCCCATGTGGTAGTCCATGCTGTGAGAGTCTTTCACCTTCCCCATGTGGGAATCTATACTTGTTCTTCAATAAATTCCCACGTTTGCTATACCACCTTCTGTCCGTGGATTCATTCTTCGACTTCAGGGGACAAAGAATCCAGGACATCCTGCCCAGGGGAACACACGTGTTTTAGTCCAAAAATTCCGATTCACAATCGATGTTTCTCTCTCCTCCTCCTCACCCCTTCCTTCCATTCTCTCTAAAAATCAATGGAAAAAAAATATGTTCATTCCTCAAGTGAGAACTAAATAAATAAATAAAAATAAAATAGAACAATATGCTGTACTAAAAGTTACGTGAATGTGATCTCTCTCTCCCTCTCTCTCTCATAATTGGACAATTACTAAGTGACAAATGGGTAGGGAGTATATACAGTATGAAGACGCTGGACAAAGGGATGATTCAGGTTCCTGGCAGGATGGAGCAGGACAGTGTGAGATTTCATCACCCTATTCAGAACATCACACAATTTAAAATTAATGAATTGTTTCTTTCTGGATTTTCCATTTAATATTTTTGGTCTAGGGTTGACCACAGGTAACTGAAACTACAGAAAGCAAAACCGAGAATATGGGGGGACTACTGTATATTTCCGCGCACAGTGTATGAATGAGTGTTCCAGTTGCTCTGTATCCTGAAAGTTCCTGTTAATCTTTCTGAGCTTTAATTTCCTCATCTAACACGAAGATGGTTATCGAACCCAACCTCACAGAGTCTGGGAAGGGTCAAATTAGGCTGTGCCTGCAAAATAGTAAAGCACAAAATATATTTCTATGCTTTAGGGATGCCATCATTACATTTATTTTTTTTAGGCACTTACATGACCCTCCTGACCCCTCAATTATTTTCCTATTTTTCTTCATTCCTTCACTTCTTGAAAAAGGAGGCTATGTTTTTTGCCTTTTCTAGCTAACCCCTCAGCCCATGGCTACATCCCTCATCACTTCTATGCAGGTGATCCCTATATCTGCATCTTGGTCCCCGAAGCTCTCCTAAGTCCATAGCCCAATCCTAATTGTCTGCTGGGCCTGGAGCCTGTCCTTGGTCTGCAATGCCCCTTCTCTATCATGCCCCTCAAATGCCATTCTCATAAATCTTTCTCAATCTCTTAATTCCTGACCTCTAGATAACTTTTGATCTATATTATTAACTAGTAGCCCAGTGCACAAAAATTTGTGCATTTGGGGGGTGGTCCCTCAGTTATTAAACATTTATCGGCACAACACTGACCGCATTGGTGGTGGTGGTGGTCTGGTCAAAATGTGTTATATTATGCAGATGAAAATCTATTTAAACAGATTTCATGTAGATATTTTCAAAGATGGAAGAATTGTCCCTGTCAACTATTTTAGTTGATTCATATCTTCACTAATTGTCATCATAGCAAAGTTTTCAGTCCCCATATGGATTGCTGGATATAATAGGTCATGTGCTGTCCCTGTCCTTTGTAGCCTTTATTACTTTAAGGACTCTAGTTTTCCATTTATATGTTTAAGTACCAACCTTACCAGCTTAAAAATGTAAGCTTTTAACACTGCTCTCTCTGTTCCGTATCCTTCCGATGAAAAGTGGAGTTGGGTTGCAGCACAGGAGAGAAATTCAGAAGGGGAATATTGAAGCAATGACTGCAGTAGGAGAAGAGGGAACCTGTTTCCCTGGCCACAGGCGCTGGTGCCCTGGACCACAGGGTTGGCAGCTTCTCTGGGTGGCTTGGACGGGTGGCTTGTCCATCTCCTGGGCTGCAGCCAGCAGCAGGCGCTGGCGCCTGGACCAAAGGTGGGCGGCTTCTTCTTCTGGCGGCTTCTTCTTCTTCTGTGCTTCCAGGGAGGGCAGTCAGTTATGTGTATATGGGTGTGCATGCAAACATAGGCGTGTATATGTGTGTATGTGGAAATCTGCTGGGCAAGTCAAAACCATAGAAGAGTTGCCCCCTATCTCTTGAATCTTCCAGAGATATCCCCCACTTTTTTATTCTATCGCTATTGGAGAGTCAGTATTTCCAGCCAGCCAGCCAGTGACTCTCTCAGTGTCTATTTCTGATTTCTTCTTTCCCTATCTGTCTTCCAACCCCTAATCATATTTCCACCTGGATGCATCATTTTTACTCCCAATATGCTGTATAGAGAAGGAGTCAGGATGCTGTCTTCCCATGAATAGTACTCAGTAACAAACCAATTGCATTTTAGTTGGGCAATGCCCCTACCCACCCTTCAAATCCCTTCCACCATGCATTTCTGTTTCCCTTTTTGTTTGTTGGATTGTTCTGCTGCTCCTTCTCCTCACCCCACCACCCTTGCATGGTAATGTAAAATTCTTTTACCATATCAAGAAATTATTAAAAATACAGATACTTTGAAAAACAATACAGGTACTTCTCCAAACACCAGCCGGGGGTGGGCAGGGACTAGGCAGCTGCTGGCAGCCACCTCTTCCCTGTCCCACCCGGCTTCTCTGATCACCAGCCAGGGGGCGGGCAAAGGCAGCCCCGGTTCTCTGATCATGGGCCAGGGGGCAGAGCAAAGGCGGGGGGCTGCCTTTGCCTGCCACCCGGCTCTTGCCTGCCACCTAGGTTTCCGATCACCGTCAGCGACAGGCAGCTTCTTCCGTTCTTCCCCTTTCGCCTCCCAGCATTGTGCCTATGTATGCAAATTAACCGCCATCTTTGTTAGCAGTTAACTGCCATCTTTGTTGGCAGTTAATTTGCATATCGCCTTGATTAGCCAATGGGAAGTGTAGTGAAGGTATGGTCAATTACCATGTTTGTCTATTATTAGATAGGATATGGCAACAACAAACACATTCATGTTTAATGTATTATGAGAATTCACAGCCATAGCTGAGACTGCAGAGAAAGAATCCTGCCACCTGAATTCCCAATCTACCATTTTCTCTCCTGGGACATGAGGCAAGTCATTTAACTTCATTTTGCTCTTCTGAAAAGTAGGGGCAAACAATGCCTACCTCATAGACTTGTTGTGATGATTAAATGAGATAATACATATCTAGCCCTTAGAAAAGTGTCTGACCCACAGTAAGTGCTCAATAAATGATCATTTCAATTGTGAAAAATGAAAAACAAGCAAAGGATTGATTTTATTCATACTATTACAGTAGGTAGAGCATGCCAGATCTCAAGATCTGAGTGTCTCAGCAGTGGTTTTGTCTAGACTCTAGATGTTTATAGGGAGGAGTAGACAAGTCATAGATGGGTGATTTTACAGTTATGACATTTTTATAATCAGGGGTTCTGTCAGCCAAGTGAACAAGAAATGTCTATCTCTGTGTCTATCTAGTTTTGATGGGCAAATAGTGCAACTACTCATCTGGGAAACAAAGAATACGAATGTGGAGGGTCCCTGTCTGACCTTATCACAGGCAAACAAGAGAGTCACTTGTGAGTTTAATGGGGGTCACAAAAACAAGTGGGCAGTGGGTCTTATCTAAGTCATGGGAAGGGCTGCTTTTTGCAATAAGATCTTTCCCAGAACACAAAAGGACAAGAGATTCTGGAGAACAAAAGGTTAGGACGATTTGCCTTCACAGGGCTCAAGGAAATGTCAATGTGGTCAGTCCTCTTGTTCAACACAAACATAACAACTATGTATGGAAATGAGGCAAAGGGGGATGTCCAGGTCTGCCTCAATTGTTAGTCCACATTTGATTGCCGTGTGTAAAGTTGTCAACTCAGATCCAGTCTCTGTGTACAAATCCAGTTGGAAACAGAGCTGTTCTCAGGACTGCTGGGTCACGACACATGGTGAATCACCTGTCAAGTCAGTGGCTGCATAGCAGCATTTACAGCTCTGCACAGGATGATGCCGACACCTGGGATGTCATTTGCCTATTATGTGAGTTTTGAGAAAGCAATCCACTTCGTGTTGTCATTTCCTTTTGGGGGCTCTCGGAGAGCCTCATTGAAGGTCTTCCTCTGGAAGGAATTTATGTTCACAGTAAAGCTTGTAACTTTTTAATACGGAAACAAGAACCCAACCTTGCACTCCTTGTAGTTTTGCAGCAATATGGCAGTTCAGAGGACAGTATGAGGTTCTTTCCTCCTGGGTTAGGGTGGGTCTTCAGTGCTATCTTTCCACAAAACTAAATCTCTACACTGAAGATCATGTAAGGGCTATAGCGGGATGTCTCGGGGACAGGCAGATGTGACCTGTTGTTGATGAGAGTATTTTACAAGACCTTAGCAGTATTTAAGAACATTGGATTGTAATTAGACTAGGGTCTCCTAAGGTCTGGAAGGAGCAAGGGTAAGAGAATGCCAGTAATTTCACAAGGGGATAGTCAATGTTGACTGGAGGGGGAGGAGTGAAGAATCATCAGGGATAAAGACAAGACTTTGGGCCAAGGCAAGTTGAGTTTCTCAGTGAGCTTAACAAATTTGAACTTAAGAGCACCATTGGCTCATCCTTTCCTCGAGGACTGAAAGTGATAAGGACAGTGCAAGGAAGTATTCATTGAATATCCTGAGTAACCTTAGCAGTAAAGTAAGTCCCTCTATCACTAGAGAAGAACAAAATCCCCTCAGTGGCAAAAACTCTTTGTAGCACCAGCTTAGCTACAGTGGTGGCATGTAGCCAGGAAATACCTTCTAACCACCTTGAAATACACACAGACTAAGCTTAGAACATATTCATGTTCACAAAATGTTGGAAGTTGGAGAAAATACACTTGCCAATGAAGACAAGGGCAGAGGAAACTGCCACGATCCTTGTCGCACCTTTACTTTTTCACCAAGATTGTGTTTCTGACACACGAGGCATGCTGAGATTTCCTGCTCACTATGAGGGCCAAAACGTCCCCACCAATAGGGGCAAGGACTTTAAGATTTCCTTTGCCTTGATGTGTGATCCTATGCAGGCTGTGGACTAAATTTCAGGTGAGGGACCAAGAAGAGACAAAGTGAGCAACTATCTGGGTGTCTCCAAAGCTCATCTTAGTGGATGAAATATTCATCCTATTTTCAATTCATTTTATCAGACTCAAGTGTTAGCAGTTGATATACCCTAAGTTTCTTAAAATTTCTGTCTCTAAAGGAGGTTGGGCAATGGGAAGTATGCCGGTGATCAAGGGAAAGTTTACTTGGAAAGCAGCTATCATAGCATATTTCCCAGTCAAGGAATTTGCTTTAGATGTGAAGGTCTGATTATTGTTGTGAACTATAATTTTGAGAATACTTCATTCTTTGAGTAAAGCATCTCAGAGGCTAACAATTTGGGTTCCATTTTTGATGGGTGTCCCTGCAGCTGTTGTGAACCCTCTGTTATTTTGTCATCTTTCTTATTTTGTGCTAGTTTGAAAGCTCAGATGAGAGCTACAAGTTCAGCCACCTGAGTCAAATTAACTTCAGGTGTGAGTTTGAACTCACTGGATTGTTGAAAATCTAATTTCCCATTTGTGTGGCTGAAGTAAAATGCTCCACAAATAAGGAGACATGGGGAACTTGGAGAGGAGTTTCAGTAAGGTCGGTGTGCAGAGAGTGAGGGACTGTGATGGTAATACAGCTCTGAGGACGTCCCTCAGAAGTAGGGGAAGGAGAGTAGCTGGCTTAAGGTTTTAAGAGCAGTGGATAATGATGCATGGTGGAGGCAGTGGTAGGATTTTATGAGATGAGTCTGGGTGTGGAAAAGTGGTGAGTGTTCTCTGTGAGTAATAGGGTCTAAACTGCCTTGGGTATGTAAAGGTTGAATGGATGACTCACAGCTAAATCAGCAGTGGTCTGGATTAGTTTGGGGGTTTGGGGAAGGAGAATTCCTGAGACACTGGGTCTAAAGTAGGCTAAAGTACCCCATAGGACTTTGGCTTCCCTTGTATTTTTGGGTGAGACCATCCTAAGCATGCCCTTCCTTTTTGTTTAAGAAAGGGAAAAGAGTAATGAGTCCAAAACAGGGAATCCAAAGGCAGGAGAAGAGGATAGAGAGGATGTACTGCTTTGAAATACAGATATGAAAGGAGAGTCCTGATTAAGGGGTTTGGTAACAATCTCTTTAGCCATGGCATTAAGGAAGAGGTTATGGCCCTAAGGGAGAGATTATGGTGGGAAAGTTAAGGGTCCAATGCCTGTAATAGTCAACTAATTCTAGAAACCCTGAGTTACCTTTTGGTCTCAGGGAGAGGGAAATCGATGATAGTGTTAATACATTGAGGATAAGGTCTTTCCTTTAGAGGAGATATTCCCTAGGTAATACACTTGAGGACTGAGTCTTGCATTTTGTCTTTAGAGACCTTATGTCCCTGTGGACAAGAGCTTGGAGTAAGTAATGGGTCATGATAAAGGAGCTGTCAAAATAGGGTGAGCAGAGAAAAGTGTCACCTACATGCTGAATAACAACAGAGTTGCAGGGGAGGTTTAAATCTCTCAGGCCTGTATTCAGGGTCATAGAGAAGTAAGGTGAGTCCTCAGTAAGGTGAGACATGATGGTCCACATGTATTATTGAATTTATATGTGAAGGCAGAAGGATATTGGGAGTCAGGGTTGAAAAATATTCTGGAAGAAGCAGAACATAAGTCAAGGACTATGAGGCAAACGCTGTTGGGTGGATAGAGGCCAGAATGGTGTCGGGTTTTTTCAGGACTAAAGGAAAACTAGGGATTGAATATTTTGTTGATTGTTCTCAAGTCTTGGATTAGCTGGTATCCCATTTGGCTTCTTTAGAGGGAGGATGGGAGTATTACAGGAACTAGATGTGGGACTAAGACTCCCTTGTCAAGGAGGCCTTGAATTATAGGTTGAAGACCTTAGAGTATTCTTGCTTTAGAGGACATAGTGGGAGTGTTGGGAGTGTACAGAAGGTTCTATTTCTACTCTGAGGGGGTCAGCCTTCCAGATTTGATCTGTGTCAGTGCGGTAAGCAACTCCAGGAGAGTCAAGTAATTTCCTTGTACTTGAGGATTTAAAAGAGGCTCGGGCATTTTGTCAGCAGCAAGAAAAATCTGAGGGCAAATGAGAGCCATGAAAAACAAAGGTATGAGATGGGGAGCCAAGCATCTCAAGCATGAGACTCTTAGGGAAGCAAAGTTTTCAGTTAGAAAGTAATTCTCTTTCTAGGAGGTTGACCAGGTAGTGGAGCTAAGTTGAAAGCTGTGCTAGGTAGTGAGGGATCCTAGTGAGTCACAGAGAGTTTCAGGTAAAGGTAGTCACATGGATGACAGTCACGTCCTCCAGAGAGATGGCTGTGTACAAGGGAAGGTGGAGGGAAATCAGAAGTACTGATGGCGGGTTTGTTGCCCTGGGTCCACTAGGAAGGGGGTGGGAGTGCCCATTCATGGGAATGATTGTCTCCTCTGGCAAGTTAGTGTGGACACAGGGGGCGGGTCCTTCAGTGAAAGTCATCAGGGAGATAGATTTTTGGACTCTTGTTCCCTTTTACATTATAAAACCAGGCAATATCCTTTTATTGATGATATCTGCAAGTGTCTTTATCTTTGGGGAGTTTTGGAGGAAGCAAATTGCCCTGGCCTCCTTCTTTCTAATCAGCTAAGTTGTAAAGCCTTCAGTTCACATTGGGTTGGTTTGATGTTTCCTGAAATGGAGTCTTCATGGTGTTGAGCTAGGGTACATGTTTTGAGAGAGGAACATTTTTCCTATTTATATTGTGGTTTTAGATGACATCTCTAATTCTTGGTCATAAGCCATTTACAAAATTAGTAGCAAAGGCAGACTGGTTCAGTCTTCAAGAGCAAGACCGAAGTGTCCTTTCCAACATTTTCTAGTCTCTGTCTATAATTAGAGGTGGGGTCATCTCTTTTTCATCTGCAGTCTTGCATCTTTGACCTATCAGTTTTTGAGGGGAGACAATGAGAACAAATTCTAAAGTTTTTCCCAATGGTTTTAGCTTATAAGCCTCAGGGAAATTCTAGGTGCCAATTTACAACTGCAGTTGTAAATTGTCCTCAGTAAAACTCTGCCATTTATTGAGGTCATGAACTGAATTGCCACCATAGCGGAGAAGCATACAGCAGGTCCCTGAATAACATCCTTTCATTCAACATCCTTTGGTTATGACGATGACGTGAGGAAAAATAATGCTCCCCAGCCAGACCCACTGTCTGTGGAGGGTGCTTGTTCTCATTACACGGGTTTTCTCCAGGGACTCCAGTTTCCTTCCACATCCCAGAGAAGTGGAAGTTAAGCGAATTGGCTTGTCTACAATGTCCCATCAGAGTGCGTGTGTGCAAGTGGCCCTACGATGGAAGGGTGGGTTTCCACCTTGCGAACTGAGCTGCCAGAATAGGCTCCAGACACCCGCAACCCCAAAATGAAGTGAGCAGGTTAGAAAAAACAAACAAACACCGTTTTGCTTGTTCTCACTCATCTTTCTTAAGTGAATATATATTTTACATTTATTTCCATGTTTAATATTAGAAGCATTTTGGATCTTTATTTAGAAGTCTGGTGATTTTTTGTGACTAGAAATATGTGATTGAAACTTAACTCTTATTGATGCCAATTAGCCTATGGCAAAATTGGTTTTGTTATACAATGTATACATTATTTCAATTAAAGTCAGTAACCAAAGATGTTGAGTGAGGACTTACTGTAATCAGAATGGATTTCCAAAGGAGGATGAAGGGGAGGAGAAACCATTTTCCTTCTACCCTTCTAGGTTCTTGGCTGAGACCACCCAGTAATAAAAGACAGATTAGCAGGGGGGGGAAACAAATGGAAGTTTAATGACATACATGCCTTCTGTATACATGGGCGCAACCCAGGAAAACTGAGGAATTCCCAAATATGGCGGAAGCCAATACCTTAAGTACTACTTCAACTAAAGACAAAAAATATGAGTGGAGCCCATCCAGTGTGGTTTAGTGGTTGAGCGTTGACCTATGAACCAGGAGGTCACAGTTCAATTCTGGGTCAGGGCACATGCCTGGGTTGCAGGATCCATCCCCATTGTGGGGCATGTTGATCAATGGTACTGTCTCATCATTGATGCTTCCATCTCTCTCTCTCTCCCTCAATCTTCCTCTCTGAAATCAATAAAAATATACATTTAAAAAATGTGGGTGGAGAGGGGGGTTAGATATGGGAGGTTACCAGGAAAAGCACAGGTATGATTTACCCAGATGTAAGTCCTTGCCTTTTGGATTGATAAGAGTTTGTAGGGAGTTGGTCATCCCCCTCTTCCAGGCACAGAGAGGGAGACACCTCATAAATGCAGATTTTTCTCCATAAATGTAAATGTCTTACAAAGGGGCAACTTCTACTCAATTTTTAGAGCTTTTCCTGTGCCTGTTGTCTCTTAAAAACAATCAGCCTACAAATAATCCTTATTTCAAAGAGACGCATCTGGAGTGACAAATTCTGTTCCCTTTCAGGCTTGAGAAGTGAATTGAAAGTGTCTCATGGTGAACCGAACAGCAACAAAACCCAACCTAAAGAGTGTTCAAACAGAATCAAAATCAAGTCCTTTCCATGTTACCATGGACAGATGGCCAAGCACAGGACCAGGAGCGGACTCTCCCTGGGACCCCTGGAATGCCGGCCCAGCAAGGAGCACGGCAGATTGGAGGGGCCTCAGCACCCGGGCCCAGATGCTTCCATCCAAACACAGCACCAAACTATCAAAAAACAATAAACGGGTGAGGGCATTGATTTTTCTCAGGCTATTGCAGCAGAGAGAGCAGCCCAAATCCAAAGATTCGAGTGTCCCAGGAGCTGTTTTGTCTAGACATTTACAGGAAGGAGCAGACGAACTACACAGTGTTGGGGAGAATTAACCTTCACTGCTCTGAGCACAGGGCTCAGGTAAAGTCCAGCACCGTAAGGAAGGAGGCCCCTTTGCTCTGCCCACAGAGCTCCCAACTGGTGGGGTGTGACGTGGTAGAAAAGAACCTGTGAGAGAACTGAGAGGGCCAACAGAGCTCTGGGAAAAGCCCGTGGGAGGCAGCCAGGCAGAGAAGTAAAGAAAGCATCTGTGGGGCTGGGGGTGGGGAACTGTGGCGAGAGGTTGCCAAAAGGGATGGAGGGATGAAGTGGCCGAAGAGCAGGAGACTTGCCACCAAGAGGGGAGAGAGTTTCGTCCACCACCAGGAACCCGCAACATGCCAGGCACATGGGTGAGGGATTCTTTTTCCCAGAGTCTTCCCTGTGTTTGACCATGTAATGCCCAATCCCTCACCCTTCACTGCCTTCTCAAGAAGTTTGTAGTAAACTTATTCATTACTTTTCAAGACCACTGGCTCTGTGGTCCTTTGATGCATCTCATGCTGAGGAAGGCCTGGAACCCAGGGGAGCATGCAGGTTGGTCTCATCAGGGGCCTCTCACCTGCCGGCTATGTGGGCACACAACCCATCTCCTTCCTGGACCCTCAGGTCTTTGGATGCAAGGACCCTATCTGCTTCATCCTCTGCCCCCCATGTACATAGCAGAGGCTTACACAGAATTCCTGGGTCCCACTGAAAATTTTATAAATTGGCCACTTATGAATCAATCTGAACCTTTTTTTTACAGCTAATTTTGTTTTCAACTTGTGCCACCTCTTGGGGGCACTGAAGTCCTCCTTCTTTCATTCCCCACATGCCCAACTCAGGCAGAAGCTGCATGACCGTGCGAACTCTTCAGGATTTCTGATAAATGTAGGAATGTTGAAAGAGAAAGGCAAACAGGCTGTTTGCTTTCTCAATGCATCCCAGGTCAGGGGAGGCAGGAGGGGGAGAGGGACATGCTCTGTGGAGTAGGGCAGAGCAGAGAAGGCAGCCTCCCTGAGAGATCAGGGAGTGAGGCTCCTGATTGCACGAGGGGCTGGGGGTTGGGGGTGGGGTGGGGGGAGGTGGTCTTATTAGCATGTGCCTTCTCCAAGCACAGCTCTTTGATGAAGTGAATGTAGTCCTATGTTTGGAAATGAGATAAGTGACAAGAAGAGCAATCTGAGGGAGGAAACTCCAGCCAGGTTGTCTCCCCCTGGCCGCCTCCTTCAGAAGCACATTGGTGATTAGGCGCCCATGCAAGGCTCCCTGCTGCTGCCCAAATCAAGGCTGCTCTGCTCTGCTCAGCTCCGGGGGAGGCAAAAGGCCAGCAACGCAGGGGACTGGAAACTACACTGGAGAGAAAGGCCAGACCCAACCTCTGAGTGTGTTTTCTTTACAGGAGATGCTGCGAGGCGTGCAAAAGTGATCGGTAATGACTTGCAGTAACCTCTGCAAGTGCCAGGATTCAACAAACACTGTTCCAAAGGGGCCTCCGGCGGCTGCTGCTTCGGGCAGAGTTATTGCACAGAGCCGAGCAGTTTCTGTGACTCTGTTTGGCCTCACAGTTCTCCAACATAGATGAGCTAGCAGACGGTTTTGATACCATTCGTGTACAATGAAAGCAAACTGCCTGTCTTCCTAAGGGTTTCTGAATTTTTCAAGACACAATAAGAAAAAAAGAAAAGAAAAATAATTGCAGTTACAACATAAGGTTTCCTTGTGCCGATGTCCCCATACTCTTCCTCTGAAAATGACTCTCCTGGGAACTCACCCTCCACCAAAACATCATGCTCTCTTAAAATAAAAACAAAGCCAGCAGATCCAGCAGATGGAGCAGAAAGAGTGAAAATGTGACGTTCTTTTGCCATTAACTTCCTCATGTTCACTTCCAGAAGTAAACAGCCACTCCACACCCACCAGAGTAAGCACTGTGTCCCACTGAGAACCTGCGCCACTGACACTCAGAAACCAGTTTAATTAAAGCGCCTGACACTCATCCCTGTCCAAAAATGTTTTCATTAAGATTCAACTAAAATAATGTGCTGGGTCAGCAAACACAAGCATGAAACCAGGACCTGGAAGCAAAGTAAACACGTTGTCCTGTTCATCTTAGTGTTTGCATTATGGGGTTTGCATTGGTCCTGGCATCTGTCGGCAGCACCAGGCCATGTTGCATAATGGCATGCAACCCAGCCAGCTGCAGGAGCTGCCCGCGTGTGGAGGTGGGTTGCCAACAGCTGCACAGCAGCAGGGAACCATCTCTGTCTGCCACTTCCTGCCCCATCCCAGCTGCCCCAGAGATGCTGAGGGCAAAAGAGCAGCCACCCCCCCCCCCCCCCACACACACACACAGGGCTACACTCCAGCTAACGAGAGCCAGGAGGCAGTCAAGATGGAGCAGCGTTCTTGTGAGTGAGCTGGAGAAACCCGTTTGCTTAAGACAGATGCCTAGATTCTGGACTTCATCTCATTTAAGAAAGACACTGTGTGTATTCTTTAAAGTAAATAAAATAATGAGGAGATGAGAAAGAGGAAAAGAAATGGTTTTCAAAATCCATCCTTCAGTTCTCTGAGAAAAGCAGCCCTCAGTGTCTAGAAAGGGTTTAATCCAGACTTGATTTGTGCACAGAATGGCCTCTCTCTGCAGAGGTACCAGTTGTATAAGCACACGGGCAGCTGCACTGAGCCAGGAGCCGGTGCAGGGGCCGTGCCCTTGAAGCCAGCCCTTGGTATGACCAGGAATTTGTCCCTGAAGGGTCAGAACAGGCCTCCCTCAGGTGCCGCCTGGGCATGTGAATTTTTTCAGCTATAGGCAATTGAGACCCTGAGAGCTCATGAGAAACTTTTGCTTCTCCCTGAAGAATTTAAATTTGGGGCCTTGCCCATAATAACAGTTATCACCAGAGATAACTTTTTATGACCTTCCTATAGGGCAGGGCAAACTTCTAATTACTGAGCATCTGCTCTTCTTATCATCCTCCCCTGACCTTCTTCCCCTCTGAAGCCCCAAGGTGCCTCACCTCTCCTTAGCTCAGAATGCCATGTGCACACCATTTTCCCTTTCTGTCTCTGAACCGCTCATGTATGCAGGGTTCCCGTCCATACATATGTAATTAAATTTGGTTATTTTCTCTTGTGAATCTGCCTCATGTCAATTTAATTGTTAGATCAGCTGGGAGAGCCTAGGCGGGTAGAGAGGCGTTTCTTGCCCACATCCCAGCAGCTATGGTCAGGAAGTGGCTGATCCATCTCCAAGTAATATGCTCATCCTTCATTCCAGGTCAAGCCCTAGTTCTCAGTGTAAGGAACTTATTTCCAAGTCCCAGAGCTTGGACAGCTGCCTGGAGCCTAATGACAGGACACACAGCGCACCCAGTGGAGTCAGAGACCTCTCCACCTCCTCCTGATGAGAACAAGCGGGGCCATGGGGGCAGAAAGGCCAGGCTGCAGCCATGGGTCAGAGTGCTGGGAATTCCCAAGTGTCGTTCGGACCCTTGATACCTGTGCCTCTTTGGGGCCAGAGTGCCAGCTGTCAGCCATGTCTAAACAGACGGGGTGGGGGAAGGGGCCATGTGTGTGAGCACACAGCTTCTCCACCAATCTCGTTTTTGAACAGCTCTAAGCTCCTTTCTTATTCTGTTCTTAGCATGTGCGAACGACACAATGGCTGGAGCCAATTTGAGTTCTGCTTCCTCATCCTCTGCTAAGTTGATGAGCAGTGAAAGGCATAAAGGTAGACAAAAGCAAGCCAGAGGCTCAAAACAAAACATGAACCGAGCGAACAATGGCTCCCTGTGGTTTGTCAGCGGGCAGGTGTACCACAGGTGTAGAGTCTGCTTCAATGCGGCTGAACGGCCCCTTGTCGGCAGAAACATGCACAAAGGGCACCTTCTCCCCATGGAGGTGGGAGAGGCCCAAGGAGAGCCAGAGGCCACAGATACAGGAAGTGAGGTCTGAGTGTCTCCCAGCGTGAGACACAGAGAAAGGAGGCTTTTTTATAGGGAGCCCCAGAGGCCCCAAAGGCCAGGCCGATGGCAGGGGAGGGAGGCGTGGAGGGAGCTCTCTCAGCATCCCTTCCCAAGGTGGCATCAGGCCATCGCCAAGCATGGGTTGCAGTATGGGGCTGGACACAGAAAGAAGCACCAGCAAGGAGGCCAAAGGTCAGGCATGAAGAAACAGGGTACTTAACACGGAAATAAACAGAAAGAAAGCTTGTGTGCCTCTGAAGCTGTTCTGTGCAATCCATTCATTCATTCACTCACTCATTCTCTTACCAGCTTCTACAAACAGTTCAAGAATTCCTATCTGTGTACCTGGTGATGTTGGGGGGAAGAGGGGGTGTTTTCTGAAAGACCCCTAAGGAGAACAAGAGAGGGAAACACACTTGGTCATTGCACTTGGAGCTGTGGCTTCCAGTAACTGGAAAGTACTTTTTGTTGATTGATGAGAGTGAGCATTTAAATGGACATTCAGAAAGTGGTTCCTGGTCCTCTGGTAGTTGAGTAAGAAACCCGATCTCCTTGGGAGATGCTCCCCTCTGACACCCGAGCTTTGAAGGCCTCGTTCAAGCTGGCCCCGTGTCAGCTGCAGAATTCTCGCTGGCTTCAGCGTTTCCTTTGTCTCTCAGGCTAGTCTTCAGGTTCTGACAAGTGTATGAATTTTCCCTAAATTTCCATGTAACACAAAAGAAACTTTTGTGCTGTGGAACTTTGTTGGGGTTTGGTGTCTTGCCTGTGGCTTGTGTCCTGTCACTTATATCATCTACAGAGCTGTGCTGGAAGAAGGGCTGGGAACACCTGCTGCTGTCACCTGCCTGAAGGAGGCCATGGGTGATGTAGGGAAGTGCCTTGGGGCTAAACTCAGGAGACCTGAGTGTCAGCACCTGTCCTGTCAGTGGCTGGCTCACTCCCACCTCAGTGAAAAAAAGGGGAGGAGGGGAGACTGGTCTAGACTAGGTTTTCTCCACCTCAGCACTATTGACATCTTGGGACATAACTCCTTGCTGTGGGCCATCCTGTGCATTGTAGGATGTTTAGCAACCCCAGTCTCTACTTACTGGATGGAACAGTATGTTTTGCAGTTGTGACCATTACAAATACCTGCATCTTAGCTAGTTTGGCTCAGTGGATAGAGGGTTAGCCTACGGACTGAAGAATCCCAGGTTCAATTCCAGTCAAGGGCATATGCCCGGGTTGCAAGTTTGATCTCCAGTGGGGGCATGCAGGAGGCAGCCGATCGATGATTCTCTTTCATTGATGTCTCTCTCCCCCTCTCCTTTCCTCTCTGAAGTCAATAAAAATCCTATATAATGTAAGGCTAATATGCAAATCGACCAAACAGCAGAAGGACTGGTCACTATGATGCACACTGACTACCAAGGGACAGACACTCAATGCAGGAGCTGCCTCCTGGTGGTCAGTGTGCTCCCACGGGGGGAGCGCCACTCAGCCACAAGCCGGACTCACACCTCAGGAGCAAAGCAATCATTTTCCAGAACAACCTGTCATCATGATAGATCGGGACAGCGGAGGCATGGCGGAGTGTGGACACACAATCCTGTCAGCAATCTCCAGTGCTCACCTCGAGGTGTGTCTGAGTCTCTGTTCTTTGTGGTAAACTAAGCAAATCTGCAGGGTGTGCATTCGGAGGCAACACCCTGCCCCATCCCCCCAAGGAAGCAGCCCCAGCTGTCAACATCCTGCTCCAGTCTGCTGATGGATGCGACAGACCCGGACACCCCATACAGACGCCCAGGGAAGCCTGCCTCCCGAGGAAACCGTGCCGCCCACCCTTAGGAGAGCCAGGGCCTGCATGCTCCCCCTCCAGGGGAGCTGGGTCCTAACAGGAACTACGTCAGGACTTGATAAGTGTCTTCCACACACATTACCACTCCATTCCCACAGTGGTCACATTAGCTGACAGTAGAATGTCCCCATCTTCTCTATTTGTGTTCAATAGGAATTTTGCTCCACAAACTCAGGTTATAAAAACATTCATTTCATTTTTGTTAAATCAAATTAATTTGACCTTAGCCCTGTTTGCCACTATCACTTCTCACCCCAGTTCCTGCAGTTGTTCAAAAGGCAAAAGCCCCAGAGTCAAGCAAAGGAGAAGATTCGAGGTGGCCCCTCTGGTCTTCAGTGGCCCTGGCTATCCCTGACATGTCACTGCCGTCTCTGGCTTGGTCCCCTGCAGACATCTGCACGCTGCTCCTTGGTTGCCAGCAGCCATTCCCTACCAAGGCTTGGCCACCTTCTCCAGATCTGGGCCTACGACAGCACAGGCCTCACATGCTTGGGGCTCCTTCTGGAATTTCCAGCACTGGCTCTTTGCTAGCCACAGGAAGCACCCCTCCACGCTGCAGCCTCCTCCTCACTGAGCACAAACAAACAAGCACACAAACAAAACAGAAAGTGCCAGCCTCCAACCCCGCACCACACACAACACCCCACCTCCCATGCACACAGACCCCAGCCTCTGGGCACCAGTTAGCCTAGACTGCTAAGGACTGTGAGTTTTCAGAACAAAATCCACAGGGTGGTGTGGATTCAGGCAAACTGCTTTCAGTTCTGTACCACAAACCTCCCCGCACGATAAGGAGCTCAGAGACCTGACCTTCTTCTGGGAGTGGAGGTAAGAAAATATAGCAGACAGACACAACCGAGTCTATAAATTCCACCGTTTCTACCGGTGGAAAAAGTGAGATTCTGTGGGGTCAGGCAATTTGCTATCACATTTCTGTTGTCAGACTCAAACCCAGGACCCCAGACTCCACCAAAATGTGTCTGGTACAGAGAGCATGTCAGGAGATGTGCCAGCTCCTCAGGGTCATGTGCTGCTGGCCCCAGGGCGGGGCAGCCGGCCCCCAGGGCCTCGCCTCTGGTCTTGGAAGACCGTCAAACTCTTAGCAAACTCTGACTATTCTGTGGCCACCACTCCACCCGCTTCCCTCCTTCCCCAAGAGAGGACACACTGCCCTTATTCCCTACAGCACGGAACTCGCTATAATTTCTAGACAAAACCTAGTTAAAACTTGAGGCTAGCATATAACTAACTAGATTATCTGATTTACAAGATCTTTTTCTCTCTCAGCTCTCTACAGAAATGATTTTTTTTTAAGTATGCACTGAAACCTTTAGGTGCTTTAGGGGTTCTGCAAATGTGTGAGCCCACTGCAGGTTTTTAATCGGATGGATGTGGCTGGAAGGGCTCACTAGGAACGTCGGTTTACAGGAGCTTACAGGAGGTATGGGAATGTAAGGCTATCTTATCTTGTGCAGTGGTTATCAGCCCAGGCAATTGAATGGCCGAGCAAAGTACTCCATCATAAAATTATAGAATCAGTCTGAAGCTAAAGGATGTTTGCCGATGAGTAGGCGAAGCTCGAGGGCTGTGCAGGGCTCCTCACTTGGATAGCTGCCCCTTTAGGCTGTAAAGTCTGTTCGAGTACCCTAAGCAGGGAGTGGTGGCTGATGTCCTCGCAGGAAACGAGGAGCACAGAACCTGATGCAACACCGGCAAATGTCTCTGCAAAGGTTCTGTTGACATTTAAGGAAGAAATGTACTGCTCTGCTCAATACTCCTAACAAAATGCTGCACAGCTACATGATAGAATGGGAAGGGCTTATCTATAAAAAAAAAAAAAACAGCTTAATAAAATATGGCAAAGTATGAAACAGACAAAAATCAAGTACATTTTAGACCCTTATAATACTGGATGCATATTAAAATTTTTATCAGCAAAAACTGAGTTTTATAAACACAAAGCTGAATGAAAAAAAAACAAATAAAAGATTGAAACGATTGTGTACTGAATGGATCCACGTATATTAAATTTTAAAAAAGGTGAAACTAGCTGTGGAAGATAGTATAGAGGTTCCTCAAAAAATTAAAAATAGAAAAGATTGTGTGCTGAATGATTCCATGTATACTAAATTAAAAAGGGGGGGGGGGCAAAACTAGCTGTGAAAGATAGTATAGCGGTTCCTCAAAAAATTAAAAATAGAACTACCACATGAGCCAGCAGCTCCATTCTTCTCAAAGAGATATTTGTATCTCCATGTTCATAGCATTATTCATGATAGCCACACGTTGGAAGCAACCCTAGTGTACGTTTATGGATGAATGGATAAACAATCTATGGATGAACGGATAAACAACTGTCATATATACATACAAAGAAATATAATATTGTTTATCCTTCTTCCTTTTTAGGAAGAAAATTCTAACATATGCTACAACATGAATGAATCTTGAGGAAGATATACTAAGTGACTAAGCCAGCCACAAAAGGACAAGCACTGCTTGATTCTTTTTATGAAGTGCCTAGAGCAGTGAAATTCATAAAGCCAGCAAGCAGAACGGTGGTTGCCCAAGGTCGGGGGTGGGGAGAGAGATGGGGGGGTGCGGAGATGAGGAGTTAGTGTTTAAAGGGCACAGAGTGTCAGTTTTGCAAAATGAAAAGTTCTGTGGCTGGGAGGTGGTGATGGTTGCACACACTGTGAATGTACTTTATGCCACTGAACTGTATGCTTAAAAATGATTAAGATTATAAATGTTATGTTTTGCACATTTTATCACAAATAAAAATTATTTAAAGGGGGGAAAAGAAAGAAACAGGCAAAATTAAACTATGATTTGCGATGCGGGCTGATGCTGGGAAAGGGGCACGGGGAGGGCATCATGTCCTATTTCTTTATCTAAGTGCTGGTTGTATGCGTGTTTTCAAATTGTGAACTTTTAGCAAATTATAAACTCAGGCTTTCGGCACTGTTCTGAATGTATGTTATTCTTAAATTAAAAGTTTAAAAAATTGCCGAAACCGGTTTGGCTCAGTGGGTAGAGCGTCAGCCTGCGGACTGAAAGGTCCCAGGTTCGATTCCGGTCAAGGGCATTCACCTGGGTTGCGGGCACATCCCCAGTAGGAGATGTGCAGGAGGCAGCTGATCGATGCTCCTCTCTCATCGATGTTTCTAACTCTCTGTCCCTCTCCCTTCCTCTCTGTAAAAAAATCAATAAAATATATTTTAAAAAAAAGTTTAAAAAATATAAACCCAACTGTACAGGAAAGGCCACAGGATGAAAGATAACCTCAAGTCTATACCATACGATGGACTATTAACTTTTGCTCACATTTTGCTCCACAATAGCTTCAAGTATATGAAGCAACTTCTAGTTTTGTTTTTATTGCCACTTCTGTTAAGGACCAAAAAATGTCAGATTAAAAAAAAAACAAACAAAAAAAAACAGCTCTGGTGGTGGAGGGGGCAGAGGAGGAGGGCTGGGGGCCTGTGTAGGGGCAAGGAGGGAGGTGGAGGGATTGAGCAAAAAAGAAAAGAGAAGGAACTCATGGACACAGACAACAGTGTGGTGATTGTGGGGGCAAAGGAGGAGGTGGAAGGGGGTATGGGGGAATAAATAGTGATGGAAAAAGAAATAAAGAAGAAAAAACTCTCTCAGGAGTCCCTTCCTGCAAGGGCCTCAGCACAATCCAGGCTGAGAGAGTGTGGAGAGTTCACGGTGGAGCTTTGTAGGGATTAGGGAATCACAGGTGCGCCCTTACCTAAACCAGCCAGCAGCTTACTCATTAATCAGGTACTTAACGGGCTGCTGCTCCCAGTTCCCCTCGCCTGGCAGACTGGTAGCTTTGGACTAGTTCCCAGTTTTTGCCGCCACCCCGCCCATCCCCTTTCTGCTCCCAGCCAAAACTTCTCCCTGCAGGTATTCAGATGTGAGCCTGGTCCTAGGTCTCAGCTTTTCTTCTCTGCTGGATCCCTCAGAGCTGACTGCTCAGGTTTCTCCTCGGGTTTTCTCAGGCTGCCCGGATGGCTGCTCCCCACACTGTTCACACGGAAATCTGGTTTCTCCAGGAGAGGTCCTGACTCTCCGCTCTCCGCTCTCTCATCTTTCTCCCACAGCTTTTATTTCTACTTTTATTTCAAATTCCTGCCCCTATCTGACCACAAGCCAGAGGAGGCATATAGGGCTCACAGCCTCTACATTTCATTTCCTCTTGGTCCTTTTAATCCAGCTTTTTAAAATGTAATACTATTGGTATCTTACAAGATGCTAGCACTGAAGATGCTGAGTACTGAACTCCTATAATCTAATGCTCACATCGTCACTCAGCAAGGACACTGAGGCTGGCTGAAGCACTTGCCAAAATGCAGGGCCCGCCTGGGTTTGGCCTGCTAACGATGGTGCACCAGAGCCGCGTGCATATGTGCACATCCTGAGAAGTGGAGGTGCTGCTGTGGAGTGCTTCAGGCACCCCCCAGGGGCCTGGACGTCCAGATCTCGCTGGCTTCCTCTAACCACTGCTAGAACATTAACAGGAAGTCACAGGATGCCAGGGATTTAAAGACTCTTAGAGGTCCTCTGATCACACCCTTTTGTTTTAAATATCACATATAAGCCCGGGGCCCTCTGTTTACCTTGTTTTATCCAAATAAAACCAGGGAGCAGGTGCATGCAGCTCAACAGGAACCCAGATTTGGGGAAACACTTCTCTCTCCAGAGTGGGAACTGGATGGAGTGCGTGTTACAGAAGGGGAAAGGGGCTGCCCGCTGTCGGTCAGGCCTGGAGAGGGCCCACACCAGGGCCACTCTGCCTGGGGGCGCTACTGCCCGCACCTGGGCTGAGGAAGCACCATCAGGCATCCACAGACACACCAGGCCACAATTTCAGGTCAGCTTATCAAAAGAGAAGTAACTGTTTTATTATCTCTCTCTCTTTTTTTTTAGAACTTGCTCAAGATTTTGAGAAAGAATAAATAACTCCATTCTTTAAAGTTCAGTAGAGAAAGATTTATTTCCTAATGACGAGGTTTCTACCGTCGGAGATCCAAATAAAATAAAATTAAAAATGCTTCTCTTCCATTTCTGCAAGGAGTGACCATATCAGAAATGGCCTAGTTGCTCAACCCTTACATGAATACCAGGCTCATTAACTCAACCCCAACCCATCCTTCTCTGCTGCTCTCTGCTCTCCATCACCCTCCACGGGGCGAAGGAGAACAACTGTTTGCCACCCACCAAGCAGCTCTCCCAATCCCCCAGGAACTGGCGCATTCACCTCTGTGACCAGCAACCCCAGTTTAAGGAAAGCTGAAGGCCAGATCTGAGCTGTTTACACTAAGTCTTTTTCCACGAAGAGCAGCTTCACTCTAGAAACTTTCTGAACTCATGAACACGAACTTTCACCTTGTTGCTGCAGAGTGGCAGCATGCTTGGCTTTTGCCGGACTGGAGCTTACTGGAGAAAAACACAAGTTCCTCTTTCAGCCTCCTTCCATCACTTCTGGAGGAAAGCTGTCCAGCTACCAAAACAAAATGTTTCCCAGCTCTTCCTCCCACACCTATGAACTTTGTGCCTTGATTAAGCCCTGGATTCGCCTTGAAACAGAACTGGACCATGTCCAAACAATTTCTTCAGGTTCTTCAAACATTAACTCAACAGATGTTATGTCAACAGATTTGCCTGTTCTCTCTCCCTCTCCTTTTGAGTTGGTTCTTGTGGTGTCAACTGGAAAGTCTGAACCTCACCCCCACGCCCCTCTTACCAGGGGAAGGAAGCCCCTTCGTGTGCACAGTTGCCAGCACTGTGCTCCCCTCTCTGGTCCCCGAAAGGAGCTGCCAGGGAGCAGGTGGAAGTGATGAGCAATGGGATAGGTGGGTCCAAAGAACGTCTGGTTACTTCGAGCCTGGCAGGGAGACATTGGACCATTTCTCCCACAGACAGACACACCAAAGCTGCCTGACTTTGACACCCCCCCCCCACCCCACTCTGTCCCCATGTAGAGTAAGGGCTGCTGGGAGGAAAGAACCAGCTTCCTCAGGGAATCTTGCTGGGAACCCTCCACGAGGGCCTGGGCATCTGTTCCCAGCAGGGCCTGGAAACTTAGACGGCAGGAGCCGTTAGAGGGCAGCATGGGCCCATGCATAACTCAGCAGGCTCCTTTTTCACTCACAGGGCGTCTGGGAGCACAGGCACTAGCTGCCACAGAAAAACAAGTCAGAAAGGCAGAGGGGAGGGTGGGAGACAGAAACCTCCCTCCAAGCCCTGCTGTGCCAGTGAAACGCTGCTCTTGGGAAGGCCAGGCTGCGTGTCCCAGCACATGCCAGGGGTATGCACTGAAGAGACACAGGCTCCGGAGAGAAGCCACACCTCCTGCCCCCTTAGACAAGTGTGATGGCTCCGTGGCCTCTGGGCAAGGAAGCCAGAGTGAGTGCCCAGAGCCCTGAACAGAGACGGGTGTGGGAGACGTCAGGCGGGCACTCTGCCCTTTGTGTCACTTCACTCTTCAGCCTCTGGAGCGAGAGGACAAAGGAGCACCTTGATGCTGGCAGACACTGGGGGCACGGCTGGGTTTTACAAGGAAGGACGAAATCTGATTCCCCCAATCAGAATAGATCATCTTTGCCTGTCTATGAGGTGACCCAGTTCTGAGCACAGTGCTTGGCTCTGAACAGATGTGTATCACACTCCCAGCTTGCAACCTGGGCCTTGCCAGAGAGGTAAGAACATGGCATCCTTCCACGGGACAAATTCGAGAGCTGGCTCTTGGGCATCCCTTGCAAGGGCAGCTCTGCATCTCAAAGGACTCCTGGCAACAAGGACTGGCCTTTGTCCCGCCTCCCACAGCACACCTTTTCTGACTCACCCAGGCAGCTCACCCCAGGGGAGGGCTGAAAAGGAAAACCTGGAGCAGTGGAATGGGCCACACCGCAGTCCAGCCCCCAAGAGGCAGGGAGCAAAGCGGACCCCTGCAATCTTATCCTTCATGTTTTCCCACAAGCTCTCCGGGACAGCTCTGATTCATGATGCCATGGAGGTGGGAAGATCCAGCCCCAACGTCCTGGGAAGATTCAAGTGTGAAGCAGAAGGTAGCAAGTGACCAGACTCCCAGCATGGAGCTACCACCTCATGCACAGGCCCCAGTTCTTGCTCGCTTCTCCTGCCTGAGACCTGCCCTGGCCTCAGAACAGCAGCGAGGCCCTGCACTGCGTGGTGCTGTGGCTCGGTGTGCTGCTATGCCTGATGTTTCTTTATGGAGCGATTACTGTTCATTGAGGATCATTTGCATGTATTCCCTTCTGAAACTCTACCGATGAAAAGCCAGGCGCAGGGCCTGAGCAGGTAGGCTAGCAAGTCTGGTGGTGCCAGCAGCCCTGAGCACTCCAGCTCTGCCTGCTTGGCCACCAGGGTCTGCCTCTGTGCCTTCCTCCTCCCTCCTCCTGCCGAGTGGGAAGGACTAGGAGCCTCTAAAGTGGGGACATGCTAATTATAGAAGTAACACTCACCATCGGGAATAGAACGCACTTGGAACTGAATGGGGAACTTCACGTTGCTGGGAGGGCTTCCAGTTTCCAACAGTGTTGGGCTAGGTATTCAGACTGAATTTCCCACTGAGAACAATTTAAAAACTGGATGAAATAGAAACGAATGCCAAGTCCTTCTGTTTTTCTTTTTAAATATGGAGAAGCAAAGAATATTGGCTGTTGTTCCAGGGCACAATGAAGGACTGGGAGCATTTCTTTCCGATCATGCAGGCATCAGAAACAAACCTGCTGGTGCTGTGATTCAAAACGTAGATTGGCATTTGTAGTTTTCATGAAATTCTCCTTGTGCACTATCCAAAAGCTATCACACCAGTCAAAATTTATATGGTATAGGTGTGATTATAGGTGTGATTTACTCATTGAATTCTTTATTTAAGGCTAATTCCGCCCAGCAAAAGGACACAACTGCTCTGTTCCTTTGGAACTCCTCTTGTCAGGCCTGCTGCTACACCTTTCCTGTGCAGAGACCACAGACGTCCCTGCCCCTGTGGTCTGTAGCCACACAGAGGAGACCATCCAACTCCCCTCCGGCCCTCCCACATCTGCATTAACTTTATGCCAGTAAATATTCTCCTGATCTGAGCTGTTAGATTTTTAGTCCCACTCACCAGTGAGGCCTTATTCTTCACTGTCTCTAATTTGGGGCATATTCTTCACCTCCCTCAGCACATTTCCTCAACTCTAAGATGGTACTAATAATAGTTAAGTATCTCATGGTGTTGCTGTAAAGATTAAATAAAATAATACAGATAACACATTGGGTACCACATACCCAGCCAGTTAGTGTTAGCTACCACTATTGTTAGTAGTATTAGTGTCAACCATAAAAAGTTGTGACGGGCATTTTGTTCAACTAAATATCCAACGTCTCACTTTAAACCGTCCACCGAGCACCAGCACTTTCCAACGGGAGGGACGTACTGCCACAGGAAGCAGCCGGTCCACCTTGGACACCCTTGACGGCTGCAATGCACTTCTTCATGTTGAAAATGAGATCTGACCCCGGGAACTTAGTGGTCCTCCTCAGAGCATCAGAGTCCTCCTCCTCAATCTTTGAATGTGGTCATCACATCGTTTCCTCCTTATCTCTGCCTACTTCTTTCAATCTTCCTGCCATGCTGTAGTCTCAAGCCCTTCGCCATCGGTTCCTCTTGGCAACTGGATGACAGGTTATTTCTCTCTTAAGTTTGGTGTCTGCCCAGCATGGCTCATGGCAAACACTGAGCTTCGCCAATGCAGCCTTTGTGTGTGTGTGTGTGTGTGTGTGTGTGTGTGTGTGTGTGTGGAGGGGGGGGGGGTGTCATACCTGCTGTTGGCTCTTTTTCACTCAACTCTTAGCTAAACACCTTTTAAGTCTTTTTCATGACCCTGCCACATCTCCCCCATCCTGTTCTTGTGCTATTTACTTATAAGACATATTCTCTTACCAGTTTCAGCCGATCGTCAAGCCTTCCAAGATGTTTTTAGGTCATGGGGAATGGTCCACAAAATTGGTGGAGTGACCTTTATGACTGCATATGGGTAACATATGATGAATATGTTGGACAAGACATGCTAGAGAGCCTTCCTTCTGAGGAGGCCCAGCTTTGATACTCAGAACGCTTCCCATCAGTTATCACCACCTGCTATCCTGCCCCACGGCCCTTCTGTCTCTGTAGCATTTTCTACCCATTCTAGGCTTTCTAAGTGAGTAGTAAGGGGGACTTCAAAAGCCTTTAGGGAAAGGGATAAGGGTGGGGAAAGGGAGAGGAAAGCTTGCATATATACTTTTTATTTTTACCCTTGAACACAGGTGTGAACTGCTCAGATCCACTTATACATGGTGTTTTTCAATAAATACTTGTACTATTTTCCACCCATGGTTGGGAGCCCATGGATGCAGAGGGCTGACTGTATGCATTGATCTATATGGGGGACTTGAGCATCTGGGTATTTTGGCATCTATGGGAGATTGGGTGGGGTATTTCCTGGAAGAAATCTCCCACAATTTAAGGTTTTGGGGAGTCAAAAGTTATACACTAAATTTCAAAAGATTGGAGGGGGAGTCCATGCCTCTAACCCCTGCATTGCTCATGAATAAATTATATATATGATGAAATATTATTCAGCCTTGAAAAAGGAGGTCCTGCCATTTGTGACAACATGGATAAACCTGGAGAGCATTGTGCTATGTGAAGTAAGCTAGACATAGAGAGAGTGATACTATATGATCTCACTTATACTAGTATGTGGAATATAAAATAGTCAAATTCATAGGAGCAAAGAGTAGAATGTTGGTTGCCATGGCAGAAGGAGGGGGAAATGGGATGATGTTCAAAGGGTCTCAGTTACACAAGATGAATAAATTCTAGAGCAAATTTGTAGAGATGTAACGCAGGGAGTACCTGGTGACTACAGTTAACAACACTGTATTGTACACTGGGAATTGCAAAGAGGATAGAGCAAAGGTGAAATCTCACCACACACATACACACACACACATAGTGGCAACTAAGCAGAGGCGATGATATGTTAATTAGCTCAATTGTAGTGATCTTTCCACATGTGTACTGTCTCAAAACATCAAGCTGTACAACTTAAAAATATACATGTCAAGGATATTTCAATAAACCTCTTTAAATAAGAATGTTAAAACTGGGAAGCAGAAAATACAGTACAAGAGAATGACCAGAGGAGAGCAAGGAAGGGCAGCAGAAGGGCAGCGCACCGTGGTTACAGGCCACTGAAGACGCAGGGCTGCCAGACTAAGACGTCCTCCAGCCGGCCCTGCGGCCCAGGGTGGGGACTACAGTGCCAGGTTAACTGACCTCACCCAGGCAGCAGCAAGAGCTTCCCAACCAGGACACATTTTGATCCAAAAACACTGGTTTCACAAAAAACTGTTTTCACTTCCTGAAAACCTTTAGGCAGAGGAAACATACATATCATGCTTTCCTGAACACAACTGCCTGGAAAGGGCAAGGCTGCGTGAAAATAAGCCTCCAAAACAAACCTGTTCTTCCTACATTGTGTAACTCAGACGGAGGTTCGCATCCCTCCTCACCTGGGCTCTCCCAGCTATTGGAGGATGCAGCCTTTGGACAGATGTTTGCTGAGCGCACAGGCTTCGCCTGGGACAGAGCTCCTCGCACTCTGTGAACAGCCTTGACCATCAGGGGGCAGATCTCAGCCAACCTGCACACTAATGGCCAGAAATGTGCCACTCAGGCCCTGCCGGCGCCTTTTGGGGGCATCAGCTTATTTCTGAATCACAGTTTCTTCCTTTGGAAGAAAGAAATGACTAGGACAATAATGCTAGCACGTTGAGTTGCTCCGGAAGAGAGGGAAGCTGTTCCCTTATACATATTCCCCATGCTCTGTCATAGCCATTGAAGCGTGATGTGCTTGCTAGGACCTCATGTATCTGTAAAACCTACCAAAATAAGATAGTTACTGTTGAGCACAAAATACTCGGAAGAGATTTCTTTAAAGTAATGTTTCCCAAATATTTTTGTGTACAACTTTTAACAAGAAACAGTTTACATCCCTATCCAGCACACACACACATGCACACTGAACTTAAATAAATGTTTCATGAAACAATATTTCATCTTACTTATGCAATACATGCAATCTGGTATCATATATTCTGTTTCATTCTTTAAATGCATAGCATACTATAGGTTACAACTCACAGTTTGAAAAACATTGGTGGGGGCTTCCATACGGAGATGACAGATTGGACATACACGGTATCACCTCTCCCTTCAAAATCCTATTAAAAAGGAATAAAGGAACAAAATGCTATAAACCCACAGGACAAAGGTACAGGATTCACATTGTATTTTAAAATCCCCATATTCCCCTACAAAACCATGTTGTCAGAAAACACCAATGCCCATCTTCAGTTTCAGGGAGTAAATCTTGATTACTCTAAGATAATAATATTAATTTTATTCCCCTGGTCTAGTGATTCATTTAGAAATGACTATAACACCTTATTTTGGACCTGGGGCCATGAGAGAAAGTCTGCCGATGATAGGATTAATTCTGGGAAATATTCTAAAGTTTTAACTAGATCAGAGGGAAAGAGAGTCTCAATTTCTGCCTCTGGAATATATGCTGCTGCCATATTTTGCCCACAAAGGGAGTTGCCAATGCACCCTGGCAGAGCAGATCGATTTTTAAAAACCTGGGTCCCTGACTATGTACTTCAGTCACTAAGTCAATCAACCCCAGAGCCACCTTATTGCAGGTCTTTTTACTATGTAAGTAATGAATCCACTTGTCCTGTGAGCCATTTTATTTGGGCTTTCTTCACTTTCAGCAAAGCATCCTGAATGATACAAGTCACATCATAAAATTCCACAACACTAGGAGCCTAGAACTTCCAAGGAGGGAAAAGCTAGGTCATACTCAACAGAACAAGAATGAAAATGGTATTGGACAGCAGGTACATTGGATGCCAGAAGAATAATCAATGACTTCAAAATTCAAGGAGAAAACAACTTTCTGCCTTGAATCTATAATCAACCAACTATCAATCAAGAATGAAAATAGGTAAAAGCATTTTTAGACATGCAAGGATTAAGAAAATTGACCTCTCATACACCTTATCTAAGAGTTAGTCGTTGATGGGTTTCAGGGAAAGAAAAGGAAGAACAGGCATCTTGAAACCAATGAGCCAAATCAGCAGGGAGGGGACAATGACAACTCTGTGGCAAGACCTGAGAACAGTGGAAGTAGAAAAGAGGGGACATGCTGGAAAAAAATAATTAGACTTGACAGAGTAGACAGTGTGGCCGATCGAATGACAAAGTGGTAATCCCGAAGAAATTAGATACATTAATTATTGCTGCATGGCAAATTATCCCCAAGACTTACAGACTTAAAATAATAAACATTTATTAGCTCACAGATTCTGAGGGTCAGGAACCTGGGAGCAGCTTCGCTGGTGGTTCTGACTCAGAGGCCTGACAAGGTTGCAGTCAACGTGTCATCTGAGGCTCCAGTCACCTGCATGCTCGCCCAAGACCCCGGGCTCAGCTGCCCATGGCTCCCCACACAGCTGCTGGCAGGGGGCTTCAGTTCTTGCTAAGCTGTTGGCAAGGGGCCCTGAATTTTTCCCCACATGGACCTGTCCATAAGGCTGATTAAATGGCCTTAAAACATGGCAAGTGTGTTCCCCAGAGCATCAATCCTTAAGAAAGATGAGGGAGGGGCTGTGAGGTCTTTTAGACCTGGTATCAGGAGTCACACATCACCACTTCTGCCATGTTTAGTTTGTTAGAAGCAATTCACTAAGTAAAGCTCACACATAAGGCAAGAGAAACAGGCCCCTACATTTTGAAGGGAAGCATATTAAAGAAATTATGAACATATTTTTAACTGCCACAGATAGGTATATAAAAAATAGCATGTAAATAATAAATGAGGCAAATAGGTAACTTAAAGGAAAGCAAAAGACTGGTCACTATGATGTGCACTGACCACCAGGGAGAAGATACTCAATGCAGGAGCTGCCCCATGGTGGTCAGTGTGCTCCCACAGCCAACCTCCTGCAGCCTCTTCCCCCTGGCCAGCCAAGCTCCCACCACAGATTGGGAGAAAATATTTGCAAAAGATACATTTGATGAAAGACTGTTACCCAACATACATAAAAACTCTTAAAATTCAATAATAGGATAGCAACCCAACTTAAAAATGGACCAAAGAGCTGAACAAACATTTTACCAAAGAAGATTACAAATGGCAATCCTATCTAATAAAAGAGAAACATGGTAATTAGCTTACGACCACTACCCTTCCCATTGGCTAATCAGGGCAATATGCAAATTAACTGCCAGCCAAGATGGCGGCCGGCAGCCAGGCAGCTTAAAGCGAACATGAGGCTTGCTTGCTTCATTGACGGAGGACTCCAACGTTCCCTGCCTGCCGCTGCTGGCCTCTGACCTGCAACTCTAAGCAACTATGTTACAAATATAGAAGCTAAACAAAACCCCAGAAACCTGCTTTAGTTGCCGGGCTTCAGCCAGCAGGATTGCAACATTGTTTCAAATACAGAAGGTAAACAAAGACCAGAAACCTGCTTTCAGCAGCAGAGGCCTAAGAGCTGGAGCCAAGCCTCAAAGCTAAAGCTGCCCAGAATTTAAAAAAAAAGAAAGATAGGAGCAGTTGGGAGCTTCAGTCACCCGCCAGCCTGAAAACAGACCTCAGTCCCTCACCCAGACTGGCCAGGCACCCCAGTGGGAACCCCCACCCTGAAGGGTGTGTGACCAGCTACAAACAGCCATCATCCCCTCACCCAGGCTGGCCAGGCACCCCAGTGGGGACCCCACCCTGATCCAGGACACCCTTCAGGGCAAACCAGCCGGCCCCCACCCGTGCACCAGGCCTCTATTCTATATAGTAAAAGGGTAATATGCCTCATGGCACCGGGATCAGCGGAGCCACGAGCCTCCCAGCACCGGGATCAGTGTGACAGGGGGCAGTGCCCAAACCCCCTGATAGCCCTGCAGCTCTGTGTGTGACAGGGGGCGGGGCCACAACCTCCCTATCGGCCCTGCTCTGTTCCTGACAGGGGAAGGCGCCCCAACCCCCTGATCAGCCCTGCTCTGTGCCTGATAGGGGGAGCTCCCCAACCCCCTGATCGCCCTGCGGCTCTGTGTGTGACAGGGTGCAGCGCCCCAACCCCCTGATTGGCCCCGCTCTGTGTGTGATGGGGTAGAGCCATAATCTCCCCATCGGCCCTGCCCTGAGTGTGAGAGTGGCGGTGCCCCAACCCCCTGATCCGCCCTGCTCTGTGTGTGACAGGGGGCTGTGCCCCAACTCCCCTATCGGCCCCACTCTGTGAGTGACAGGGGGGAGCTCCCCAACCCCCTGATGGGCCCTGCTCTGTGCGTGACAGGGGGTGGTGCTGCAACCTCCCCATCGACCCTGCCTTGAGTGTGACAGGGAGCGGTCCCCCAACCCCCCAATCGGCTCTACCCTGAGCATGACTGAGGGTGGTATCGCAACCTCCCAATCCGCCCTGCTCTGTGCATGACAGGGGGCAGTGCCCCAACTCCCCAATCGGCCCTGCTCTGAGCCCGACCAGGGGCTGCACCTAGGGATTGGGCCTGCCCTCTGCCACCAGGGAGCAGGCCTAAGCCAGCAGGTCGTTATCTCCTGAGGGGTCCCAGACTGCGAAAGGGCACAGGCCGGGCTGAGGGACCTCCCCATCCCCCCGAGTGCACAAATTTTTGTGCACCGGGCCTCTAGTCTATATGTATAAAAGCCTAAATGACTCTTATGATGGGTCAACTGAATGACTGGTTGAACGGTCGCTATTACACTCACTAACCACCAGGGGGCAGATGCTCAATGCATAAACTGCCCCCTGGTGTTCAGTGTGCTCCCACAGCCAACCTCCCACGGACCCTCCCCCGATTGACCCTGATTGCCGAGGGAAGCCCCCCCCCCCACCACCCTGTGCATGAATCTGTGCACCAGGCCTATAGTAAGCATATAAAAAAATACTTAACATCTTTGTCATTAAGGAAACCTAATTGAAACAACAATGAGATACCACTACACACCTATTAAAATGGTTAAAATTCAAAACACTGACAACATAAATGCTAATGAAGATATGTGGTAATAAGAACTCTCATTCATTGCTGGTGGGAATGCAAAATGGTACAGTCACTTTGGGAAACAGTTTGGCAGTTTCATACAAAACTAAATATACTTTTACCATATGATCCAGCAATTGCTCTCCTTGGTATTTAGCCAAGTGAGTTAAAATATATGCCCACACAAAACCCTGCACATGAATGTTTATAGCAGCCTTATTCATAATTACCAAAACTTGGGAAGCAAACAAGATGTCCTTCCATAGGTGAATAGATAAAACAAACCTTGATACATCCAGACAATGGTGTATTGTTCATCATTAAAAACAAATTAGCTCAGCAATTCTACTTCTGGGTATGTATCCCAAGAAACCCAAAACACTAATTCGAAAGAATATATGCACCCCTATGTTCACTGTAGTATTCTTTACCACAGCCAAGATTTGGAAGCATCCCAAGTGCCCATCAGTAGGTGAGTGAATAAAAAGCTGTGGTAGATTTACACAATGGAATACTACTTGGCTATAAAAAATAAGGAAATCTTACCTTTTGCAACAGCATGGATGGACTTGGAGAGTATTATGCTAAATGAAATAAGCCAGTTAGATAAAGACAAGTACCATATGATTTTACTTGTATGTGAAATCTAATGAACAAAATAAACTAGCAAAATGGAAACAGACTCATGGATACAGAAGACAGACTAACAGCTGTCAGAGGGGAGGATGGTTGAAAAGCTGGCTGAAAAAGGTAAAGGGATTAAGCAAAGGGGGGAAAACTCAGACATAAACAACAATATGGTGATTACCATAGGGAAAGAAGGGTGGGGGAGGTAAAAGAAAAGTAAGGGGAATAAAAGGTGATAGAAGGAGACTTGACTTGGGGTGAACACACATGCATACACAGATGATGTGTTATAGAATTAATAAACTAGAGGCCCGATACACAAAATTCATGCATAGGTAGGTCCCTAGGCCTGGCCAGCATCAGGACTGATCTGTGGGGTAACCAGCAGGGCAATCAGGGGGCCTCCGCTGGCACCCGCCTTGACCAGCCTGGCACTGGCCACTTGCCAGCCCTGACCCTGCTGCCGCCACCAGTTGCCTCCCCATGTGGGGCAACCGGTGGGGCAATTGTGGGGCCCCACTGGCACCCCACCTTAGCTGGCCTTGGGCCTGGGTGCTGGGGGCAGCTCCTGCATTGAGCGTCTTTCCCCTGGTGGTCAGTGCACAGCATAGCAACTGATTGTTCCACTCGTTGTTCTGCCATTTGGTCAATTTGCATATTAGGCTTTTATTATATAGGATGTCATCTCAATAAATTCAATAAAAAAGAGCTTCAAGCTACCAAAAAAAAGACATGTAGAACCCTTAATGCTTATAATGAAAAAGAAGCCAACTGAAAAGACTACATATTATAGGATTCCCGCTATATAACATACTGGAAAAGGCAAAACTATGGAGACAGTACAAAGACCAGTGGTTGCCAGCAGTTGGAGGGAGGGAGAGGTGAATAGGCAGAGCACAGAGGATTTTAGGGCCTTGAAATTACTCTGTATGCGACTATGATTGTTGATGCATGTCATTACACATTTGCCCAAACCCACAGGATATTCAACATCAATAATGAATCCTAATGTAAACTGTGCACTTTAGATGATCATGATGTGTCATTGTAGGTTCATCAATAACAAGTATATGTAACACTTTGATGGAGATGTTGATGGTGAGGTAAGTGGGGAAGGAGTACATCCTATATACAGGAATTATATGTACTTTCTGCTCAATTTTGCTGTGAACCTAAAACTGCTCATATGCCCCTCACCCCATGCTCACAGCCTCCCCACTATCAGCATCCTGCACCAGAATGGTACATTTGTTACCATTGATGAACCTACATTGACACGTCAAAATTACCCAAAGTCTGTTTTTTCAGTGTATAGAATATGTCCCAAAAGGCTCTCTCTGGATAAAACACAAGGAGCAAAATTAATTTTTTGTTTGTGAAAAGGCTGAGGGCAGGTCAGAAAGGGAGAGGACAAGGAATCCAGTGTCTCATGCCAGAACCCCTGGCTCCCTTGGCCCTGGTCCTTTACTTCATGTGTCTTACAACCTTGACCCTTCCTCTGCTCTCTACATCCTTCCTCCCCACATCCTGACGGCACTGATGGAGGAAGTTCTGGATATTTGTGCCATGAACACCTTGAATACACCATTAACCTTGGCCAGGCAAGCCATGAGAAGGAAACTTCTCCTGATCCCTGCTCAGTTCCCCCTCAGTCCCCACAACAGCTAAACCTCAGATTTTTCAACAAACTCCAGCACATCCTCATCTCCTCCGACATTAGGTGGCCTTGCTGCCTAGTGACCAAGGAAAGTAGGGCTGCCGGCCACACGAATTCCCTCAACTTCCTGCTCCAGGCTCAAAGAGGGGCCCTGTCTCCTCCTGTTTCTCTCTCTCACCTGTGTGATGACCTCATTCTGTCTTCCCTCCCTCAGGATCCCTTTCCTGTTTTCTCATCCTCCCCATCTCCCCTCATCCTGTGTCTCATCATCAAGATCCTCTCCAATCTCTCATTCAAGATTTTCTCCTCCTTGGCCTTTTTAGGGCTCCTAGCCTTCATCTCTATAGAAACAAGACAAGTTCTTAAAACAAGCCATCAGGTCTCCATCACAGTGAGCGAGACAAACCCACACTGCCATGGCAGAGAACTTAATTGCCTACCAATAGGGCTTGTCTTTTTCTTCCTTGTAATAGGAAGTGAAAGCAAAGTAAATACCATCACAACCACCCCCAACCCCACCCAAAGCCAAGCAAAACAGAAACCAGCAAAGTCCTCTCTTACCCCGCGCACTCCCTCTGTTCCTGCCCTTTGTCGCTCTGCTTTGCCAAATTCTCCTTCACTCGGTGTCTTTGTTGCCTCACTTGCCCACCTACGCAGGCTGACTCTGGCCCCACCACTCCCGCATTGACCAGCTCTAATCAAATCACCAGTTAGTGTTGAATTCCCAAATTTAATGGACGCTTTCCTTTTCATCTTAATAATTGTCTGCGTGTTGACTCATCACTCTTCCTTCATGAACTTTGCTGCTCCGGGGCTTCCAGTTCTCCCCACCCCACAACAGTCGCCTTGCCTTCTCAGTCTGTTCAGGATCTCAGCTCCTCCAGACTTCTGCTTCCTGTTGGTTCTTCCCAGAGCTGGTTCTCTTTGTCTCACCCTACACACTCCCCATAAGCAATCTGACCTTCTGCACACGTTCATATATCCCACATACCTGCAGGACTCCCCAATTTACATCTAATTCCTGCTGTCTGCAACAAGGCTCCCCAAAGGGGATGCGACCTGAAGCTCCAGTCCCAAAAGTAATCCAGGTATCAGCAGTGGCCAAGTGCTCAAGGACAGTGAGAAGGCTGAGGGTAGCACTGCAATGCCCTCCAGCCCACAGGTGTGGTCTCCCTTTGTTTCTTTTCAAAAGACTTCTTTCATGAATTCAATGGTTGGGGTGAGGGTGCAGGGGGAGGATTCACAGGTAGGGAAAGAGAGAGTCCCAAACAAAGCAGTGCAGTCTCAGGCTCTCCTGGTTAAAACATCAAATCTCCCTGGCCTTCCTTTCCTGGCCCACGGGCTCCACACTTGACCACATAAACCCCCTCAGCTGTTCCGGGCAAATGTTTCAGTCACACATGCACAGGTTTTTAGTTCTGCAGTGCAAGCAGACATCTGCTTTAAGCCTTATTTGGTTGGGGGCGGGGGGGGAAGGAAGGCTTTTTGAGTCATTTTATATGAAGAATCCACTGAACTGAACATTTTTAGTATTTAATGAGAACAAATAAAAACCATAGTTGCTGTGCAAAATAGAAATTGCAGGTAACAAAACAAACATGAGTGACATCCGGCCCTAGGTGGTCAGACACACACCTAGAAGCATTGTTTAAAGCCAGCTATGAGAACGTGGTCATTTAAAATGTACTAGAAACTATTGTAACACTTTGAGCAAATGGATCTAATGAAAAGCAAATTATTTTTGTTTAGTGACTAATAATAAAATAATAAGGTTATGCCCATTGTAAAAATGTCAGCAAGCTGGGAAAATGTTAGGAGAGCAGAAAATGTGAGCCAGATGATGCAGAAAGACAGAAATGGAGAACTTGGGAAGAATGCTGCCGCTGTAGGAGCAGGATGGCAAGGAGTTTGTGTGCCACGTTGGAACTCACATCAACTGCAGGCTACCAGCAGGTAGCAGTTGTCTTCTTGCTTCCATTGTTGCTCCCACCCCATAACTTAATCTCCATACAAAAGACAGATTCTTCATAAAGCCAAAGTTGGGTGGCATCCCATGGCACTCAGGATAAATCCCAGCTTCCAGAGCGTGGACTCCCGGAACAGACAGGGTCTGGCCCTCCTTACCTCTCCTTTCTCCTGTGAGCAGCTCTACCTGTACCAACAACTCTGCTTATGGGAGTTTCATTCCCACAGAGTCCCCTTGCATCTGCCAATATTTTCCAAAGAGAAATTGAGTTCGCTTTCAGGCTAAAATGCAAAATAGAGTTTGATTTATCTCCTAAGAACACCAAACTCCAAGCCAATCTTGTAAAATCCTTTGCCTTCTTTAAAATTCTTGAAAAGCAATCGCTGGTTCCCAGCCAGGCTCCCCGCGCCTGTGTTCCCTGCCCCTGCCTCTCCAGCACCATCCACCACCTCTGGTCAAGGACACAGCTGGGCTCTGCCCCTTCAGAAGCTGATGTTCCAGTGAGGGTGGTGGATTCCTGGTGCAAGGTTACATGGTGCATAAATCTGGGCCTCAGGAATCAAGGACTGGGACATATTTACAGCCTTTTCATCCAAGCGCCTGCATGGATATGAAGCAACTGGAGGGGTGAACATCTGGTTTCACTTTTTTTATTCACTACCACAGCTCCCATCTGACAAAACCCTGGATCTTGCCAGGGTTCTGGTCACTGGCTGAATGAATGAGTAGTGAAACAACTCTCTGCTAGAGATCTTGCCTTTCCTTGTCTCATCATGGTATAAAGAAATCACCAGAAATGAAAAGATCACCACTATTGCATTGAAACAAAGCAATTGCCTGAGTCAAGGCCTGGGTGGCAACCTGCCACCTGGCTGGAAGATAAGGAGAGGCATTTCTGAGGGAGGAGAGGAAGAGCCTCCTGGGGCCTCTTTATTAACAGAGGCCCTGGCCAGGACTGGTATGCAATGAATGCTGGGACTTGTAGTCTCTGTGGGCAAGATGGCCATCAGTGAAAGAAGTGGCCAGCCATGGTACAGGACATATAAGCTTCTCACCACAACCTATAATCCTGGACAGGACCTACCAAACTTACAATGTGTAGCTAAAAATCACATTGGAAGAATACATTCCAAAGGTAAGAAGCCACTCTGATCAGGTGGGTCTGTCTAGGCATAACTTACCTCTAGGGCTACATGGCATCAACAGAGCACCACCTCAGGACAAGGGACTTTCTTTCATCTGATGGAGAGCACCATACTGGAGCCAGTTTATAAAAATGTGCCCCTCCTTGCCTGTGCAGTCGGTAGCCAGTCAGGGTACTATGCCAGCAGGAATGATTAGAATGAACAGAAACAGGGCCCCTGAAGAATGTCCCCTTCAATGACTGGAGTGTTGGACCTCCCTGTCCCTAATTGTTATGTACAGTTCATCAGACCCAGTGATGGGAGCAGTAATGCTTCATCTTCTGCTCCTCACACTATGCATGGCCCTAATGTGCCTGGAAAGAATGTGTTCTAGCTGGTTTGGCTCAGTGGGTAGAGCATCAGCCTGCGGACTGAAGGGTTCCAGGTTCGATTCCAGCCAAAGGCACATGCCTGGGTTGCAGGCTCGATCCCCAGTAGGGGGCGTGCAGGAGGCAGCCGATCAATGATTCTCTCTCATCATTGATATTTCTATCTCTCTATCCCTCTCCCTTCCTCTCTAAAAATCAATAAAAAAATATATTTTTTAAAAAGAATGAAGGGAAAAGTCTGAGCAGAGCACCACACTATGTTTCCATTAGGACAGCTGAAGCAACCAGATCTGCCTGCTGGTGTCCAATCCACCCTCTCCCCAGGATTCAAAAACAGGTGCTAAACCACCCCAGCTTGAAATCCCCCAAAGTTCCCATGGCCTATTAAAAAAAGATCTTCTCTACAAATAGGCTTTTATAGTCTGTTTCACTACTCTCCCACTCACATCCTACATTCTAGTCGAGAGAGGGTATTTACTAATACAGACCAAGCAGGTAGCTCTGCTGGAGGTAACCACACAGCCAAACAGTCACCACAGGAAATGCACAATCACCTGCCTCTAAAAGGCCTCCCATTGTCTGGCAGCCCTGCCAAGTGGCTCACACTGTGCTTCCACAGTTGGATCCTGTGGCCTCACACAAGCACACCTCTCTCCTCCCAGCTCCCCTCCAGCAATGACCCTCCTTGTCCCTGGGAAGCACTCTGGCCTCGCGTGGGGAACTTTAAAATATTCTGGTGTTTGGGTTCCAACTCGGAGCTTCTAATGTAATGAGTGTGAGAGTGAACCTGGACATAAAGGATGCTGAAAAACTGCCCCAGGCCATACTGATATGTAACCAAAGAGGTGTACCACTGACTTAGACTTATCATTCATAAGAAAAACAGAAGGCACCTGATGGAAATCCCAAATCTACAGATCGCCATCATGCGTACCCAACCCCACCCCTTCTTTTCCATGAGAGAGGAGAACAAAAGCAGGTGACTCCTTCATTTACTCTTCTTTCTCATCCTCATTTCACCCTCTTCTCTCTCTACTGCAGCCCTCCCCTAAGTATTAAAACAATTTTTTAACCTCTATCTATTGCTCTTCTATGATAGCCAACCTTCTTAAAAGAGCTTGTCAACAGAGTCTGTGTCTATTTTCTTGAAAATATTCACTCCTTAACCCAATTCCATCTGAACTTCTCTTACCCTGCTGAAGCATTTTGGCCAAGGTCACCAAGGACCTCCATATCGCCACCTGCAGCCACCTTGCCAGACCTGCCAGCTGTGTCAATACAGGAGCCCCCTCTCCACTTGGCTCTCTGAAGCCACAGTTTCCGCATTTTGTCCCTCCTCTCCACCCCATTTTTAGTCACCTTTCCCAGATTGTCCTCCCCTACACAAACCCGAATGACGGAACTCCCCAGAGTTCTGCCTGGGCCTTTGTTCCCCTTATTTTATGTCTCTTGCCTAATGATCTCATCTACACCCATAGTTTTCAGGCTTACAACCCCCAGATGAATGCCAGAGACCTGCGTGTGCAACTGCCTATTTGAAGTACCATTTCACCATCACAAAGGCATCCTACACTGAGCATGTCCTGACTCTACTCTTCCTCCTCCGCATCACTTCTCCTTTGATTGTCCCAGCTCGTTCTAATTGCAATCACTTTCCCAATCCTGTTAATTCCATCATTTTAATGCCTCTCATATCTATGCCTTATTCTGCCTGCTTTAGGGCTAGATTCCTTCCTCACCATCACAAAATAAACCCTTATTCCAAAAATATCAAAGGATATTTAAATTATGTCCACGAGTTCTTCAGCATGCCTTCCTCAAAAAGTGGGGTCTCATTCCTTTTCCCTCAAATGAGGGTAGTGGCATTGTCTCAGAAATAGAATTTGAAGTGACAGTATTAGGTCAGGTCATAAAAGGCATTGCCATTGTCTTAGCTCAGGCTGCTATAGCAAAATACCACAGACTGGGTGGCTTAAACAAAAAACACTTCTCATATTTCTAGAGGCTAGGACAGTGATCGCGAACCTATGACACGTGTGTCAGAGGTGACACGCGAACTCATTTTTTTTGGTTGATTTTTCTTTGTTAAATGGCATTTAAATATATAAAATAAATATCAAAAATATAAATCTTTGTTTTACTATGGTTGCAAATATCAAAACATTTCTATATGTGACACGGCACCAGAGTTAAGTTAGGGTTTTTCAAAATGCTGACACGCCGAGCTCAAAAGGTTCGCCATCCCTGGGCTAGGAAGTCCAAGATCAAGGTGCCCGCAGAGTCAGTGTTTAGTGAGATCTCTCTTCCTGGCTTGTAGATAGCTGCCCTCTCACTGTGCACTCACAGGGCAGAGAGAGAAGGGGCTCTGGTCTCTTCTTCTTATAAGGGCACCAGTCCTAAAAGATCAGGGCCTCATCCTCATAATCTCATTTAACCCCAACTACCTTCCAGAGTCCCCATCTCCAAATTCCATAACATTTGGGGTTAGGCTTTCAACTTATGAATTCGGGGTGGGGGAAAATATGCATTTCATAACAGCCACTTTGCCTCACTCTCCTAGGCCACCCATCCTGTCAATGACGGCACCAACTTGGCAGCCGTGGAGTTTGCCCCCTTAGCCTTCTAATACCTGTAGCCTTGGCCAGCATCTTCACGGCAACCCCATGGGAGACTCCAAGCCAGAACCTCTCAGCTTCAGCAGTGCAGATCCAAAGAAAAACGTGCTAGTGTTCTAAGCCGTTATGTTTTGAAGTAACTTATTGTTCAGCAATGATAGCTAAACCCTCATCCCTCTTCCCCTGATCACTGCCAGAGTCACATTTTCAAAATGTTTGTTATGTTATTCTCTTACTTAAAATTCTTTTATGACTCTCAAACCCTGAAAAATAACAATGAAACTTGTGACAATGGTATCTAACTCTCTTCAGGACCCAGACTCTTGGCCTTAACTCTCCAGAGCTCACAGAAGGACTCAGTGTGTGGGTGTGTGGGTGCAGGGGAGCAGGGGAGAGGGAGGGGGGAGGGGGAGGTGTTCAAACTTTCCTCTACTCTCAATTTTTTGGGGGGTTGACCTAATTATCAAATTGTTGTGGGTGGCAGGTACGGCACCAATTCAGACTGGATCTTGGTTCAGCAACCTTGGTACTTGAGTTCTGGCTAGGAAAGAATTCAGAGCCAAGGCTCCAACTGTAAGAGAATATTTATTTGGAAAATCACAGAGACAAAATAAGTATTTCGTAGAAGAAATGTTGAGAAAATTAATTACAGAGGCAAAGGAGGGGCCTTTGGAGCTTGGGAGTGAGGAAGGTCATGGTAAGGAGCCTGGGGGAAGTGAGGGGAGGGAAAGGTGAGGACGTGCTCCCAGGAGGGAGAGCCAACTGGGTCCTCTGTCTTAAGAGTTTTAAGGGCAGAGATCTTAGGGGAGGTCCCAGGTGAAGATCTTAATAGAATATCCATCAGCTCTCCAGGTGTGTCCTTCCAGGGTCTGGGTGTCCACTGATGATTGGGTGGCGTGAGGGCAGGGGTCATTATCCAATACAGCTGAGGTCAGCCTTGGTGTCACTTGTCTGGTTTTGCTGCTTTTGTGGGCCTGGAGCTGAAATACAACAGAAGCCTAGATGGTTATCTCTGGGGAGGAAGGTCAGGGGGTCCAAACTGCATGACCAGCAATATGCTAAGGAGAAAAGGTCACCCTGGCGGGGAGGTCCCACCCTACAATTGTCCTTTGCTAGACACCCAGGGCTTTCCACCCTGGTGACCTTCTGTGCCTGGCCCATCGTCCTTGCTCTGCTCATGTTTATCTAACTGCCTACCACAACATAGACATGAGACAGAGTTATATGTATGAGAACCCTGCATACATGAGAGTCAGAGACTCCACATGCAGGAGAGATTCAAAGGTTCAGAGACAGAAAGGGAACATGGGTGTATAGGACATCCAAGCTGGGGATGACATGAGGCACCCTGGGAGCTTTCATTGTCCACTCTGACCCAAGAACGATCATCTGTCACATCTGAGTGCATAGGAGGCATTCAATAAGCAATTTTGATGAAAGAGAGGATAAAATGATTGGGAAAAAAAGTATCTAAAACTGCTTGACTTCATTGCAGGATAATAAGAAGAGCAGATGCTTAATAAATAGAAGCTTGTCCTGCCGTATAGATAGGTCAAAAGAGGTTTGCTCTGCTAATTGCTTGCTAGGGGCAAGGACCCTAATTCAAGTTCTTGTAGACAGTTAAGGGAGGGACAGAAGTTTCTCCTGAGCCTGTGGCTCAAGTTGCCCATATCTCGAAATAATCTGCATACCATAGAGGCACATATTGGGGTGACTTGTTCTGAACCCCCACTACTCCTTTCCCTGGCAGGCCGGAATGATTTCCTATCTGATGGCCCTCTATCAGAAATCCTCCTCGCACTGTTTGGTAACATGCCAAAGAGCTATACCTACCTTTGTCATCATGTTACCAGACAGGGCCTTGGCCCTATGTGGGTCTGCATAGGGCCCATAGGTAGTGCGTGGGTTCTTAAGTTTGCGTAGGAAAAATTTCACAACATGTGTCCAGGTGATTTTGAGAGTATGTTTATTAAAGCTGAGGACAGTAAAACAAAGGAAGGGCTTAAAGCAGAAGAAGCAACAGGAGAGAGAAAAAGGGGGGCTTGGAGACAGGTTCAGGGGAAAGCCTGTGGAGTTGCTGCTGCCCACTACTCCACTGGTTGCAAGTCTCCTGGGGTCCCTTTGAGTTTAGGAGAAATACAACAAAGATATAAGCATGGGCATGCTCTAGCAAGAGCAAGCCGTGGCTTGAGTTTTATCTCTCTTTGGCCTGCTGCAATCTAGGGGAGGTTTTAGGGGAGGGTCTTAAAATAGTCACTAGCTTTTCAGGTGTGTCCTTCAATATGTTGATTCATCAAAATGTGCACATAGTGGGATCAGGGATTATTTTCTGGTTAGTTTCATTTTTAAAGAACGTCATCAAGAAAGTCATCGAAGAGGGACAGGGACTGAGGCTGCTCTGCCCTGGGACAGTCTGGAATGTGTAAACCTTTTGCTCCTTAGTGTCCGTGGTTAGGGAAGATAAAACCTTGTGATTCATTAGCTGGCTATAAATTGCTCTAATTGTTTGGTCTCATATAATATATTGTCTCAGTTTCCCTTATTCTACTTGTCAAGGAATTTCCCTAGCTTCTTACTCTCCTGCCTCAATCACACTACCAGTTAGCAGTCCATCGTCCACTCTGACCCAAGAAAGATTGTCTGTCACATCTGTCTTCCGGAATGAGAACCGTACTGAGTGCAGCAGAGTAAGCAATTCTGATGGCAGAGAGGATAAAATGAATAGGAAAACATCATCTAAAACTGACTTCAATAGCAAGCACTGACTGAATCATAGAGTGCAATTCAGTCAGATATTCTCTGTCAACTCATCTGGATAAAACCAATCATTTTTGGAGACTAAGTCCATTTCTGGAGTCTGAAAGTCTTGGAAACAAACTCTGTTTTGCATTTCCCTCTGACCACAGCAGAACAGCCTGGGGTTGTGCTCCTGGACCCCTCCTCCCCCAAGCCCTCCCCCATACCATGACTTCCTCCCCTTCAGGTAAACCTGACACCTGGGTGACATTTGGAACTCTGAGATTTAAGGCTCCCTGTCCATTTCAGGGGTGTGCCTGTGAGAGGCAAGGATGGGAGGGCCTGAAAGAAGGCAGTGCTGCACGTTCACTTTAACCACACGAGTTATTGGGACATTACAATGGGCACAGACCCTGGCATTATGTAGATGTATATGCAATTTACAGAGAAGGAAAAGTGAGTGGTATTTGGTATTATTCATCTAAATGATTCATTTTTTATATATGTTAGGAAATACCAGCTTTAACAACTCTTACGGAAAAATCTTTGTGTATCAGGATGCCTGGACATCCTCAAGAAGGTTGGATTGGTGGGTGCCTCACCAACGTGAAGGACCTGAGGGTTTTTATATTCAGCTCCTCACTCTGGCTGACAATGGTCCACATTGCTGCATGGTGACTCAGATGGCTCCAGCCTCTTCCCCTGCTCACCACCCACTCCCATCCCATCACCTGGGGCTGTCACCTGAGCTTCCTTCCATTCCTCCAGGGGCTGGGGAGCCTTAGTCTCCTCCTCCTCCTCTAAGGTTTTGCAGGGCTGGTTCCTCCCAGTTATTCATTACTCAGTCAACATCCCCTCTTCAGGGGCTTACCCGCTGCATCATATTTGCCAGGGAGCCCCTCCCTCTGTAAGTCAGGCTGGAGCAAGGGATCAGCCTCGTGTGTAGGATTGCTGATAATAACAGTAAGAAAGCATCGTTAGCTCTCAGTGCTCCACACCAAAACTTTTGTCCACTGGGCACTGGCAGTGAGGGATGTGGGGAATTCCTCCTTTTTGCTTTCAGCTCTTTCTCTGAAATGAGTGTTTTCAGAGTTTGTTCCACAAAGAAAACTGAAGGAGAAAAATCTAATATGTCTGGTTTAACTATGAAGTTAATGGTTTCTTTTATCCTCAAATATTTGCCTGATTGCCTTTCATTAGGAGAAACTGAAAGATGCTAATGGCTCGGAGAACAGACATTCATCTTGTTCTGAATCTCTAGCCCAGTGGTTCTCAACCTTCCTAGTTCCGAGACCCTTTAATACAGTTCCTCATGTTGTGGTGACCCCCAATTTCATTGTTACAAATTGAACATAATTAAAGCATAGTGATTAATCACAAAAACAATATGTAATTATGTATGTGTTTTCCGGCGGTCTTAGGCGACCCCTTTGGGGTCGCAACCCACAGGTTGAGAAGTGCTGGTTAAACACTAGGAGCCTATAACTCTTACAATCTCACCTTGAGGCTGCGGGTGGCTTTTGTACACAATGGGAAAGGGGGGGGGTGGTGACTGAGTGTGCCTTCTTCAGTCAAGGGCAAATCTCTGGACAAGGTCATAGAGAAAGTTCTTAGCTGATTAGTCAAAGCAGCAGGGGAGGGTGCCCCTGTTGGAAGGAGGATTTAAGCCGAGTGCACCAAGGTCATCTTCTACACTGAGGCTGCTGTAGTTTTCATTACATGAGTCTGCGCCTTATTACAGACTTTTCAACCCTAATTGTAGGCCCTTCTTCTTCTCCCATTATGAATGCCTATTTCTTGATAAAAATTTATAACTAAAAAGAAAAAGAAGAAAAACATGAAATAATCAGCTATAACACCTCCCAGGCTATTGCATTAGGAGTCAGCCTCTGGTATGCAGGCTACCTGGCTCCACAAGGGAAGGGGGAGAAAGCCCTGATGTAGCATCTGCCGATTCCTCCGGTGAAAACACACCTGCCTTGGCTGACCAGCTAGCCACATGTCAGCTCGCAGGAATCCACATGGCACACCACTGCCAATGCCTCGCCATGGCGCCATCTATGGATGCCATGATCAGAGCTCCCAGCACAGCCCCTAACCAAAGAAAATAAAGATCAGTGCCTCCTCAACAAGTACCAGTAGATCTGTCTGTTTTCTAGAAGAAATAAGAAATAGAATGCCAAAATCTGGGTAAGAGTGAACATTAATGAAATATAATCTAGAATCACTGTGAACAAACCAGTCGATTCCATGGGGAGACTATTACAAGGCTGGTCCTATTTCTCAGCATGTTGCTGAGCAGAGGCAGGTGGTTTACTGATGGCAGGGACCTTGTCTTCTAATGTTTCTTTGCCCTCCAGTGTAGTAAGCAAGTGCTCCATTCACAGGGAAGCTCAATGATCCCAGCAGTGCCCCCAGTGAGAAGTTAACCAGGTGAAGAGCCACAGCTTTACAAAAGCATTAGGTCAAAGCCAGAGGTGAACCTGACCCAGATAAGAACCAGGACGAATCCCATGCATTTGACAGGTGCAAACAACCTTCATCTAGACTGAGCTGGAAGCCGAATGCCCGTGGAGCCTCGCCTTGCCCAGCTCTGGCCTCAGCCACAAACTTGGATCTGTCCCAGGTAAACTGGAAATTTCAAGGCTAGGCCAGGTATGACGCTATGCAGAAAGAGAGAGATGAGACCTGTATGCCCCACCTCATCCACACCGACAAAGCTAACCATATCCCATCCCAACCAAAGGGGCAGAAAAAAACCCAAAACCACCACATCTAAATGAAAGGGTCAGCTAGCAGCCCTAGAGACCAGAAGCCACAGCCCTGCTAGGGAATGGCTCTGTGCTAGCTCCTCTTTGTCATGGAAACAAGGAAAGAATATGTAGAAGTAGATGTTCTGCACCTATGTGTCACATGTAGATAAAAACAATGAATCTGTTAGCTTGTGGATTTATTGCATAAACATTTATTGAACCCTTACTATGTCCCAGTAAATGTGTAAAATGTTGAGGATAGAAAAGTAAAAAGCACAGTCTGGGCCCAGTTGAGGGTCTATTCCCAGTCAGGGCACATGCCCAAGTGCGGGCTTGATCCCCATTAGAGGCCATGTAGGAGGCAGCCTATCAATGTTGTTTCTCTCTCATAAATGTTTCTATCTCTCTCCCTTCCTCTCTCTCTAAAAAGCAATAAAAACATTTTTTAAAAAAGCACAGCCTGGTTCTCCTGCATGCCTGAACTCCTCTCCCTGGCACACAGGCAGGCTCAGTCCCTGCTTGACCGGGGGCTAGGACACTTGCTGGGAACCCGTGGGCATGCCAGTGTCCACACCTTGCAGAGCACGGAGCTAAGAGTCAGCAGAGGGTGGAGCCTAGAGGTGAAGCTGAAATTCAGCTGGACAGATAGGCCTCTTGGAGTTCAACAGAAACCCAGGCAGGAAACAGGTACCAGGTAGGAGGCAAAGGACTAGAGCTCCAGCAGCCAGGGTGTCAAGTGGGTTGGGTGTGGGGTGGATGACGGCACCTGCAAGATTCCTGAAGTGGTAGAAGAGGAGCCTGCAGCCTCTCCTAGCTGGGAGGGGAGTTATTAAAACAGCCATCATTTGTTCGGGATTTCTCAAGCAATATTTCTGCAAATCTAAAATACAGTCTGTAGTAGCATCATTGGGTGTACCACTAAGAAGGAAATGAACCTTAACATGTTATGTGACATGCCACCATTTTAAATGATTCCAACCTCAGAAATGTGAAAATAATGTGTATCATAGCAATGATGAAATCTGATAGTTGGGCATAGATATTGGATAAAATAGATGAGAGGAAAATGGACACTCACAGTGACTTTTCAGAACAGATTGAACAATGGCACCCTGTTTAGGATACACTTTAGTAACAGGAATCCTACAGAACCATGGAGGCAGGCAGGTTCAGCAAAAAGAAGGGAATGATATAGTGGCCACTGGCTGAACTATCTCCAAGTTAAGACAAAGGAATCTGTCAGGAGTCTCAATAAGCTAGTAGCCAGAGACCTTTATAAACTTGGTCAGTATGCTCCATTCTTTTAGGCAGATTTCTCTCAAATCATATCCATCTATAGGGGGGAAACTTCCTTATAAGCACCAAGACAGCTGAGCAGTGCTTTAGCTACATGAAGGCTTGTGATCTCTGGTCCCTTTCTATTTTTTATGAATTTATGTATAGATAAATTCATAGAAATTACACACACACACACACACACACACACACACACACAGTAGTCCCCCCTTATCTGTGGGGTGTATTTCTAAGAGTCCCAGTGGAAGCCTGAAACCACATATAGTACTAAATTTTTTTCTATACATGCATACCCATAATAAAGTTTACAGCTTCTCTTTGGCGCATCTGAAAAGCCAGCATCACTACTCCTGCACTTTGGGGACATTATCAAGTAAAATAAGGGCAACTTGAACACCAGCACTGCGATACCTCAACAGTTGATCTGATAACCAAGATGGTTACTAAGATGAAGATGGTGGACGAAGGCATGATTCACATCCTATGTGGGATGGAGTTGGATGGTTCAAGATGTCATCACGCTACTCAGAATGGTGCAAGATTTAAAACATAAATTGCTTATTTCTGGAATTTTCCATTTAATATTTTCAGACTACAGTTGACCACAGGTAACTGAAACTGTGGATAAAGGGGCATTAATCATATATATATTCTGATAATAATGAGTGGTGATATTGCTCAACACCCATAATAAACCTGGGTGTGGTGGATAATGACCACAGGCGGGAGGCAGGCAGCAAAATGTTAGGTCTTGTTAAAGGGGAACATGTGGGCAGAGCTGTAATGCAAGTTGAAAACAAAAAGACCAAGTGAGACCACTTTGATGATGAGCCTTGAAGACACGAGCTAAAGGATCATGAGGAAGGGAAGCAAGGGATCCAGGCAGTGCAGAATACAAGAAGTCTATCACAGGGAGGCGATGGGCTGGAAAGCGCCCCTTGTCTGCAGCCCTGTCTGCTTTCCCTGGTCCCAACGACACGCACACGGATGAACACTGGCAGGTCTGCTCCCTGAGGGTGGAGCAAGGGAAGGAGGGAGATGAGGAGCTGCCAGGCAGGCTGCAGGCCCCTGCTCCATGTTTCCCTGTGTCCCCCACACCCAGTGTGTCCTGCACCCAGCAGAGGCTCGAGGAGTATTTCTGGTTTTTCAGTGGAGAGCATTTCTTCATTACAATCCTCCCCGGCAGTTACACTGCCCTTAGAGCCAGGGACGCTCCTGCACAGACTGCCTGGGCAGACAGCCCTTTGTCCAGGTTGGGCCACCCAGGACCTGCACTGTGTTTGCCCAGGGCCTGCAGCGGCCTCACCTTCCCCAAGTACAAGGAACACAACTATGCTCCATTTAACCTCAGGATCAGAGCTAGGAGGCCCCGGGCTGCTCCAGCTCACACCCCTCGTGTCAGAGGAAGAAACTGAGGTGACTGGATCCTGGGTGGACTCAGGACTCTGGCTCCTGGCTGCTGCTCTAGGCCACATGTTCCCCATGATTCCCTGATCACTGCACACCAGCTCAAGAAGAGTCCACACAACGGCTGGGAGTGGTGACGGGAACATCCTCGCACATAACCCTGAGCGTGCAGAACAGCAGGCCGCACGCACGGCTGCTGCTGGAGCAGGCTCATGCAGACAGTGGCTTGCCATCGAAGATGTGCATTCCGATGGAAGTATCCAGAAGGAATCACAGAGAGCAGAGACTACATTTGTCAGGAAAAATGAGGAGGGGGATGTTGTGTCCTGAGCAGTTTCTCGCTCCCACATCACCATTCTCATTGTGTGCCACCTCCCTGGAGAGACCCTCTCCATGGGCCTGCGTCTGCTTCTCCTCAGCAGCTCTCCTCGGGGTCACCGGCCACCAGAAACGGATACACAAATACACAAATGGCAGCTGCTATAATGAAAGCTGGTGGCTGGCTCTGAGCTGGGGGTAAATGGTTTGAGGAATTATTTATGTGGCCCAAGAACTGCAGAGATTAAATAAGCACTTAAATAGAATGTGTGTCAATGTCTGTGTGTCACCTCGTGAGTGGTAAGCCCTAGCATGTCAGACACACACACACACACACACACACACACACACACACACACACCACCTGCCGTATCCACAGGGCTTTCCAGAGAGTGGGCAGTCACCAGTGTTTGCTGAACAGTGACTTAATTCATTTAGTGGAGGATTAAATGGCTGAGTGGATGGGTCAGGAAGAGATGCATCTGCTTTGGGAACTAGAGCTACAATTCGAAAAGTGGAGGCGGAGCTTCACTGTAAGGGCTTGAGGGGTGATGGCTGAAAACACCTGGGGGTCCAGTGCTGACGGAAGGTTCCTTTCAAGGAATAAACAACAATGCCTGCAAACAATGTGCCAGCCCTCTTCATCTGTGAATCACTGATTACACCCAGGAACTAAACATTAGGTGATTTAGAAAATAAAAAAGAAAACACCTGTGTACTTGTTATTACATGTTCTGAAGTGTGTGTGTATGCACATATATACACATACATACACACACATAATACACAGCATGTACTATATATACATTGTGTGTTATATATACCATATACTATGTATACCATACACACATATCTACTTTCTATATACCATATACACATATATAATTTCATTGGATATCATGATAGTGTGTGCACTTGCTATTTCCAGACTATTTCCAGTATCCTCTTTTAAGAGATTTAAAATCCGGACACCGAAAATTAGTTTCCTGATTTATAACCACTTGAATTCTGGAAGAACTTCCCAAGTGTGAATTTTAAAAACCAAACTCTGGAAATCTCGGTATCTGATAGTTCCCTCCTGTCAGCTTAACCCAATTGTCTACAGCAAGTCCAGTTAGGGGCCAATCTGATTTCCCCCTCACTTCGTGTGATGAAGTAAGCTTTGGCAGGAGGGTCTGCCAACACAAACCAGGGTGAAGAGGGAGAGGGTAGGACTGGGAAAAGGGTGGTGAGCTGGGGGCCAAAGAGTGTAGCCAGCAGTCCTGGACCCGCACTCCCTGCGTGCCTCGCGTTTCCCTCCTCCTCACTGACCTGATAGGGTCTTTCTTCTGCTTCCCAGTATTCCTCTCATAGCATCAAAGTCTTCTTTTAAGAATAAACCGTCTTGAATAGACTGTAGAGTTTCTATAACTGATATTTATAATAATCAAATCAGGTATAGTCCAAAAAATAATAACTTGAAATCTACTTTCAAAGCAGATTCTCTTTTATCTCTGTCTTTTCTCTATTGTGCTCTCTCTCTCTCTCACTCGCTCTCTCTCTCTCTCTGTCTCTCCTTCCTCCCTTCCTCCCTCTCTCATGTCCTTCTCTAAAACACACACATACACACACCCACACATTCACACACACACACACCCCCACCCGCGCACACATGCATGTACACACATGCACCCCTTCTCCCATGCGCGCTTCTCTGCTGAACCAGCCTCCCAGGAACACAGCTCTTCTCGTGGCGCCTGGCAGGAGTCCTTTGCCTCAAGGGTCCTGTAGCCCTGACTCAGGTGTCAGGACGCAGAATGACGGCAAAGGCGTGTACTCTCAGGAGCACGGGCAGCTGCAGCCACGGGCATGTGGTACCAGGGCACAGATGCCAGCAGAGTTGGCTCCACGTGAAGCACGCCCTGCCAAAGCCTTCTCTCTGCATCTCAAGGTCACAATAATAGATTATGAAAGAGTGGAAAAGCACTGCACAGAAAGTGGGCCACAGGGACTTTCCTCTGGGTGAGGAGGGAGAACAGCGCATGGACCATTTGAACTCTGAGAGGGAAGGGACCTTGGAGTGTGGGATCCTCCCACGGGCCAGCGTCTGCAACTTCTCCCCTCCCTGGGCTTTGAGAAAACATGATCCCGAGGCGACATGAAAGATGGGACAACTGGAAAATTCTTTCCAACGTGTTTTTATGGAGAAGAAATTCTATGACAACACTCATGTGTTTCACAAGAACCAAATACTTTTCTATCATGCTTCATGGTGGCTACTTTTTTTATCCCTTGCAAATTAAGGTGGGACAAATGTTCTCATAAAACAAACATTTCCTTGTCTTCAAACCCACTGACAAATAGTCCAGGCTAATGAATCCTTGCCGCTCCTCAAAAACATGGTCAGCCTGTTATTCTGGAGCAGCAAAGAGAAGCAATGCCTCAAGAGCCCTGACAAAACCGAGGCCCCGAAGGCTTAAAGTTGTGACACCCTAAACGATGCCATTGGGCTCCAAGGGACTGGGACAGCTGTAACTCAAAGAAAGATTCTGTGTATGATGTTGCAGTAACTATACTTCAAGTTTTTTTTTCTTTATTGATTAAGGTCTTACATATGTGTCCTTAACCCCCCATCCCCCTCCACTCATGCCTCACCCCCCTGGTGTCTGTGTCTGTTGGTTAGGCTTATATGTATGCATACAAGTCCTTTGGTTGATCTCTCCCTCTTCCCCCACCCTCCCCTACCTTCCCTCTGAGGTTTGACAGTCAGTTTGATGCTTCTCTGTCTCTGGATCTGTTTTTGTTCATCAGTTTATGTTGTTCATTATATTCCACAATTGAGTGAGATCATGTGATAGTTATCTTTCTCTGACTGGCTTATTTCACTTAGCATAATGCTCTCCAGTTCCATCCATGCTGTTGCAAATGGTAAAAATTCCTTCTTTTTTACCGCAGCATAGTATTCCATTGTGTAGATGTACCACAGGTTTTTAATCCACTCATCTGCTGATGGGCATTTAGGCTGTTTCCAAATCTTAGCTACTGTAAATTGTGCTGCTATGAATATAGGGGTGCATATATCCTTTCTGATTGCTGTTTCTAGTTTCTTGGGATATATTCCTAGAAGTGGGATCATGGGGTCAAATGGGAGTTCCATTTTTAGTTTTTTGAGGAAACTCCATACTATACTTCAAATTTTGATTCAAAAATAACTCAAGAACAAAAATAAAATTCCTCTATAAAAGGAACATTTTAAAAAAAAAATCCAAGCCAGCCCTGGCTGGTTTGTCTTAGTGGTTAGAGCATCAGCCTGCGGACAGAAGGGTCATAGGTTTGATTCCCTATCAAGGGCACATACCTGGGTTGCAGGTTCAATCCCCACCCCCAGTTGAGATGAGAGTGGGAGGCAACCAATAGCTGTGTCTCTCTCACATCCATGTTTCTCTCTTGCGCTCTCCCTTCTTCTCTCTCTCTCCCCTCCCTCCCTTCCACTTTCTCTTAAAAAATCAATGGAAAAAATATCCTTGGGTGAGGATAATAAAATTAAATTTAATTTAAAAATCCAAGCCACACTCACTGGCTTGAAAATGTTGTAGGATCTTAACTTTTTCCAAGTGGTTTAGAGTGAAATCAGACCCAGGAAAATTCTCTGAGGGGACTCTGGCACTTGGATTTTATTTCTGACACAATTGTTCCCACAGTTCAGCAAAAGGGTCACCACATTCCAGGATCATATCCTGGATGTAAAATGTCCAGGAGATAACCAGAATGAGAGTGGGAGACTCCAGCAGCTTTTCTAGCCGCCTATAAATTGGTCAGAGCAGCTCTGCCTTCTGCCCACCCCAAATGCTTCTCCTAACCGTGTCCTCCTGGCATCTCCTAGTGGCTGCCAGCATTGGAAACCAGTCTTACCAGTTCCTGAGCCACCAGCCACCTTCTCTGAGTGTCTTAAGCATGGGCCCCTAGGGAATTGCAAGGGTGTGTGCGGGAAGGCAACTCTGCAGGCCTGGTCAGAGGTACACCTCACCCACAGGAGAAGCCACTGAGTGGTCAGGGCTCCATGAGTGCCCTGCACTCTCACAGGCTCTCGGCTGGAAGAACCCAGGCCCTAAATCTCAACTGGGGTTTTCAGTTCAGGTTTTGCCTCCTGGTTATTTATCTTCCCTCAGCTTCAGGCAGGTCAACCTACAGTGCTGCTGTTCCCAACTCTTTTCGAAAGGGAAAATTACGATGACTTCCCGGTGATTCATCCTGGATGCTCCCAGCCAGCAGGCCAAGCACACAAGGCTGCATGGTGCCTGCTTCCACAGCTCACTGGAATCAGTGAGCCATGAGGATGTGGGGAATACCAGGACCAGGATCTCCTGGTATGCTAACTCCTGTGTGTGGGGGAGGGGGGTTGGGGGGGGGGGAGCAGGGTGGGCGGGGGGGGGGGCAGTACAAAACCCAGCTGTCAAGGAATCCAGCATTCCTGGCTCTGCCTGGAATCTCAACAAAGGAAGTGAGAAGGGGAGTCCAGACATCCAAAAACAGCTTCCATGAGATAAAATAAAGAATGCCCAATTTTTTCCTTTTTTTAATCCGCACCCAAGGATATGCTCATTAAATTTAGAGAGAGGGGAAGGAAGAAAGAGAAACATTGATGTGGGAGAGAACATTGATCGATTGCCTTCCACGGTGCCCTGACTGGGGATCAAACCCCGCAACCTAGGTATGTGCCTCGACTGGGAATTGAACCGACAACCATTTGGTGCATGGACAACGCCCCAACCAACTGAGGCACACTGGCCAGGACAGTTTTTTTAAAATTTTAAACATATTTTTTCTTAATTACAAAATAACTGAACTATGTAGAAAAGAACAGAAATAATATAGCCAAGGCCCAGGCACACACCAATTAGTTTTAACATTTTGTCATATTTGCTTTAAGTCTTTTTCTTTAAAAATTTATATTTATATTTACATTTACATTTATTCTAGTGGTCCAGTGCACGGATTCGTGCACATTGAAAGGAAATTAATTAGAAGAAATATTTTAATATTGCTATTCATCCTTTCTCTATAATAGAAATGTCAACAAAAACAACCAAATTCATGATCGACAATGACAGATCAAAACACAAAACACACATGTGCGACTGGCACCAGCAAGAGCTTTATATGTATCGTGCATGTGCGAATCAATGTTTATTTTTAAATTGCCAGTGCGCATCATATGTACCGGCTGGTCGGTTGGTCAGACAGTCAAATGGACAGATGGGCAGTTGGTCACTTAGCCTTTTACATATATAGATTCATATTCATATTCATATAATATATATACACAATATAATGTCTGTATATATAAAAAGCCAGTGACTGGAATGCTGTAACGGCTGGAACGACCAGTCACTATGAAGCCCACTGCAGCCAGCAAACCAGCTGATGGGGGGGTGGGGGGGAGTGGGGCTGGCCGGCCAACCCCCCAGAAGCCCCTCCCCCCGTTGGCCCTGCCCCTGATCACCCCCACCCCCACCCCAATAGGGCCAGGGCCAGCCGGCCAACCTCCTGCAGCCCCTCCTCCCACCTGGCCCCCTCCCAGATCGGCCCCTTTCACACCAATTAGGGGTGGGGCTGACCAGCCAATTTCCCACGGCCCCTCCCCCAGCTACTGACCCCAAATTGCCCCCCCACACCCCAATTGGGGGCATGGCCTGACGGCCAATCTCCCTCGGCCCCTCCCTGCAGCCAGCCCAGCCCTGATGGCCCTGGGGTGGGCCGGCCCCAGCTCAGTCCCCACAGGATAGTGCTGTTTATTTTTCCTAGTCCCTTGTGCATGGTTGGTAATCTAGATCAGGCTCAGCTGTTGCAACTGACACTGTCACATGAATTCCCTGCTCCATCTCACATCCCGGCCTCCACGGCTGGCTGGCCACTTTGCGAATGCAGCCACTTCCAAATCCTTGAGCCGCAGCCTCTGCCTCCCTCCCTTCCTGAGCCCCACCCTCCCCTTCATGTCCCTTGTCTCAGGCTGTTCACAGGCATAATTTGGCTCTAATTCCACATCCTAAGCATTTCTATGAATATAGGCTTTGTGGACTGTTTGTTCATGTGACATTAATCCCAGGGGGGAATCAAAGCAGCATAGAGGCCATTGCCCTTGTTTGCTTGGATTGTCTCCTGTAAATGCTCACGGCAGCCTGGGAGTTGAGAACCTTCTTGAATGAGCCTGGGACGGGGAATAAGTGGGCAGAGAGGAGTCAAATCATCTCCCTGAGATGCATGGCCGTCAGAGGAGGAGAAAGGCCTATTGCGATGTCTGATTCCACACCTCAGCCACACAGAGCATCAGGATCCTGCACAAAGCCTGGTCCCAGAGCTGGGCCGGGAAGGTACACTCTGCTCTGCACAGCGGGGGCCATGAAGCTCCTCCCGCTACTTTCCTGAAGCACCGGGTCACTGATTTCCCCCAGTTGGTGTCCAAACGCACGAGGGTTCTCTTTGTAGCCCTGTAGCTGAACAAGCTTATGTTGCTGAAAATGAAAATAAGAACAAACAGCACTTCTCCTTTCAGGGGGTGAGTATGCAGGGGCATCCCAGAGCCCAAGGCTTAACAAACACCATGCATGTTGCAGTTCCAAGGAGGTCCCAAAGCTGGGGGTGAGTGGATGGCAATATTTCAGGAGGGGAACACCCATGGGCAGGCAGTCAGGCCCCTTCCCCTCCTCACCCCAGCCCCAGAAATGTGTTCCTGCTTAGGCTTGAGAAACACAAGTCGTACACTTGTGCTTGTGGAGCAGCCTTTCCCAGCCACCACGCAGGCCACAGGGCTGTGCCTGGCTGCTCCCTTGACTTTCCTGGGAAGGAAATGGACTCTGAGGAGGTAACACTGTGACGGGAACTGAAACTGGACCACTTCTCTCTCACACCCTGTTCACTTACAAGCACACACACTCATACACAGGCCGCACACACCCTCCAGAGCGTGATTCACCCGCTCGGGGTGGTTGGACGAGGTCCCGCTTCCCCCTGTGAACGCCGTTTGGCATACAAGCTGCCCTCTGCAGTGTGGCTGGCCGGTGGGCAGGGTGGTGCTTGCGCGAACCTGCTTTTAATCAAATCCAGGCTTGCCGTCCGAAAAGCAGACAGCCACGGGGAAGAGGAGTCTCCCTCCCTGGCCACTGGGCAACACTCGTTTTGTCTCCTCTGGGCCACTGGCAGATGGAGGCCCCGGCAGGTGAGAGAGCGGCTTCTGGAAGCACAGAAACTGCGGCAGTGGACTAGGCAGCAGCACAGGCCCCCCACATCCCCAGCAGAGGGCCAGGAGGTCTGGGAGACAGCTTAGCATTCTCAGGAAGAACTATTCCAGAAGCCGGACAGTTTCCCCAGGGCAGCAGGGCAACCATGGGGAGCAGGGCTGTGAACTCTGCTTCTGATTGCCAGGAGGACTGACCCTGGGTCTCTGGCGGCCCAGCATAGGGAGCAGAGAGAGAAAGGGCTGGAGGCAGGGGAGCAGTTCTTATTGGACTTCAAGACAGATAGCAGCCTTACGGAGATGTCCTTGAGAAGCCCACTTACCGTAAAAAGGAGGTAGGGGATGGAGGGGAGGGAGGGGAGGAGAAAAGGAAACCTTCATTAATAACTAAGCTATCCAAGAAGGATCATATCAAGATGTCTTTTTTTAAGAAACAGTAATAAGGATACCAACCAGATTGCCTTCTCGTCAAGCCCTACTCATCCCCAAATCAAATCCCTTGCCTTCTCTTTGCCAATTCTTAAAATCTTTACTTTTTTTGCTCAGACATCAGTAACTCTTACAAGGTATATTCTGAATCTTATCTTAGTCCTTAAACCATGCCTGAGGGTGAGTGGTTGGGAGCTAGCTCTGTCCACACTGAGCAACTGATTGTCACAACTTGGGCTGAGACCTGTTTCTCTAAGCCTGTGGAGGGGAAAGATGCCTGGTGTGTGACGGTCATCAAGTTCCCAGCCTGTGGCCTAAGGGGCTCTGGGGGTCCTGAAGCAACTGGAAGGAGTCCTGGAAGCCAAATTCCCACCAAATACCTTCTAAAGCAATCCATCCAATACGGTATCCATTAGCCACATGTGGCTATTGAGCACTTGACATGAGGCCATTGTGATATGCTGAAGTATAAAATATACAATAGATTTTGAATGAAAAAAAGAATGTAAACTATCTCATTAATACATTTTTAGTATCAATCATATGTGAACTGATAATACTCTGGTACTATTGGGTTAAATGTGATATATTATTAAAATTATTCCCACTTGTTCTTTTTTTATTGCGGTAAAGTACACATAACATAAAATTTACCATCTTCACCATTTCTAAGTGTACAGTTCAGTAGTGTTAATTACATTCACATTTTTGTGCAACAGTCACCACCATGCATCTCCAGAACTTTTTTGTCTTCCCAAATTGAAATTCTGTACCCATTAAATACTAACCCCATCTCCATCCCAACTCCAGTCCCGGGCAACCACCATTCTAGTTTCCCTCTATGAATTTGACTACTCAAGGTACTCATATAAGTGAAGTCTTGCAATATTTGTCCTTTTGTGGCTAGCTGATTTTATTTAGCATAATGTCCTCTAGGCTCATCCATATGTCAGAATTTCCTTTCTTTCTAAGGTTGAGTCATATTTCCTTGTATGTATATACCATATTTTGTTTATCCATTTACCTGTTGTTGAACAGTTGGGTTGCGTCCAACTTTTGACTATTGTGTATAATGCTGCTATGAATATGAGTATACAAATATATCTTCAAGACCCTGCTTCTAAATTTCCAGAAGTGGAATTTCTGGGTCATATGGTGGTTCTATTTTTAAATTTTCAAAGAACTGCCATACTATTTTCCACAGCAGCTGCACTGTTTTACAATGCCCAAGGATTCCGATTTTTCCACATCCTTGCCAACACTTGTTAGTTTCTGGGTTTTTTGTTTCTTGATAGTTGCCATCCTAATGGTTGTGAGGTAGTATTTCACTGAGGTTTTAATTTGCATTTTTCATAATGATTAGTGATGTTAAGCATCTCTTCATTGGCCATTATATCTTCTATGAAGAATCATGTTTTCTTTTAGTTTTTTAATGTGACTACTAGAAAATTTAGCTACATATAAGGTTCACATTTCATTTCTACTGGGTAGCTCTAGTCTAGAATGAATAAAGGCACAACTATCACACAGGAATGTTTTGACAATGAAAGGAACCCTGATATTTGAAATGAAGAGAGCCTTGTTCTAATTAATGATCTCTAAGTTTCTTTCCAGTGATCATATTTTATGATCTCTTTCTCTCTCTGCCCTAAGTACTTAGAGCTTTTATGTCAAAGAAGAGGATACCAGGAGCCATTCTCCCTTACAGTGAGGTGTCCCCTACATACAACCTGGGAGATCCAGAGAGTGGGGGGCCCTCTTGTCTCTGCAGAGTGCCAGCTCCCATGATTGGTGTGTTGGGGGGAGGGGTATCCAGAGCTCACTGATGCCCTGAACTGAGTATAGGAAGCGTCCATGTCAGAAAATTCTGCTGGTAAAATTTTACACCATCTGAGGGAAGAATGCCTAGGGTTGGGGATAGAAAATGCCGTCTCTGTGGAAATATCAACACTACTGATAGTTTCCTATAACAGACACTAATCCTGTTCCAAGGGAGGGACTTGTGCCACCAGAATCTGGTCCTTTGGTCTTAGGGGTGGAGACTATAAGTTTGTCCCACTGGGATACATGCATTCCTTGATTCTACAGCCATCCCACCCACAGAGGCTGCTACCAATAGATCCCTGGGAGTCATAAATCATATCTAGTAGCAGGCAGTCATCTCTTCCCACCATTGAACAGTGATAAGAAAAGGGTGGTCTCCAAAATACTGCTACTTTTCATAAATGTCCCTATGTTCCCCGAGGGCACAGTATTATTAGTCCAGATTCCCTTCCCTTTATCTTACTAAAAATCTCACAAAGGCATGGCCCACCCACCAGGAAGGGGTTGAGCCCACAAATGCTGTGGCCTATGGCTTAATTTAAAAGGGGGTAAAAAGAAGAAATGTTGTGAAAAAAGCAAGAACTATGGTGGGGTCTATTATTTCTTCTTTCTAACTAAAAGGAATAGTTTAAAGCATGTCTACCTTAAAGAGTAGTTATTAATATGGTTTCAAAAGAAAATAATGGCAATATTTTAATGCCAACAAGATGGAGACCAGGGGAGAATTAAGAATTAAGTTAAAATATTAGGACCTGGTCACCTATATGAAAAGATACTGTAAAGAATAATACTAGAGAAAATATGTTAATGTGCTGGAGGAAATGCTGTGTAAATACAAGGCTTTATAATTTATGCATTAACTGCAACTTATGTAAATTATCTTCGCTTATCTAGATTTTTATAAATACAGAGAGATTTGATAACTTGGTAATAATGGCAACAAAGACCTAGACATTTCCTTTTATACCCAAAGTTCCTAATATCCCTGTAGTATAGTCCTCTAATCTCTATTATGTCAGTTTCCTTATCTGAAAAATATAATTAAAAGTTGAGAATCATAAAAATTATGATTATGAAAGAACATATAGTTCATTATGCAAGACTTTCTAAGTGGGAGACTAAGAAAACAGTGATTTTCATAGAAAGAAATGAAAACCTATACAGGCCTGTGAAAGACAAAAGACAGGCTTTCCCACCCAATCCGCCAATGGAGATCATTTTCTAGGAGGCTTACAGGGAAGCTGTGGTGTAATATGCATCGTAAAGTTCATATTTAACGTACAGAACCTTTTCTCTAAAATAAGTGGCATGAGGGTACAAGAGAGTTCACCAAAGAAAACAGAAAATAATACTGGAACTTCTACTATTATGTGAAGAAAGTTTCCTGTAAGTAGCAGCCTAGTTCCTGGAGAGGAAAAAGGTGTGTATGTATGTATGTTTTTAGCTTCATACTCATAAAACTCTAAGGTACTGTGTGCTTCTCTCCGTCTTTCCTTCCTTCCTTCCAAAAGAGGGGAAAGCATGGATGCAAGCAGCACCTTCTCAGAAATCTGTAGGCTTCTGCCTCCAGTTCTGGCCGAATTTTTGAATGAACCAGCTGGTGAGGGCTGCAGAAGCCATTCTCCTAGCATCTGAGGCACTTCGGTCCTGAAGCAGCTGTGGTGGCGACACAGGCAGGCGGTTTGTTTTGCAGGGTCAAGTTGGCACTTTTCTAGCCTAGGGCTCTGCATAAATGTTTAGATTTTGTTTTCAGCCCCACGGTGTTCAACTTGTCAGCGTGAAAGGAGGCCCCTGCATGCTACATCCTTTGTCTCCTCTCATGGCCTGGTGCGGAGTCAAGAGGTGAGAGGAGAGGAGAAGGGAGGGGTGGGAGGGGTCAGGAGAGGACCGAAGGAGCGAGGATATTTTGCAGCGGTTTCAGCAATCCCCAAGAACTACTTTCCAGGCTCATCAAATTCCTCCCCTTCTCTCTTCTCTGGGCTTGCCCTGCACCAGCAGTGGAAATCATGCTTGTTTACACAGCTCATTATGCTGGCTTTGCAGTTGCTATAGCAACCACCAGGGGTCAGTTTATAGAAGGAGAGGAAGTTCACTTTGGGGGAGTTAGCTTTCCAGCTTCTGTGCAAAGCGCAGCTGAAAACAAAAGACCCAGACACTAAGGAGGAAACACATTGAAAAGTTTCCTATGAGCAGAAGCATCGTTCAGAGCATAAAACTTCACTCAGCAATGCCACATTTTTTCCTTCCTGAAAGAGCTGTTCTAGAACTGCAGATAGGAGAGGAAAGGTCTTAAGATTGCATCTTCCAGATTTTCCGTCCTCTCACTCCCTTGCCTTGCCTTTAAGATCTGTAAGCAGTTGCTAGTAGTTAAGATAATAAGGGCAGCTACCGGGGTTCATTTAAGGTGATAACATCATACATATAATGTATTAACTAAGGGTCACAAAGATCTTTGTGAACTATTACTACTTGCATCTTTTTCATGGGGAGGAAGGTAGCAGGCCTTTGGAACACAACGCCTTTCTCAAGGTCTGAGCCAAACAAAATGGAGCCACCACACCCTCAAGGAGGGTTCTGGGACACCCCCCAGGATGCCTCTGGAATAAAGATGTCCAGCTCTAACCTGACCAGCTAATCTGAATTAGCAAATAAAAAACACAGGAAGCCCAATTAAATTTGATTTCAGATAAACAATGAATGGATTTTTGTATAAGTGTATCCCACACAATCTTTGGGACATACATATGGCAAGTCTAATTTAACTGAACCCTATCCTAACCCACCTCCTCACTACCACTGCCTCCAAAAAAAGTACAACAGGTGAATTCTCTCTCCAAAACAAAGTGCCAGATACTGTTTAGAACAGTGATGGCGAACCTTTTGAGCTCGGCATGTCAGCATTTTGAAAAACCCTAACTTAACTCTGGTGCTGTGTCACATATAGAAATTTTTTGATATTTGCAACCATAGTAAAACAAAGACATATTTTTGATATTTATTTTGTATATTTAAATGCCATTTAACAAAGAAAAATCAACCAAAAAAATGAGTTCGCGTGTCACCTCTGACATGTGTGTCATAGGTTCGCCATCACTGGTTTAGGATATTCTAACCCTTGGACTATCCTGCTGATCATGAAAAAAAATGAAGGGCTGTGTGTGTGTGTGTGTGTGTGTGCGTGTGTGCGCGCGCGCGCGCGCGCGTGCGTGTGTGTGTTTACATATGCAGATACAGTGGGGCCTTGACTTACGAGTTTAATTCGTTCTGAGACCGAGCTCGTTAAGGAGCTCGTTAACTCAAATTACTCTATCAACTCAATGCAAAAAATCAGCAGAGAGACAGCTGGTATCTCAAAAAACTCATTAGTCGAGACACTGGTAAGTCAAGGCCCCACTGTATTAAACCAGAGGCAAGTGAACTTTTCAACAGGCAGGTGAGTTTCCTGATCTTAGATCCAAACACCAGCTTAAGAGACATGAGGGTTAAAGAGAAAAGAATTCAGTACTGGGCTTTGTGAGGTATCTACTACTTTTTCAATAACAGCAAAAGTCAGCTTTCTAAAGAATAATCATGGCTAATATCCAAAATATATAAAGAACTCATATAACTCAATGGCAAAAAACACACACACACACAAAACCCAATCCAATTTAAAAATGAGCAAAAGATCTAAATACACATTTTCCAAGGAAGACATACAAATGGCCAACAGGTACATTAAAAAAGTGCTCAGTATCCCTTGTTATAGGGAAAATGCAAATCAAAACCACAATAAAATATCATCTCACACCTGTCAGAATAGCTTTTATCAAAAAGACAGGAAATAAATGTCAGGGAGGATATGGAGAAAAAGGAACCCTTGTTCACTGTTGGTGGGATAATAAATTGTGCAGCCATTATGTAAACCAATATGGAGGTTCTCCAGAAATTAAAAATAGAGCTGCCACTTGACCCAGCAATTCCAAGTTATCTAATATATATACATATATTATTTAGCCATAAAAAAAGAATAAAATCTTGCCTTTGCAAAAGCATAAAGGACCTTGCGGGCATGATACTCAGTGAAATAAGTTAGACAGAGAAGGACAAATTGTGATTAAAAAAATATTAAAAAGCTTATAGATACAGAGAACAGATAGGTAGCTGCCAGAGGCAGGGATGGGAGGGTGGGAAAAAAAATGGGTAAAGGAGGTCAAAAGGTAAACAATAAATAGGTAAACTTTTAAAGTAAAGTTTTTTAAAAAGACTTGTTAATCTGGCCCATTGCAAATTGTCTTCTCACAGTAAATTACTCTTCCTTAGCCCAACCCCATTTGCTGAATCTCTTCTATTAAATTTCCCTTAAGAACCCAGAGTTTATATTTTAAGAGAGATGTAATTTACACACAAGAAAAATCACAGCTATTAACTTTAAAAATAGTAATTTTTATTTCTTTAACAGGAAAACCATTTTAATGCACTTTTAAAATATGTTTTATTGATTTTTTACAGAGAGGAAGGGAGAGGGATAGAGAGTTAGAAACATCAATGAGAGAGACACATGGATCAGCTGCCTCCTGCACACCCCCTACTGGGGATGTGCCCGCAACCAAGGTACATACCCTTGACCGGAATCGAACCTGGGACCTTTGAATCCGCAGGCCGACGCTCCATCCACTGAGCCAAACCGGTCAGGGCTTAACGCACTTTTTAAGAGAAATAAATAGCATTTGTTTTTGAGTGAGTGTTACATTGGGAGAGCAGAGAAAAAGTCCAGTGGAGCCAGTGTATTGTCTCCACCATTGGTTCTTTGTAGTTTGGGTGCCTGTACACACATGTGCACGGGGAGAAAAGTACATTGGCACTTTCATAGTCACACTCCTTCAGCATGCCTTTTGCTGTTTTGTCAGCAAGAGAAAGCTGGCTCAGTGTAAGTGCTTCTGAATTCTGTAGAACTTACAGGAAACATAGGCCTCTAGTTGTAATGCGATAACCTGTGGCAGCTTTACATCTGTTTCGACCCTAAATTCATGTACCTCAAACTTTAGGCAAATAACTCAAGAAGCATAAATTTATATGAAAACAAAGCAAATAGTTGCAATAATAAGTTCTATAAGATCCCTGACATCTCAGACAGCTCTAATCAAAACAGGCAATTAAACGAAAACTGTCAAGATAAACATCATGTATAATAAAAATGTTCTCACCTGTTTCCTAACTCTAAAAATCTCAGCACAGTTTTCACCAAGACAAAAAAAAAAACAAAAAAAAAAACGGCTGTTATTGTAGAAGCTGGTATTTCAAGTCTGGAGCTGTGAGTTCTAATTTTGTCTCTTTTACTTCTAGGGACCCCATGAAAGTCTGTGGGCAGTCTATGACTTAGGCAGATGCTGGATCAGTATAAAGTGCTCCTTGCGTAACTGAAGGGGTATTGTGAGAACATCTATAAGTCACTCTGAGCTATTCCAACAAAAGGTAGGAAGGATGAGATGTGATTATTTGTGCTATTCTCTTTTTAAACAAGCAATCTCATTTAGAAGTTGGAATTTGTTAATTTTGTTTAAAGTACTTTGAAAGCACTTAATTTTTGAAATCTTATTTCATTTGTTTAAAAAAACAATAGTTCATTTTCTCTCTTAATCGTTCGTTAATAAACCGATCATTTGAAGCTCAAGCTGTCAGACAGTCTCTTAAGCACCATTCAACAGCTGTTAAATGGGATAATCACCTGTTTATCCTCATGCCACTAATTCAGATGCTAATTGCACTCTAGATTCTGCCTTATTCTCTCACTCAAGCCAACCAGGTGCGCAGCACTGTGCAAGGATGCTACTGCAAACAAGGGCCTGTCTGTTCACTTCTAGAGACACAGATGAACCAGCCCCCCCCCCACACACACACAAGAATGAATGGACATGTTGCTTATAACTGTGAAAAAATCGAAATGACCTAAATGTCAACTTATAGTGAAGTAAACCAAAATAAACAACCATGGACTGTAGTATTTAACAATCATTAAAAGATGCTTATAAATATGGTTAAATAACATGTAAAAAAGTTTATGTTGAGTGGGAAAACAAGTAAAAACCAAAACTACTGTATGGTTGCAAATATAGAGAAAAAATTTTGCATAAAAAAGGGCAGAGAATGCATGATGGTCTTGGAACTAAAATCAATCACTATTTAGAGAACTAAGAGCAAGGACAATCCTAGGGGCTGAAAATCCATAAGCTCCTGTTCACAGAGCTTGCGTTCTGGAGGAAAAAGACAAAATTCAAGTAAAGAAATTAGTAAACAAGGTGTATTCATAGAGCGATGTCCTAAGAAAATTTACAAAGAATTATAAGACAGGAGGATCAGAGGGTCTGCTTTAACTTGTAAAGGAGAAGACCTCAGAAAACACATAGGCAATAAGCCCCAGTGGAAGTCCCAAGACTCAAGTGGGCTTGGCATGATCAAGGAAGAGTTAGCAGGTCACAGCTAGTAAGCCAGGAAGAGTCGGGCAGAAGATGAGTTTGGAGAGATGGGCAGGAGAGGGGTCATGCAGAAGGAAAGGTGCTGAGGTGGAAAAAGAGAGACCAGTTAGTAGTTACTTTCTGCAGGGGCCCTGGTGGAAGAAATGGGCACATGGACTGAAATGGGTGACCATGGAGATGGAAAGGAGCAGATGGATTCAGACAATATTTTGAAGATAGAGCTGGCATGAACTGCTGATGAACCAAATTGGGTGGGGGGCAGAGGTACTGAATACAGTAAAAAAAGAATTTCATATGACTCCTAGATTTTTGGCCTCAACAAGTGAATCAACTATAGGCCAAGAAAGAGCGGGGGTGTGGTGGAAAATTGAGAGCTGCATTTTGGTCATTTTAGGTTGCAATGTGTATTAGATATCCCAATGAAGATGTCAAGAAAGTAGTCAAGTAGCTGTCACGGAGAGTGAGTCACAGGTATTCGTTTGGGATTAGTTGAGTGTTGTTCAAAGCAGGACTGGATGGAGTGTGCTCTAAAGATGACATGGAAAGGAAAGACATCTCAAGCCTAAAATCCTGAGATTGGGCTCAAGAGGAGGAGCCAGAAAAAAAGATGACTAGTGAGTGAGAAGGAGCAAGGTGTGCCAAAACCAAAGGGAAAAAAGAATTGTTTTAAGAAAGAGGGAATTATCAACTGTTTCCAAAGTTACTGAAAGTTTGAGACTTAGTAAAGTGAAGTTTCCCTGTTTGGGCAGCAAGGTGACCCTAACAAGATCAAGTTCAGTGGAGAGGTAAGAATGGGAAGGATGGAGGTGAGGTAGTGGGTTACAGTGGGACCATGGACAACACTATTGAGTCCATGGTCAATTGGACTATTGGAAGTGGAGCAGAGAAATGGGCAGGGCTGGAGTTGTGCTGATGGATCAAGGGAAGGCAGTTTTGGGACTGATTTTCAATATTAGATATCTTCAAGTTGTGAAGTCCATTCCAGTCATTACATGGCTATTTCAACACAGTAATTTTATAACTAATTTGGATTAAACAACATTATGGGTGTATATATTATTAATTAAACTAAAGGCCCAGTGCACGGATTCGTGCTCCTGTTGGGGGGTCCCTCAGCCTGGACTGCACCCTCTTGCAATCCGGGAGCCCTCGGGGGAGGTAGCAGTGCATGAAGTGGCAGGCAATGGGGGAGGAGCCCGAGCCAGGCCATTCACCACCACTCCCACTCATCTTAGCCCTGTTGCGCCTGCTGCTGCCACTCACTGCTTTGTAACGCTGCTGTGGAGGTGGGAAAGGCTCTCGCTGCCACAGCTGTGCTCACCAGCTGTGAGCCTGGCTTCTGGCTGAGCGGCGCTCCTGTTGTGGGAGTGCACTGACCACCAGGGGGCAGCTCCTGCATTGAGCGTCTGCCCCCTGATGGTCAGTGCGCATCATAGCAACTGGTCAACTGGTCATTCTGGTCATTCGGTTGTAACCGTCGCTTAGGCTTTTATATATATAGATTGAAAACACTGAAGTGATAAAAATTTTTGAATATTCTAATTTACCCTAAATTTTTTTTAAGTACTTACATTATTTCTAAGTCTTCTGTGAGAGAGATATGGAAATAAATTTAAATAAATGGATGGAGCCTAGAACTAGAAAAAAGTTTACAGAGAGCAAATCATGGTGTGTAATTTCCTCTAAGAATAAAGAAGTTGATAACAATAATATATCCTATACTAATAAAAGAGAAAAATGGTAATTGGCGTACAACCGATACCTTTTTCATTGGCTAATCAGCGAGATATGCAAATTAACTGTCAGCCAAGATGGCGGAGCCGAGAGGCCTCCCGGCCGGCCGGTGATCAGCGGAGCCGAGAGGCCTCCCGCCCTGGTGATCAGCGGAGCCGAGAGGCCTCCCGGCCCCGGTGATCAGCGGAGCCGAGAGGCCTCCCGGCCCCGGTGATCAGCGGAGCCGAGAGGCCTCCCGGCCCCGGTGATCAGCGGAGTCCAGAGGCCTCCTGGCCCGGTGATCAGCGGAGCCGAGAGGCCTCCGGGCCAGGGATCAAGGGGAGCCGAGAGATCAGGGGATCCGAGAGGCGTCCTGGCCCTGGGATCAGCGGAGCAGCGAGGCTTCCCAGCACCGGGATCAGTGTGACAGGGTGCGGAGCCCCAACCCTCTGATCGGCCCTGCTCTGTGCATGACAGGAGTGGCGCTGCAACCTCCCTATGGACCCTGCCTTGAGTGTGACAGGGGGTGGTGCCCCACCCCCCCAATCGGCCCTACCCTGAGCATGACTGAGGGTGGCATGGCAACCTCCCAATCCGCCCTGCTCTGTGCATGACAGGAGGCGGGGCCCCAACTCCCCAATGGGCCCTGCTCTGAGCCCGACCAGGGGTTACACCTAGGATTAGGCCTGCCCTCTGCCACCCGGGAGCAGGCCTAAACCAGCAGGTCCTTATCTCCTGATGGGTCCCAGACTGTGAGAGGGCACAGGCCAGGCTGAGGGACCTCCTCTCCCAACCCCGAGTGCACAAATTTTTGTGCACCGGGCCTCTAGTTTAATTATAAAACCAAAATGGATTTAACATCTATTAAATTAATTTAATGTTCATCTATGACCAGTTTAAAGAATTTTAAATGAATGATATGATTTTAAAATAAATGATATGATTTTTCTAGCCATTGCAAACTCTAGTTTTTTGTTTTTTGTTGTTTTTTTAAGATAAAACATTGATTGTATTTTTCAGGCAGGTAGCCATGTTTTATCTTTTTTCTAGACACTAATGGCTTATAAGTGAAATTAAATATTTCAAAAATGTCTTAATTATTAGAATGGCATAATATTTTTTAATTCACCTTAAAATGAATGCATCTGAGCTATACTCCTTTCAGAGAATTAGAGATCTATCTACACGAGGTAATTATTTCAATCAAGTATCCCCTGCATGCCCACCTACCTATATTCATCCTTTGCCAACAGCTGTAGAATCCTGACTGGCATAGGAATTAAGAGCAAGAAGAATTTATGCTTCTGTATGAGGCAGTTTGAAATATTTCTAAAAGCACAAGATTTGTCAAAGATCATCTAGAACAAACATGTCAAACTCATGGACCATAGAATGTCATTCCTGCTCACTCCACTTAGTTGTGTGATTTGGGCCAGCTACTCACCTTTCTGTGCCTTGGTTTAATTCTGACAACAGGGAAATTATAATACCTAACACTTCAAAGTTGCATAGGGATTAAATGAGATAATATATAAAAAGCTTCTTTCTAGCCATTGCCAGGGAGATTGGAATATTCTCACTAAATGCTGGGACTCTTGCCTTATCCCTAATGTAAATGTAGTCCAGGCTCTAATACCCTCTGTGCATTGAGGGGACAGTGTTTGGCACATAGACAGCATTCCATAAACATTTAGAAAGTGATGAGTTAATTAAACGGGTAATGAATTAATGTAACCAATGATTCTGCATAAAAGAACAGCAAAATCAGATTGCTTTATTTCTGCAAAGGTTTTACAGTTGTGTCTAGAGGACCACGTATTGCACAAAGAGAAATGGAAGCTGAACAGGGCAAGGGTTATGAGCTGAGGGGGAAGTGGGGATGGTTCTCACTTCATTTTCAACCTATTTGTTCTTTCATCCAACTTGTTTCCAACCAGTGCTCTAGGCTTGTTTGTTGACTGCCCATTGCAGTCTCTAAAAAGAGCAGCCCTGTATACCATAGGATTCCTACCTTACCCCCACCACCCTTGGATTGGGTAAGTTGAAAAGCTGGCTAATCAGCATTTGCCTCAAAATTCTGAACTAAAAGATGCAAACACAATTGGCAGATGGTGATGGACGCTGTGGCTGGAAAGTCAAGGTTGGGGCATTAGCAAGCCATGTTCACAACAAGTAAACGAAAGAAGCAGGTGGGAAGGAAATTGAGAGCAGATGTGTAAGGAAAAGCAAAGATGAGGTGGCATGTAGCTCCTAGAGACAGATGGAAGGAGAGCTGGACCAGGGTCAAAGTTGATCCAGATCCTGGTATTTGTTCCTGAGCTCTGGAGACCCTCAGCATTTACACCGGCTGAATGTCCTCTCCTTTAGACTGACATTAACCTGTGACATTGCTGTTGGGTCAGCAGGGCAGTCTATACTGTGAATTTGAATGTTCTCTGCAACATCGTCTGGCCTGGAGGAAACCTTGCCACTAACCATCTGAGGTGTATTATTATACAATGAGATGGGGGAGCAAAGCTAGAGTTGACCCTTCAGATACTGAGTTCCAACTCATTCATATTGTTTCATCATGAGTTAAAAAGTCTGAGCCCCGAGGTGCACAAGAAAGCACAGCTAGAATTATGGGCTTTCCTGACTTCTAAACTGCTCCTTACATGGCTATGTTTTTGCACATTCTTACTGGATTTTTGGGTGTCAGTCTATAATAGCCCAAACCTGGATCATAGCGGTCATGCCATCCTTTTCTCATGACTTGTTCTCTCAGTGTGTTGTATTCATTTCTCACATCCATTAAAGTCTTAAAAACATGCAAGTTATTTACTTAGAGAATTAATGCACCGTGTGCCAAAAGCAAAATTCCTTCTTATGATACTGAGTCAAAGAAAAAGCTGATTGTCCTTATTGCTGTAATTTAATATAAATGCAAATATCTCTAAAGAAAGAAAGCCCGGTACAAACTATATTAAGTTCTAAGTTTCCCTGGGAAAGTAATAGCAAAGTCACACTAGAGATTTGCACACCCCTAACAGCATTACTCACAACAGTGCAAAGATGGGAGTAACCCAACTGTCTATCAACATAGGAATGGATAAACAAAATTTGCTAAATACATACAATGGAGTATCATTCAGCCTGGAAAAGGAAGGAAATTCTGATACATAAGGACAGACACTGTATGATTCCACTGATGGGAAGTACTTAGAGCAGTCACATTCATAGAGACAGAAAGTAGAGTGGTGGTTGCCAGGAGCTGAGCAGGGATGGGGGAGCCAGGAGTTAGTGTTTAATGGGGACAGAGTTTCCATCTGGGAAGATAAAAATGTTCTGGAGGTGGAAGGTGGTGATGATTGCACAGCAATGTGAATGTACTTAATGTCACTGAGCTGCACACTTAAAATGGTTAAAATAGTTAAGTTTTATGTATTTTACATTTTAACACAATATTTTAAAAAACTGACTAGGGGTGGAAGCATTAGGGAGAATGCCCTGCAAAAACCCTTTCCTCCTGACTACATATGCTTTTATGATAAGAGATTTTTAAAATTACTTTTGAAGAATGGAACTCTTTAAGAGGAGACCATTCAAGGAAGGTACAGGACCTGTTGTTTTCTTTTCTGAGCACAGAATAACAGCCAAGTAAAACCATGGTTGAGTTAGAATCCTAACAGGGCCAGCTCATTCTGTTCCTTAAACCCAATAGTCATCTTCCTCAAACTTTTTTCCACTTCAGTGCGGGTGCAGGGTGATCAGATCTCTGCCCCAGGCTGTGCTGATGTCTTTGGCAGGACTCAGGATGGAGCTTCCTCCTTCTCCATGGAGGGCATTGCCCAACTGGCAGGTGTAATGAAAGGAGTCTTGTTTGAGACATATAGAGTAAAATCTCTCTCACATGCACTAAATTTTCAGTAAGAGCTTTAATCAGAAGGAGTTTGAATGTTGAATGAAAGGTTGGAAGGCTTTATAATATTTCTCAATGTGCAATTTAAAATTCCACTTAAAAGTCCTACTTGTTGTCATTGCCATTACTTAAAAATATTTTTATTTTACTCATTATGATTTCTAGAAAGATCTCTAAATATATAACACTAGAGGCCTGGTGCATGAAATTAGTGCACAGGAGGGGGGGTTGTCCCTCAGCCCGGCCTGCACCCTCTCTAATATGGGACCCCCTCAGGGGATGTCCAACTGCCGGTTTAGGCCTGATCCCTGTGGCAGTCGGACATCCCTTTCGCAATCCGGGACCACTGGCTCCTGCTGGCCTGATCCCCCCAACTGCTCTCTCCAGCCAACCTCATCCTCATAACTGCTCTCCCCTGTCAGCCTGATTCCCCTAACTGCTCTCCCCTGCCGGCCTGATTGTCCTAACTGCTCTCCCCTGCTGGCCTGATCACCCCTAACTGCCTCTGCCTTGGCCCTGCCACAATGGCTTTGTCCAGAAGGACGTCTGGTCTAATTAGTATATTACCCTTTCATTAGTATAGATAGAGGCCTGGTGCACGGGTGGGGACCAGCTGGTCTGCCCTGAAGGGGGTCCCAGATCAGGGTGGGGGTCCCCTTGGGGGCGGTGCCAGCCTGGGCAAGGGGCTGAGGCAGTTTGCAGGCCGGCCATGCCCCCATCGGGGTGAGGGTCCCTGCTGGGGGTGGGGTGGGCCTGGGCAAGGGGCTGATGGCCATTTGCCGGCTAGCCACGCTTCCATTGGGGTGAGAGTCCCCACGGGGGGTGCATAGCCAACCTGGGTGAGGGGCTGAGGGCCATTTGCAGGCTGGCCATGCCCCCATCGGGGTGGGGGTCCCTGCTGGGGGGCATGGCCTGCCTGGGTGAGGGGCTGAGGGCCATTTGGGGGAGGTTTTCAGGCTGGCCAAGCCCCCAGCTTTGTCTGGAAGGATGTCCGGAAGGTCTCCAGAAGTTCTCCCAGTCTAATTAGCATATTACTCTTTTATTAGTATAGATGCTTTTTAAATTGCCCAAATGTGCCTAGATTTTACAGCCTTTTGGTGTTTTTCTTTCTTTAAGAATCAAATAAATATACTAAAGACACCATGTCATGGACTTGCACAAAGACTAGCACCCTCCTAAAGTTTAGGATCCTGGGAAGGATTCATGCTACCAATGCGTGGGACTACAGGAAGGAACCCAATATTGGCTCTCAGACCTCCTGTTCCAGAAGTCATTGCCAACTTCCTGTCGCTAGATACAGGCCTCTTCCTAGGTTGCTGGGGTCCCCACCTCTCTCAGGTTCCATTCTTATAGCTTCTCTCCATGGCAGCCCCAAGTCATCCTTAGAGCTGTCGGGGAAGACACAGAATTCTTATTTTATTGTTGCATTTTCATTAGTTGAAAAATCCTCTCATGACTTAAAGCTTTGCTCCGGGGGCACCTTCCCAACGAGGTTTGCAATGGCCATGCTATTTAAGATTGCACTCCTGCCTTCTTCCCCTCCTACCTTAGGCCGTGTTTCCTACAACAAGACTCTGAGACAGAGTGTGCCATGCAGGAGGTTCTTGGAGCATGTTCATGGAACACACACCTGTAAGGAAGTGGAAGGCAGGACTGGGCAGGGAGAGAAGTTGGCACACACATGGCTGCCACCAAGGCCTCAGCCAGCCTTTCGGGGAGCTTGGAAGCTGGGATTACTTTCAAAGTATCCCAAATAGAGGCCTTTGTATCCCCAGGACAGCCACACAGTGGTGATTAGCTTCACCCTGGGAGAAACATAACCCTGGGAGCGGCGGCTCTCAGAGGCTGAGGGCAATTCCGGGTGAAGGATGCACCTCTGAGCTGTTAGCAGCTGATAATCCCAGCAGCTGGGGGCCGTGTGTGCCTTGGCTCCAAAGAGGTTCTGGGCCGAGCACCCACCATGCCTACTCCACATTATCTTTTTATCGTGGCACCCATCACCTCCTACCATGCAGAGAAGAGCAATCTTTAGCTAGTGTACCACAAGAATTTTTAAAATGTGCAATACCTGACCATTTAGTCAGGGACACTGACCTCTTTCCTTAGATTGTCAAATAAAAATATGACAACAGCCAACACAACAATAGCTGTCTGGTGTTAATGAATCCAAATTATACCTATTTTTTTTGTCAGATCAGCAAAAATATCTGGTATATTGTTTTGTGTGTACTGCAGAATTTTAGTAATCTATATATATAAAAGCCTAAGCGACCATCTGACTGTCCAACCATCCAACCGGTAGCTATGATGCACACTAACCACCAGGGGGCAGACGCTCAACACAAGAGCTGCTGAGTGACAGCAACTTTGCAGAGTACTCTCTCATACTCTGGGACCTCTCGGGGGATGTCAGATTGCCGATTTTGCACCAATCCCCATAGGCCAGGCCGAGGGACCCCACCTGCTGGAGGCACCCCGCTTACTCTGCAGATGCCCTTCAAGCCCCAGCACCAACCCAGGTGCGGCCAGCCGGGGGGGGACCGTGGGAGATTGGCTCTAGGCCCAGGGCGTGTCCGGCACATCTTGCCCAGTCCCCTGCTTTTCTCCCCGTGCACATGTGTACACAGGCACCATAACCACAAAGAACCAATGGTGGAGACAATACACTGGCTCCACTGGGCTTTTTCTCCCAATGTAACACTCACCCAAAAAAGGTTAAGTACTTGACTCAGGGTGTGCCTCCCCACCTGCTACCACTGTAGGAAAAAGAATGGAAAGTCTCCTTTCCCTTCTCCTTTCAAGGCAAATTTGAAGGGTTTTTAATCTTCCTATTACATACCAGTGGTTTCTGTCCATTCCTACCATGACCTTGAACTAGTCACCTGGTCTCTTGGGGCCTCTCCCTCCTTTTTGGAAATGAAATGAAAGCCAACTCTCCTTCCTGTGCACTTATTCTAAGAACTTGTTGAGCACCTGCTGTTTGCCTGGCACTCTCCCTGCTGTAACTTTAAATACCCGACTCTAACATTCTGTGAAGGAAGTACAGGACCCCATGTGGCGTTCCTCTAATACTTTGTCAATAGGTAAATATATATCCTATTCTGAGGAAAAGCTTCAGGAAACAAGTTCTGGCAATTTCCAGGAGCACAGTCTAGAATTTATAGAAATGCCCTGTTAAAAAGTCTTCCTCTTTTTTAAAATTCTTCCTGCCACAATATTAGTCTGTGTGTCTCTTTATAAACAACCATTTTTTATTAAACTCTGAGTTCCTCTTCAGGGAAAAAAAAAATTGTACTTTATCAGAGCTTATCTAAGTGTCTGGAATACAGAAGGCTTCTCAGTAAATGTTTGTGGAAATTAATTAAAGAGCTCATACACTTCTTTCCTTAGTTAAACTTAAACTTAATTAAAACCATTAGACTATTCCCAATCACAGCACTGAGCAGCAATATGCCAAGACAGATTATTAGAATTTTGCTTTGCCTCATAAAGATGAAAAAAATTCAAAATATCTACATCTGCTTACAATTATTCTATCAAATCTGTATCTACTTTGCTTTGCATGTTATTACTTTTAATAATGTGATGGGAGTTCAGTTTCATGTAAATTATCATGTTTAGCCCTAGTAACAGCACTTATATAACCCACTGTACTATAAAGGAAACTGAGGCGCAGAGAAGTTAAGTAGCTTACGAAAGGTCACAAGACTTGGTACATAACTGGTTCTTTCTCGTCGCAGTGATGGAACTCTCCTACACTATCTCTAATAAACTGCATAATATCCATTGTCAAAAGGAATACACACTAATGGAGGGGGTGGGGAAGAGAGAAAAAAATTACTTAGCGTCCTTTTAAAAGTTGAAGGAGGAAAAGAAATATTATGATACCCATGATGCAGTGCCTACAGGAGCCAAAAAGGTAATCAAAATAGCAGCTCTAAGGGAGGGAGGGTGTGGGAGGCCAGGAGGGGTTTTCCTTTCCCATGCAAGTATGTTTTTTCTGAAGTTAATAATGGTCCTCTTTCTTTTTCTTAGGTTTGTATATATTTACCACTAATTCAATCTCAAACTCTTGACCAACTAGCTAAAGTTCTCAGTGCTTTCAGACTATCAAGTATTATATCAACCTCATCATCTTGAACTCTTCTGGAGGCTTTAAGGAGTCAAAACCGGCCGTCCTCTGTGCCCAGCGTGCAGCTGTCTTCCCACAGTCTCTCACCACTGTCATGGAAGGTCCGTCTGTCTTTCCCATGCATTCATTTCCCCTTTCCCAGTGTTCTGTGTCTTCTTTCTGGTTTTGCTTCCTTGTTTTGCAGACACTAATCCTCCAGTAACTTCTTGAGTAGCACAAGAGGCGAATATTTTGGTCCTTAAATGTCTAGAAAATGTCTTTATTATTCTCCTACACATTTAATTAACAGCCTGGCTGGTGTAGATCAATGGATTGAGCGTTGTCCCATGGACCAAGAGGTCCTGGGTTCAATCCCTAATCAGGGCACATGCCCTGGTTGTGGGGTCAATCCCCATCAGGGGCGTGCAGTATGCAGCTGATTGATGAGATTTTTATCTCTCCCTCTCCCTTCTCTTTATCTAAAAATCCATAAAAACATTTAAAACAGTAGTATTTCTTTTAAAAAAAAGAGTCTGAGCATAGAATTTTAAAATGAAATTCGTTTTCCTCAGTGATTCTCAATCTTCTGGCCCTTTATATACAGTTCCTCATGTTGTGACCCAACCATAAAATTATTTTCATTGATACTTCATAACTGTAATGTTGCTACTGTTATGAATCGTAATGCAAATATCTGATTTGCAGGATGGTCTTAGGCGACCCCTGTGAAAGGGTCATTCAACCGCCAAAGGTGTCTCGACCCACAGGTTGAGAACCGCTGCTTTGGATATTTAAAGGTTTGCTTCATTGTTCAATAATACTGTTGAAAACCTTTCTAACTGTTGTTTCTGTTATGTGATCATTTTTAAATCTCTCTCTCTCTCTCTCTCTCTCTCTCTCTCTCTCTCTCTCTCTCTCATTCTTTCTAGTGGGTCAATGTTTTAGTTTTATTTAGTAAATGTGGAGAAAGTATTAGAAATGTGTGGATTCACTCTGTCATCTTAATCCCAAATTTCCAATCATGTATTTCTAACCCCACCCCCACCCCCCTAAACAGAGCAAATTAGAAGCTGCACATATTGAGCATAACAAAGGCAACTGGAACAAGAGCAGAAGAGCTGGAGTCACTCAACAAAGAGTGAAAAATAAAATGAGCTGGACGCCAAAATCTCACGACATAATGCTTTGGACTGGCTGACTTTGCCCTGCTTTTGCATGCTCCCTCTTCACAGAAGACAGGCAGACCCGTTTCACAAGATTCCTCAGCGTTTGCCCAACTGCCTGAAGGTCAGCTTCACTGGTGTGGGTGGGTAATCAAGTATGTTGGCAGCATTCTGCCTCATCTACACTGGAGTCATCACTTTTGTGTTTGTTATTTCATCCTTGGAACTGGACAATAATTCTGCAATCCTAACAGACATGCAATGGACCACTGAGTCAGACTAGATTACCTTGACCCCAGGGTCCAGGCATGCTAGGTCCTAAGCTCAAATCACAGCCCTGCTAGAGTATTCTTGGGCATCCAGGACTGTGGATATGGATAAGATGGTCCATGCTCCCTAACTGCAAGATGAAGCAGTCAATTCTTAATACTGACCAGAGATTCAGGCCCTCCACCAACATTTACTTTAGATACAAAAACCCTTTGATACAAAGAAGTACACTATGTGGTAAATGGACCCCCTCCGTCACTATCATCATCAGCTCCAAACACAGTTGTTCACGGCCCACTCAGGGCTCTTCTCCAGTAGACAGAAAATCCACTCAGGTAGGTTTAATAGAAACACAAATGTCTCTGAAAGCACTTTCACAATGAGTAAGAAGTGATGGAGAAGAAAGAGAACAGGGATGGAAGACTGTGGTTCCCCCAAGTCAGGCGAAGAAAATGATGTTGCACTGAGCCAAGAAAAAAGAGAATCCTGGGAGAGTGTGATGTTAAAAGCTGGAAGGGACCAAGTTAACCCAGCTAGGAAGAGAAGAATGCTGGGAGTCAAGCCACTGGGATTCCTGGCGGCTGGTTCAGGAAGACTGCTGAGTGAGGAGAAGGGAATGGACAGAGCCAGTAAACAGCGAGGAATAGAAGAGCTAACTCAGGAAGCAGAAAGTAGCCACTGAGGAAAATCCCTCTCCTCTCCCCTCCCCCCAGATTCTAAGGGTACTTAATCCAAATCTTTTTTTAGGGCTGGCTGTAATTTGCACAGATTAGAAAAATGTGTCTTTCCCACACCCCTCCAAGCAGCCCATCATTTTATTTTCATTTTTCCCCAACTTTTTAAAAAATGTAAACAACCATAAATGTTAGAAGGATAGCTCAGCATATACTCATACTAGCTACCAAGACTCAACAACTGTTCATATTCTGCCAAACCCTCAGGCTTTCTCAGAACTATTTGGATGTAGGGTTCAGGCATCGTGACCTTACAGCCCTAAATGCTTTCGTGTGCACCTCCTAAGAATGAAGGCATTCTTCTAAAAAAGACACAATGCAAGCATTGCATCTAAAAGAATTGACACTAATGTCCTACTGTCATCTAATACCCAGTCCATATTCAAACTCCCCCAGTTGTTCCTAAAATGTCTCTCAGTATAGCTAGGATGTTTTCTGTTTCATATTATTTTTTTGTCATTTTGAAGCAGGACCTGATCAAAGTAAACACACCATATTTGGTTATGTCTCTTCAGACTCTTTAACTTGTTAATAACAATCCCCTCACTTTTTGTTCATGATATTGACTTTTTTAAGAGTCCAGGGCAGTTCTGTGAAATTCCCCATAATCTCGTTTGGCTGATTGCTTTGTCATATTGTTATTTAACTTGTCCCTAGTCTAACCCCTCTCTTTCCTGTTGATGAAGGCTTGGTTAGATTCAGATTAGACATTTTGGCAAGAATACTTCAGAGGTGATGGATGTGCAATTCATGTTGCATCCTATCATGAGGTGGTCTCACTATGAGCGCTCAGTCAAGTTTGACCACTTGAGTAAAGTGGTGATCATCAGATATCTCCATTGTAAAAGTACCTTTCTCCACACAATTAGTAGGTAATTCTAGAGTGATTTATTGGCATGTGTGAATATCTTGTATCCAACAACCTTCCATCTAAGGGTTTAACATCTTTTTTAAAAAATCTATTTTTATTGACTTCAAAGAGGAAGAGAGAAGGAGAGAGAGATAGAAACATCAGTGATGAGGGAGAATAATTGATCAGCTGCCTCTTGCACCCCCCCCACCCCACACACACTCGGGATCGAGCCCGAAACCTAGGCATGTGCCCTGACTGGGAATTGAACTGTGACCTCCTGGTTCCTAGGTCAGTGCTCAACCACTGAGCCACGCAGGCAGGGCGGTTTAGCATCTATTAATGATCCTTGCTGAAAACAAATTATTACATTAACAGCCCAGCCCATCAATTATAAAATGCCTGGAGTATGACTGGAAAGAGGAAAAAGGAGTGTGGAAGGAAGAAATAGAGAACAAGGTAAATAGAGACTAGAAAGCTGGAAAGGTAGCAAACCATTTCAAAAGCTTTGCCAAGGCCCTTCCCAATTTACATTCAACGGCTTCCAGAGTTATAAGCCCTTTAAGGGAGTGCTGTCCTGAAGCAATGAGCTAAGAGAGCCTTAAGCAAGATGCTGTCACTTTAGTAAGAAGTGAATGCATTTCATAGAGTCTAAACATCTATTCTGTTCTGAACTTTATCCCCAACTTTAGCCAAGAAAGAGCTAGCACATCTGGTATTTGCACCATGGATTTCCATACCACCAGGAATAGGTCGTGCCAGCCCAGGGCACCCTGGCCCTCTTCATACAGGGCTGCTTTACAGAACACATTCAACAATAGCCATTCATCTACCACTCCTAGTTTCTAACCCTGACTTCTTTTCAAGCAGTACTTCCTGCTCTGTCCCAAAACAGGTTTCTTTGTTTCTTTGAAAGAAACAAGCAGTCACTGTGCTGACCTGTGGAATATATGCATTGTCTTCAGTAAACTGCTGACTTTCATATTTCAGGATACTAAGTCTGTCTCTATGAAGAGTTTTGGTGAATGCCTGCATTAAAGACCATGTCATATCTACACATTAAATGACCTCTGCTTATCTCAAACACATGACTTTTTAAAAGACATCCAGTACTGAAAACTTTGTTCTAAATCTTCGTTCTGATTCTAGTTATGACAAGCAAGAGCTCTAACCCAGAAATAGAAGTTAAAATTTACTTCAATAAACATAAGGAGCAAGCATAGACCCTCGCTTTGGCAATGAGTTTAAATCTAAGAGGAGAGGTACATCAAATAGAAATGCTCCGGCCCACAGCTGTGGCAGAAATGGGCAGAGGGCCCTGAGGGAGGTGGCGGTGCAGGTCGCCTCTTCGACTTGAGGAATCAGAGAAGTGTCTCCCGGGGGACTCCCCAGGAATGGAAACTTATTCCCCACGGTGGGAGCCAGCTCCTGGGAAGTGAGCCAGTGCTGACTCACCAGGTAATTATGAAAGTCTGAATGTATGCTGCTCTAGACAAGTTACGGTTTCATGACTCCCTGGAGAGGACTATAATTATTTCAAGGGGATTTTTTTTTAATTTTATAGTTTTAAAAAAGCGTACTTTAAAACTATGCAAATTTAAATTCACTTTAACTTTACTTTAATGCATGCATGATTTTTAAGTAGAGGAAAAGAAGGGAATTATATTATCAAGCAAACAGCAAAGGTGCCCCAAATTGGGAGTTTGGAATGCTGCTCCAGACAGCAGATGCTAGAGAAATGATGGAGAGACAAATTCCTCAGATGCTTTGTAATAAAGGACTGGAGTTTCTCTTGTCGGTGATTTTACTCCACCTCTGCCTTCGAGTCTCCTGGGGCCCTACCATCTTTTGTGCCATGCCTTGCATGCTACCCATTACCAACAAGCTAAGCTAGCACAGCCTTACATTTTCTTCCTTCGGAAATGACTGCACATTTGCTGGAGACCTGACTTCACAGTGGCTCAAAAACCCAACTAAACAAAACATCCTCACTATTCGAAAGGAAGCCAGCAAGAAACTCGTCTGGTAAGAAATTTATGGCAATTACACAGTCTCATTATCCGTGTCAGCAGTGGAGCACTTTCTGTGCTAGAAGCAAATTCTGACCTTAAAAATAAAAATTGGGGGAAGATGTCAGCTTAATGATTCTGATGCCTGTTAAAATTGCGTGACTTTTTTCTAACAGACAAAACTAATACTATTGTGTCTGATAATGAAGGCAAGTTGCATCATTCTGTCTTTTAGGAAGTTTAGGTCTAGAGCAGTGGTTCTCAACCTGTGGGTCGCAACCCCTTTGGGGGTCGAACGACCCTTCCACAGGGGTCGCCTAAGGCCATCAGAAAACACATATATAATTACATATTGTTTTTGTGATTAATCATTATGCTTTAATTATGTTCAATCTGTAACAATGAAAATACATCCTGCATATCAAATATTTACATTACGATTCATAACAGTAGCAAAATTACAGTTATGAAGTAGCAACGAACATAATTTTCTGGTTGGGGGTCACCACAACATGAGGAACTGTATTAAAGGGTCGTGGCATTAGGAAGGTTGAGAACCACTGGTCTAGAGAAACTTCCCTTCTGTTAGAGTTGGAAAATTCTATTTGAAGGTTCTGCTCTTGTCCATTCAACCATCTTCTCTTGTACTCTTCCCTTTTATCACTCAACAAAAACAAACCTGCATCATTTCCTGTCTTACAAGACATGTGACTAAAAGACAAGGAGACGTGGATGTCGGATCCTGGCTGCTGAAACAGCCGCTTAAATAACAGCGCCCCTTTGTTCTGGTGAAGTTTAAGGTCCACGACACTAAGCACAACATTATAGGGGTTTCCTTCCCGCTCGCCTTGAAAGACTCTTGCATGGAGAAGGTCATTCCCCTTCCTCTTTGCCTCTAAACACAACAGGAGCCACCTAAAGAACAGCTGCCTTGGTATCTTAGACCACCACCCACAGGAGCATGCAAAGAGCTGCTATTTGTGAAAGACATGGGAAAAGTAAGTAAGAAGAGAAAAGCCCAAGCCAGGGGCCAGGAGAGCACCACCAAGGCAGTGATGTTGGCCAATGTCTGCTGGTTTCCTGTTAGTTCTATCCCTAGCGACATGCTTGTTGTTAGATGTGTGGGTACATGTCAGGTCAGGCAGGTCAGCCTAAAAATATATTCTGAATACAGAGGTCAAATAGGTCCACCATACAACCACAAGAATTATAAATATGAATGCAAATGATGGAAATGCTCAAAATTTATTAGAGGAGAGAAATTACAAGTAATTTAAGGAAAGATTTCAAGAAACACCTTTGGCATAAAGACACCCCTGAGCACCAGCTTCACTTGATCAGTAAGAACTTCCAGGAGGGGGCAATGCTGCCCGGTGAGTCAGAGCCAGGACACCAGTCAGGCTGCTGGGATTTGGTGCTGGTGCTGACCTAGGATCGAGGATTAACCTCACTCTACTTCAGTTTCTTCTCTGTGAAATAGGATAAGGAAAACACCTATCTTGCCTGGCCATGTGTCTCAGTGTTTGAGCTTTGACCCATGAATGAGGAGGTCATGGTTCAATTCCCAGTAAGGGGCGTGCAGGAGGTAACCGATTAATGATTCTCTCTCATCATTGATGTTTCTATTTCTCTCTCCTTCTCCCTTCCTCTCTGAAATCAATTTAAAAAATATTAAAAACAGGCAAAGAAAAAGCGCCTATCTTACACGGATATTGTGTGAATGAAATCAAATGATCCAGGTAAAGTGTTTGGCACTGTGCCTGAGAGAAAATAATAACTATGTTGTTATTATTGCTATTATGACCATCACCACATGTCTCCTGCTCAGTCCCAGTTAATCTCGGAGCAGTTAGGTCTTCCTCTGCTCCTCCTGGATTGCTCTGTAGGAAAGGAATTTCCTCCTCTAGGAAGGTTTGGCTGCAAAACAAATACCAAAGAATAAATAATTGAATAACAATTTTAAGAAGAATGTAGATATTTATATCACAGAGCAAGACTGCCTTCTTCTAATCAGTAGAAGTTTCCCTTAGCAGTTAGCTTTTATAATCTTTTTTTTAAATATGTATTTTATTGATTTTTTACAGAGAGGAAGGGAGAGAGATAGAGAGTTAGAAACATCGATGAGAGAGAATCATCGATCAGCTGCCTCCTGCACATCTCCTACTGGGGATATCCCCGCAACCCAGGTACATGCCCTTGACCGGAATCGAACCTGGGACCTCTCAGTCCGCAGGCCGACGCTCTATCCACTGAGCCAAACCGGTTTCGGCAGCAGTTAGCTTTTAAAAGCAGCTCTCCAATCATTTTAACCAAACAGAAGAATTCAAAATAAAGTTATCACATGGTTTGCCTTAGAATCCAAATTTAAGTCATTTGAAGCAAAGGAAAAGACATTTAATGGCTAGTTAGAAAGCAGGGAGCATTCTTATATTAGAAATAAGTCCACTGGTCCAATTCTTATTCATATTTGTCTGTTGTATGTACTAGATTATTTTATTGGTTTGTTTGTTCAGTTGTTTTTTGCATGTTTTTTAAAGTAAAATGTTTTAGATTATCATTGCGGGCTTAACATGCTTTTTTTTGTCACAGATGAACAAGTCTGCTTCAAGATCTGGTTCTCTTTTTGAAAAAAAAATTTATATTGATTTTTAGAGAGAGAGGAAAGGAGAAGGAGAGAGAGAAACATCGATGTGAGAATGAAACATTGATTGCTGGCTCCTGCACGCCCCCCCCCCCCCCCCCGCGCCAAGGATCCAGCCTGAATCTGGATCTGGGCATGTGCCCTGACCAGGAATCAAACTGGCCACTCCTCAATGCACAGGAGGACACCCAGTCAACCAAGCCACACCAGCAGGGCAACATCTGATTCTGTATCTATACATTTCACCAAATGACTAGTTAACATTAAACAAAAAGATGAAGATAAAACAAATCCCAAGAAAATAAGATCCCCTATTCAGTAGCAAAATCAACTACTACCAAGCTGATCATGTATCCTCATTTCCTCACCAAACAAGTCCTGTCTCAGGGATCCCTGTTAGTCCTTGATACTGACACATATGCTTCCCCGTCATCTACTCATAAACTTCAGAAATGAAGTTCTTCTTATGTATCCTGGCTTTCTCAATCAAGACAAAGTTAAGGACATGCTTTAACCAAAGGAGAATTCTGAAAAGGTAACAGTAAAATAGAGGCTGAGAAATCAATATAATCAGTGGCTGAGAACTTACTCAACCAAAATCCATTCCCTCTAAAACAGAGATGAAAGTGTCGATGCTACTAATAAAACTATTCTTAGAAAAACGAAGCAGAAGGTCCAAATCCACTGCCCAAACTACTGGCTTTCAGACTTTACCAATTTCCAAGGTAAGAAATTGATTTACATCTTTACCCAGTACACAACCACATAAACGGAACAAAAATAAAAGGTGTCATGGGTCAACACTGCTCTCAACTATAGGCAATGCATAATAGTGTTTTCTAACTGTATTTGATTTCTTTTCTTTTTTTTCCAATGTTGATTGTGACTTAGTAAATAATTGCACTGTACTAATGGGTTGCAGCTCACAGTTTAGAAAAACATGCCCTAGAAAATCACCTCCTATGCTACATTAGTCAAACAAAATGTTCATGAGGCAAGGACCAGCTTTCCAATTCCCATTTCAGTCACTGATTGAACTGCCAGTGTTAGAGAAAAAAATGAATCTGGCACTTATTAAAAATGGTAAGACTTTATTCAAGGCTATTGCAATAGAGGTATTTCATTAGGTGAGAAAATGGAGCTCAACTCTGAATATAACAAGGATGGGTGGGGATTTATAGCCAAGAAGTAGGGTAAGGAGGTCAGTGGTTGGAAAATCACTAAAGGAACACCAAGGGTAGGGGATTCTTGCTAACCTGACCTAACAGGATTCTTGCTTCAGGCAGGCCAAGGCCATATACATCCAGGAGTGGGGGTGAGGACCTGGCCAGCTATCAGGATGGGGTGGGGGGAATTTTCACTAAAGTGACTCACCAGGATTGTTAGCAAGACCGGGCTAGGCAGACTGAGATCAAGGCCTCGTTGACAAGAGAGCTCAGAAGAGCCTGACTAAACTTTGGTCAAGGAGAGAGTCCTTGTCACCTGTTGTGGTCAACTGGCAGGTGGAGACAATTTTATTATTACTATTGGAAGAAAAAACCTCAAAGCAGATTCTGAGGTTATCTCCCAGAAGGCAGGACTACCTAATGCTTCAAAGCATGGCCTATGGGATGTCTAAATAAACCTCTGACCTCCAGAAACTTAAAATAACAGGGAAGGAGTGAAAAGAGAAGACAAGCAAGTGAAAGATTTTATTGATTTATTTATTTATTTATTTATTTATTTATTTATTTATTTATTTATTGTTAATCCTCACCTGAAGATATTTTTCCATTGATTTTTAGAAAGAGTGGAAGGGAAAGGGGGGGGGGGGTAGAGAAAGAGACATCGATACATCTGTGTGAGAGAAACACATTGATTGGTTGCTTCCAACATGCACCTGGTCTAGGCCGGAGATCAAACCTGCAACCCAGGTACATGCCCATGACTGGGAATCAAACCCTGGACTCTTCAGTTCTTGGGTTGAGGCTCTAACCACTGAATAACATGGGCCTGGTCAATAAGTGAAAGATTTTAACAGTTTTTCGGAAGATGGAACGCAAATCAAAACAGGTAAGGGTTTAGCAAACCCCTACAAGCTAGGGTACCTGCTGGGGGCATGGGGGATGAAGGGATAAAAGAATATGAGAAGTGGTCAGTCTTCTTCCAAAATCCACACAGCTTTCAACCTTTAAGGCACCAGACACCCAGAAAGATAGGCAGAGTCTAGAGCAGCCGTGGGCAAACTACGGCCCGCGGGCCGGATCCGGCCCATTCGGCTGTTCTATCCGGCCCGCGGAGCCGAAAGAGCGGAGGGTTCTCTTGCTCTCCCCCCCGCTCCTTCACCAGCAGTAGTGTTAACATGTATTAGTTCACACAAACACTCCATCCATGCTTTTGTTCTGGCCCTCCGGTCCAGTTTAAGAACCCATTGTGGCCCTCGAGTCAAAAAGTTTGCCCACCCCTGGTCTAGAGCCTGAAACAGGGGGGAAGACTGAAAGTCTGAATATAGGCTGGTTGGGTCTCCATGTGCCCTTTCTTAGCTCTTTTTGCTAGCAACTCCCCCAGCCCCATTCACACCACTGAACTCTCACCCCTACCCTAGTCAGGGCGTGGAGGCTATGCTCCGGAGAAAATTAACCTGGGATCCTGCAGACTTAGGACATCAGACACAGTGGAAAGTAGGGGTCAATGAAGATGAGAGATTGGTATAAGTACACACAAAAAAGACTGACATGCAAGACTTCCTATGTTACTCTACCATTGCAAACACTTTGCCGCTAGGTAACAATATGGACATTTATTTTCTAAGTAAAGTAGATGGCCCTAGAAAAAAGAAGCCTTTAGAGACTGAAATATGGGGGTCCCTAATAAAAATGTCCAGCTCACCACTCACCCGTGTTAGATGTCTATCAGTTAAAAGCTTAAACTTGAAACAATAGAGCTTCCAATCAGCTAAGAGTCTCCAGGCATTTTAAGTAAGCCTGGATTTGAGAGTAGCATAGACACACCAAAAACAGGAACCTAGAACAAAGACAAAAGAAAACATTTAAAATAAAAAGTTTTGGACTACATCAAAATAAAAAGCTTCTGCACAGCAAAAGAAACCATCAACAAAACAACGAGAAAACCCACTGTGTGGGAAAACATATTTGCCAATGACATATCTGATAAGGGCCTAATCTCCAAAATTTATAGGGAACTCATACAACTTAACAAAAGGAAGATAAACAATCCAATCAAAAAATGGGCAAAGGACCTAAATAGACACCTTTCAAAAGAGGACATTCAGAAAGCCAAGAGACATATGAAAACATGCTCAAAGTCACTAATCATCCGAGAGATGCAAATCAAAACAGCAATGAGGTACCATCTCACACCTGTCAGACTGGCTATCATCAACAAATCAACAAACGACAAGTGCTGGAGAGGATGTGGAGAAAAAGGAACACTTGTGCACTGCTGGTGGGAATGCAGACTGGTGCAGCCACTATGGAAGACAGTATGGAGTTTCCTTAAAAAACTGAAAATGGAACTCCCATTTGACCCTGTGATCCCACTTCTAGGAATATATCCCAAGAAACCAGAAACACCAATCAGAAAGGATATATGCACCCCTATGTTCATAGCAGCACAATTCACCATAGCTAAGATCTGGAAACAGCCTAAGTGCCCATCAGTAGATGAATGGATTAGAAAACTGTGGTACATCTACACGATGGAATACTATGCTGCTGTAAAAAGGAAGGAACTCTTACCATTTGCAACGTCATGGATGGAACTGGAGAGCATTATGCTAAGTGAAATAAGCCAGTCAATAAAGGAAAAATACCACATGATCTCACTCATTCATGGACAATAGAGACCATTATAAACTTTTGAACAATAATAGATACAGAGGCAGAGCTGCCTCAAACAGATTGTCAAACTGCAGCGGGAAGGCCGGGGAGGGTTGGGGGGCAGGAGGTAGGGGGGTAAGAGATCAACTAAAGGACTTGTATGCATGCATATAAGCATAACCAATGGACATAAGACACTGGGTGATAGGGGAGGCTAGGGGACTGTCTAGGGCGGGGGGATAAAATGGATACATATGTAATACCCTTTGTAATACTTTAAGCAATAATATATATATATATATATATATATATATATATATATATATATATATATATATATATAAATAAAATAAAATAAAATAAAATAAAATAAAAAGTTTTAATTTTTTGTAAACAACGAGACTGCAGGTAGAAGTCAGTCCTGGGTTCAGACACTGCTGGATTCCAGCAGGGTGCCCCCAGTGATCCAGAGCCCCTTCTCCTCTGTGTGCCCATGTTCCCCTTTCTCATTTATAAAACAAAGGGTCATCTCTGTCCTGTGCTAGTGCAGGGAGTCAGGGAAGCAGGAAGCATGAATGCGATGGTGTAGAGCTGTGCAGAGATGGTAGTGTTGAGGCAGATGGTGAAGAGGTGGTATGAAAAGCTGTGAAACCCGAGGGAGAAACCCACAGACTAGTTACTCCAAGCACAGGTAGAAGAGGTGTGGGAAGGTTGGCACTGTGCCCAGGGGTGCTGGTTGTGGCCCAAAACTGCAGATGTGCCTGATTGGGAGTTGTTTGAATCACTTGCTTACTTGGCCAGATGTCTTGAGGAAAAATAAAGATGGTGAACAAGAAAAACAAAAACTTTTAATTTTTTAATAAAAAATAGATACTCTGCTTAGAAAAAGAGAGATGTTGAATGTGTATAACCAGAACAAAATGCTTTTAAAATGAAACAATCAGCACTGGCCAGTGTGGCTCAGTTGATTGGATGTCGTCCAGTGCACCAAAAGGTTGCTGGTTTGATTACTGGTCATGGCACATGCCCAGGTTTCAGACTCAATCCCCAGTATGGAGTGTGCAGAAGGCAGTCGATCAAAAATGGTCTCTCTCTCTCTCTCTCTCTCTCTCTCTCTCTCTCTCAAACAAAAATCTATTTTAAAAAATGAAACAATCAGAAAACAAGAAATTTGATCATTAAAATGTTAGAAAATAACTAGAAAATAAAGCCAGAGAAATCTCCCAGAAAGCAGAGAAACAGAGAGAGAAGCGCAATAAAAGAAGAGACATAGAAGAGAGCACAGAAACAAACTCACACCTTTCTGGTCAATTAATATTTGACAAAGGAAGCAAAACCATACAACAGGGTAAAGACAGTCTATTCAATAAATGGTATTGGGGCCCTAACCAGTTTAGCTCAGTGGATAGAGTGTTGGCCTGCAGACCAAAGGATCCTGGGTTTGATTCCTGTCAAGGGCATGTACCTTGGTTGCAGGCTTCTCTCCAGCCCAAGCCCTGGTCAGGGCTCATGCAGGAGGTAACTAATTGATGTGTTTCTCTCACATCGATGTTTCTCTCTGTCTTTCTCTCTCTCTTCCACTCTCCCTAAAAGTCAATGGGAAAATATCCTCAGGTGAAGATTAACAAAATTAATTAATTGATTGATTAATTAATTAATTAATAACAATAAAAGCATAATCAGACGTCCTTCCGGACAAACCGGGGTTACAGCTGCGGGATCCAGGTAGCCACCATGGCTGCGAGGGAGGGATCCAGGCAGCTGCTGTGACTGCGAAGGCCTACTCTTGCATGAATTTTGTGCATCGGGCCTCTAGTAACTAAATAAATAAAAATAGTGTTGGGAAAATTGGACAGATGCATGCAAAAAAAAAATAATAAAACTAGACTACCTTTTGCCCTAACTGGTTTGGCTCAGTGGAGAGAGCATTGGCCTGCGGACTGAAAGGTCCCAGGTTCGATTCCGGCCAAGGGCATGTACCTTGGTTGCGGGCACATCCCCAGTAGGAGGTGTGCAGGAGGTGGTTGATCAATGTTTCTACCTCTCTATCCCTCTCCCTTCCTCTCTGTAAAAAATCGATAATATATATATATATATATATATATATATATATATATATATATATATATGTATATATATATAAACCTAGACTACCTTTTCACACCAAACTCAAGAATAAACTCAAAATGGATTAAAGACTTTCAAATGTTAGATTAAAACCATAAAAATCTTAGAAGAAAACATAAGCAGTAAAATCTCAGACATTTCTTGTAGCAATATTTTTTCTGATATATAGCCTTAGGCAAGGGAAACAACAGAAAAAAATAAACAAATGGGATTATATCAAACTAAAAAATTTTTGCACAGCAAAGGGAACCATCAACAAAATGAAAAGACAATCCACTGAATGGGACAACATATTCACCAATGATACATCTGATACGGGGTTAATATCCAAAATTTATAAAGAACTTATACAACTCAACACCTAAAAGCAACAAATAATCCAATTTAAAAATGGACAAAACACATGAATAGACACTTCTTCAAAGATGACTTGTAGATGAAAAGATGCTCAACATCACTAATATCAAAGAAATGCAAATTAAAACCACAATGAGCTATCATCTCATACCTGTCAGAATGGCTACCATCAACAACAACTACTGGTAAGGATATGAAGAAAAGGGAACCCTAGTACATTGCTAGTGGGAATGCAGACTGGTGCAACCATTGTGGAAAAAGTATAGAGTTTCCTCAAAAAATTAAAAATGGAACTCCTTTATGACCCAGAGGTTCCACTTCCGGGAATTCATCTAAAGAAACCTGAAACACTAATTTGAAAGAATAGGTCCACCCCTATGTTTATTGCATTATTTACAACCAGAGGCCTGGTGCACAAAAATTTGTGCACTCGGGGGGTCACTCAGCCCAGCCTGTCCCCTCTCACAGTCTGGGACCCCTCGGGGGATGACCACCTCTGGCTTAGGGGAGCGGGCCTAAGCTGCAGTCGGACATCCTTAGCGCTGCTGAGGAGGCAGGAGAGGCTCCCACCACTGCTGCTGTACTGGCAGCCGTCAGCCTGGCTTGTGGCTGAGCAGAGCTCCCCCTGTGGGAGTGCACTGACCACCAGGGGGCAGCTCCTGCATTAAGCATCTGCCCCCTGGTGGTCAGTGTGTGTCATAGTGACCAGTCATTCCCAGTCATTCTGCTGTTAGGGTCAATTTGCATATTATCCTTTTATTATATAGGAGTTCCTGGCCAGCCTGGGTGAGGGGCTGATGGCTGTTTGCAGGCTAGCCACAGCCCCTTCAGAGTGGGGGTCCCCCCTGGGGTGCCTGGCCAGCCTGGGTGAGGGGCTGATGGCTGTTTGCAGGCTGGCCACAACCCCCAGCCACTCAAGCTCCCAGTGGAGGCTTGCCGGAAACAGGTATCTGGGATTTATTTGTCTTCTATAATTGAAAATTTGTTGCCATGAGCGGAGGCCTCAGCCGGCTCAGGGCTGGTGGGAAGCTTGGCTTCCTCCATCACCTGGGCAACCAAGCCTCCTGCTTGCTCCAGCTCCGTGGCTGCCGGCGCCATCTTGGTTTGGTTAATTTGCATATAGTCGCTCTGATTGGCTGGTGGGCATGGCTTAGGGCATAGCAAAGGCACAGTCAATTAGCATCTTTGTCTTTTATTAGTATAGATAGTCAAGATTTGGAAACAGCCCAAGTGTCCATCAGTAGATGAGTGGATACAAAAAGCTGTGGTACTTTTACACAATGGAATACTAGTTGGCCATAAAAAAAGAAAGAACTCTTATCCTTTAAAACAGCATGGATGGACCTGGAGAGCATTATGCTAAGTGAAATAAGCCAGTCAGAGAAAGACAAATAGCATATTAACAAGCGAAATAGAGACAGACTCAAAGAGAGCAGGCTGATAGCTGTGGAGGGATTGAGCAAAAAGAGAAAAAACTGATGAACGCAGACAGCAGTGTGGAGATTGCTAGGGGGAGGGTGGTGGGGAGAAGTGAAGAAGGATATGAGGTGATAAGTGGTTTTGAAGACTTGACTTGGGGTGGTGAACACACAATATAGTGTACAGATGATGTGTTGTGAAATTGTGCACCTGAAACCTGTATAATTTTGTTAACCAGTGTCATCCTAGTAAATTCAATAAAAAGGAAAAAGAAAATAAAGACATATTTTCAAAGTAGGCGGTTAAATGCAATAAAAACAAAAATTTGTTCAGTAAGGAAAATGTAATCATAATTCATAGTTCCCTACTTGGAATTTTTATATAGCAACAGTTATATTGTCTAATGCAGCCGTGGGCAAACTACGGCCCGCAGGCCGGATCCAGCCTGTTTGAAATGAATAAAACTAAAAAAAAAAAAGACCGTACCCTTTTATGTAATGATGTTTACTTTGAATTTATATTAGTTCACACAAACACTCCATCCATGCTTTTGTTCCGGCCCTCCGGTCCAGTTTAAGAACCCATTGTGGCCCTCGAGTCAAAAAGTTTGCCCACCCCTGGTCTAATGATATAGGCATTATACTACCTAATGATATAAATGATATATTATATGGGGATGGGGCAGAGGTAAATGGTATCAGACTGTAATACAAGAATTATTTACAAAAGTGTGGACTGAATTTAGGAAAACAAAGATAGAAAGATACCAGGCGCTAATAATAGCAGGGAGTCACTGCCACCACCAGGCCTGAAAGCTCAAGGTAACGGAAGAATTTTGAGAACTTCAGAGAGCAGCTGCAAAGATGGGCTGGTTTTCTGCCAGAAGAGGAGGAGGGTCTTATCCAGGAGAATAAACACCCCAACTCCCTGGTCTCCCTTCCAATCCAATCTCCTGCCAGTGTCTCCATTAACTAGATCCAACTTCATCCACGAAGGTCAGCCTCCCTGGGGAAGGTCCAGGGTAAGAAGAGTACCTCTAGAAGAGGCAGACAGATAGTGTCCAGCACAGAGAGCTAAAGCTTCATGACTGAAACAAAAAATAATATCTAAAATTAACACATCAAAAATAGCACCAGTAGCCCATATTTAGAGCTGAACTAGCCAACATTTGAAAGTGGTTGCCTCTGGAAAGCAGGAAGAATTTGGAGAATGTATGCACTGCTTTTCATAAAGTTTAGAACTATTAAAGTGTTAAAATCCTTGTTTTTATTATTTGATTAGAAATAAAAATTAATAAAATATTGTAAATGTTGGGGAAAAAATTTTTTTAAATATATTTTTATTGATTAAGATATTACATATGTGTCCTTGTCCCCACGTTACCCTCTACCCCCCCCCACTCATGCCTTCACCCCCCCCCCCCCCGTTGTCCGTGTCCATTGGTTAGGCCTATATGCCTGCATGTAAGTCCTTTGGTTGATCTTTCCCCCTTTTCCCCACCCTCCCCTACCCTCCCTCCAAAGCCCGACACTCCAATCAATGCCTCTCCATCTCTGGATCAGTCCTTGTTCATCAGTTTATGTTGTTCATTATATTCCACAAATGAGTGAGATCATGTGGTATTTATCCGCTCTCCAGTTCCATCCATGCTGTGGCAAATGGTAAGAGTTCCTTTTTCTTCTTCCTCTTCTTAAAGAATACCTTTCAGCATTTCATATAATGCTGGTTTGGTGGTGATGAACTCCTTTAGCTTTTTCTTATCCGTGAAGCTCTTTATCTGACCTTCTATTCTGAATGATAGCTTTACTGGATAAAGTAATCTTGGTTGCAGGTTCTTGCTATTCATCACTTTGAATATTTCTTGCTACTCCCTTCTGGCCTGCATGGTTTCTGTTGAGAAATCAGCTGACAGTCGTATGGTTACTCCCTTGTAGGTAACTGACTTTCTTTCTCTTGCTGCTTTTAAGATTCTCTCTTTGTCTTTTGCTCTTGGCATTTTAATTATGATGTGTCTTGGTGTGGTCCTGTTTGGATTCCTTTTGTTTGGGGTTCTCTGTGCTTCCTGGACTTGTAAGTCTATTTCTTTCACCAGGTGGGGGAAGTTTTCTGTCATTATTTCTTCAAATAGGTTTTCAATATCTTGCCCTCTCTCTCCTTCTGGTACCCCTATAATTCTGATGTTGGTACGCTTGAAGTTGTCCCAGAGGCTCCTTACACTATCTTCATATTTTTGGAATCTCTTTTCTTTTTTCTTTTTCAGTTGGGTATTTTTTGTTTCTTTGTATTTCAAATCTTTGACTTGATTCTTGGGATCCTCTTCTCTGCTGTTGGATCTCTGTAAATTATTCTTTATTTCAGTCAGTGTATGCTTAATTTCTAGTTGGTCCTTTTTCATGTCCTCCATGGTCTCACTATACTTATTGAGGGACTCATTAAATTTATCGGCGGTTTCCATAAAATTCTTGAAAAACCTTATAAACGTGGCCTTGAACTCTATATCCAGTTGTTTGCTTTCCTCCGTTTCTGCCATTTGTGACCTGTTTCTTTGTCTCCGCATTTTGGCTGCTTCCCTGTGTTGATAGAGTGGCTTTGTGTGCTAGGTGTCCTGTAAGGCCCAGTGGCTCAGCCTCCCCAGTTACCTGAGGTGGACACTCTTGGTGCACCCCCTTATGGGCTTTGTGCACAGTCTTGTAGCTATGCCTTGGTTGTTGTAGGATCACTGGGAGGAATTGACCTCCAGGCCAATTGGCAGTGAGAATCAGCTGTGTCTGCAGTGGGAGAACTTCTGTGCTGGAGACACCCTTCTGGGGCAAGACTTGCTTCAGTGGGGCTTTGGTGTTCACTGAGACTGCACCCTGAGTGTGTCCCTTATGGATCTGAGGAGTTGTGATCTGGATGGTCCCCCTCTGACCACTGGGTACAGTGTCTCTTGGATCTAAGGATGTGCTAATTTAGCCTCTGCCTGAGGTTACACAGCAGGAACTACGAAGAGAACTGCAGATTCCCCTTCCTTTTTTTGGAGTTTGGAAGTGCCCTGATGATGCTCAGCTGTGTAGCAATGCAAGCCGCTGTGGGGCCTTGGGCCTTCTCTTGGAATCTCTGGGTCTATCTGGCCAGGCTGCGGTTAGGTAATTACAGGTTGCAAATGGCCGGGGCATTCTTATGCTAAAGCCTCTGCCACAGCCTGGGCGGGGCGGGGTCTCAAGGAATCAAAGGGCGGAGGAAGCAGCTATGGTGGAGCCTCAGCCCCGCCCTAAGGAGTCGCGAGTCCCAGTGTCCCGGCAATGGCTGCAAGCACCTCTGAGGGAAAGCTGCCCTCAAGCTCGCCCACTGCCAGAGAGACCAGTTTCTCCCCGTATGAGTCCTGGGTCCCCAGAGACTTCCCGGAGCTGGATTTCAGAGCCTTCGGGAGCTTGTGTCTCCCTCAGGATTCAAAAAGACAGCCGCGTCCTCAGGTGCCAGACCCTATCCGCGCGTGTGGGCCCCCGTACCTCTGCACTCCACCTCCGCAGCTCCTCTGGCTCTCAGTGTGCTTTTCTTTCCTTCTAGTTGTAGAATTTACACTCAGCCAGCTCTCCTGTAGTTCTGGATGAGTCCAGCTTGTGTTTTTGATGCATTTATCAATTGTTGTGGGAAGCAGCAATTTCCCGGTGTTTATCTATGCCGCCATCTTAGTTTCTCCTCCGGGAAAAATTTTTAAATAGGCATAAGGGGGAAGCAAAATGCACCAGCTTTGTCATTTGAACCTGGCTGTGGGATCACAGGTAACTCCTGTCATGTGCCTGGGCCTGAATTTTCTCAGCTGTAAAACAAAAACAATTCCTACCCCAGAGAGTGGTTAAAAGACTTGAATGAGATGATATATATGAAGCATCTGGCACAGAATCAGTCCTCAGCTAATGAGAAAGGGATACACAGAGATAAAAAGAGTGGGAGAGAGAATCTTAAAGTCATTAAAAGACAGTAAATATCTCTATAATTAAGTTCTCTTTTTCATAGCTTCTCTTGAAACCTCAGCTTCTAACCGAGTCTGGCTAATGGCAAACGCTCTGTGAACATTTATTGGATGAAAGAGTAAAAGTGTTCCAACACAACACTGCTAGCATGCTTTCTGCCTCTATCCCTGATGTGATGGAATAGGGCCAATTCAAGGGCCTTGTGATCTGCTTCTCAAGGCTTTATCCTGACCTGGACTTTGCAGTCAGCCTCACTCCCCTGATCTTTCTACCTGTCTGAGGCCCCCACCTACCTCCCTGCAACTAGGCTCCACCATAATCCTATTTTATATGTGGAGCTTCTTGGACCCATATTCCATCCCTGAAGTCTCCCCCAGCCTAAATACCAAGTTCTCTGCACTCATCCCTTCGGAGCCTCTTTTGTGATTATTGTGAACCAAGTAGGACTAGACCTTGAATGCAAGAAGGCCCATTAGAAAGGCCCTATTGATGATGCTCTTCCTACAGCTTCACAGCAGGAAATGGAAGCCAGCAATGCTTTCCCGACTCAGTGATGACAGGATCGAAGAACCACAGGTGACAAGGAGAAGAGCCTCTTGTGGCTCTGTCATAAATTCAAGCAGTCCTGACTTCACCTGCTAATACTTCTAGAAGGGCTCCAAGGTGAGGTTCTGCGGCTCACCTCGTGCTGCTCCCTGGCAATATATGCTCCTCCTCCAGGAGCAATGCTCTTGTTGGAGAAAACAAAGTCCTCTGAAATTGGTAGTTGTTTATGTTTATTCACCATGTGGGACATGGTTTTTTATGGCTTTTTAGTGACCAGCTCCCATTCCTTGCTAAGGGAGTCATTATATATGGCAGTGACTGCTCCTTGTTAATGGCCTATGCAATCCTGGGTCCGGGAGTATACTGGTACAGGTGACTAGGGCCTGTCTCTGGGAAAGATCTCTTTCCTTGATGAAAGTGGTGGAGGAGGAGGCCTTTTTGCCAAGGGATTCCATGGTGTGTGAGGCAATTAACCCTTGAGCTGGAAAGCCATCTTTGATTAGAAGATGTGATGTTGTTGACACATTGATGATAGAGGGGCAAGATAGAAAGAGCCAGAGCCCCAGTGATATCACTAAGCCACAGAACCAACTCTGGGCCCATCCTTTTGGTATAAGCAGAGAGTCATTGAATTTTTCTGTTGCTTGCAACCAAACCAATCCTAAATGATATAGTGATTACTAGAAATATGAGAGTCTATTTTTGTCTGTCTCATATTGTATGATAGGGCTTGGATGCCCTTTATTCAAGACTCACCTCTAAACTGGTACTTGGAACATCCTTGCAATGACAATCATGGTGTCTGTGGGTGGAACCAAACAACTTTTATTCTCCCTAAAGAACTGAGGCAGTCATGCCTCACATTCACAGCCCAGAACTGAACATTTTGGTAAACCACAGGGGTGATGCAACTTACCTTCCTCCCAGGACCAATAGACCTGGTGCCACACTGCAAATTCGGCAACTGAGTCACTTTGCTGTTTATGACATTTCTAAAGATGCTTTCTCTAATGCCTGGGAAGAAAGGAACAGGCTTCCTACCTGCCACAATGCCACAGACACCGTAGGGGTGGAAACCCCCAATGAACCTCTTTTGAGGGGAAGCAGAAACCGCCCATGTCCTACCTTTGGCCTGTGTTTATGAAGGAGATACTGCCTGCATTCCATTCTTTATGAGGAAGCTGGTATCCTAGGAGGCTCTAGATTTGTAGAATGCTTTGGAATTATTGTCTTCGTAATGGATGGATAAAAGAACTCCTCTGGAGTGCGCTTTCTGTTTTTCAGAGGAAGAAAGAATGGGAAATAATACAGTCAACCCTCTATGGATAAAGGAGGCAAGTTCTCAAATGTTAGCAGCTCAGGAGTCACCCAGAGAGTGTGTTTAAAGTGCAGATTCTCGGCCTCCACTCTAGAGCTGTGATTTAGGACATCAGGGCCTGGACCCAAGAATTTTCTTTAGAAATAAACCTCACATATCATTCAGCAGAAGGTCATCAGATCCTTTGAAAAATAGTTATAAGTACCTGAAATCCATAGATTATCCAAAAAGTTTCATTTTTGTCAGTGATCTTAACCTCGTCCCCTTTCTCCTTTCTTTGTGTTGTAATTCCACCCATTAACCCTCTCCTCCCAGCTCCTTCGTCCTCTCTGCCCTCCCTCATACTCCTGTACCACTTCCATCTCTAAGTTTCCTTCCAGGATAACTAAAATGTACGGATGTGACCCCAGTGATTAGAATTATTTTAACAAATCAGAATGCATGCCTCCAAAAGTCTCTATGAAGTATACACTCTTCCCCTTAGATACGCTCAACAGACATCTACTGAGCATCTGCCAGAGGCTAGGAAACCAGTGGTGCCTCAATACTTTCTATTCTCCCAGCCCCACTTCTAGTTCTGCTGCTTTCACTTACCTTCACCATTTTAATGCCAGTCTTTGGGAGCATGCTACAACCCCTTACCATCCCTAATAAGTTATCCAATAGTCAAACCCAAGCTGGCATGGCTCAGTGGTTGAGCACCTCATTATGAACCAGGAGGTCACTGTTTGATTCCCAGTCAGGGCACATGCCCAGGTTTCGGGCTCCATCCCCAGTGGGGGGCATTCAGGAGGCAGCCGATCAATGATTCTCTCTCATCACTGATGTTTCCATCTCCCTCTCCCTTCCTCTCTGACATCAATATAATTTTTTTTTTAAATTAAAGTGTCTATGCCAAGCATCTGCCCCACAGGCATCTCAAACTCAACACACCAAACTCAACTCACCTGTCACCAGCAGCTCCCCCTCATGTTCCTCTTTCTGATGCACCTGTTTCCCCTAGATCAAGACCTTGGTGTGATCTTTGATATTCTTCCTTGTCTCCATGTTCAATTCCTTACCAAATTTCGCTCACATCTCCTTTTGTTTCTTTCTGTCTGTCCCTTTCATTTATATCACAGTTTGTTTTTGTCTTGACTTCAATCCTATTCAAGTCTCGTTGGTTGCCAGAAAGAAATGACCAGTCAACCTGAGGGGAATATTGAAAGGCCCACAGGCATCTCACTGACACAGAAATGGAAATGCAGCCAGGCCTCCTGGGAAATGAGGTTAGACCTGGGAAGGCCTTGGGGATAAGGCTACTGTTGCTCTAAAGAGCTGGGGGAAAGAGCTGGTCTTTTGCCTGCATTTCTTTCTGTAGATTTGTCCCATTCTCCTATTTTTGTGTACCTAGATTGTGTATGTCCTACAATGATAGTCCCACCCCTTCACGAGCTTTCTGGTCTAAATACAGTCTCTGTCATTCCGTTCAAGTTCTGGAGAGAGAGGTTTGATGGACCACTGGCTGGACCACTGATTGGACCCGCCTCCCCAGGAGCCCAGTTTAGGTGCTAGCATCTGGATTAGTCCAGGAAGAACTGTGGGTGTTAACATAGATCCCGAGGCGTGCTCCTTCCGCAGCATGTACTGATGAGGACCATTCCTTGACAAAGGGACTATTTTCAGGTACCCCACAAAGAAAGGGAAGTCTATTTGGGGTCCAATATGTGATCTCACTATAAAGTTAATATTCATATTTGTATGTGATTCATAATTCACCTCCAGGGCAGATTCCAGTAGAGGAGACTGAAACATTTGATCAACACAGCACATTGGAAGAAGCGCCCTGCTTTTCAAGGTGACCGCCTCAGAGAACGATGCCCATGTGGAAACATACATCCTAGCATGTTTCTTTTTTAAAAAAATGCGATTCTTCTCCATGTGGTCACACCTCATATGTGGGTGTATTTGGTTTTAGCCATTTCTCTGTTCTCTGCTCAACCTTGGTAGACTGGCTTATGACCACCTAAGTGGCTCAAAATCAGGCGGAAGGATTGGGAGATATAGAAACATCTAATGGATCACCTAGCACTAAACTTTCTGTTAAGTTAATATGAATATTCTTATGAGAGAAGCCACTTTTCATCACTTGCAGCTAAAAACATACTAACTGACACAAACACAAGAAGCAATCTTACTTCTTTTATAACCAGAAATCAGGCTGAGGCCACAGAATGTGTTTCGGATGTCTGTGGGGAACATGAGATTAAGCAGAAATGGGAAGAACTCAGAGATGCTCACTGTTATGTGTTGAGCCCCATAGTGCTGCATCAGGCACGATTCTAAACTCTGTATGTGCTTAATATCCCCTTAAACATCTCATCTCGTACAGATACTTCTCACAGCAACTCTATTGAGCCTTTTAGTACAAGTATGGAAACTAAAGCGCTAAGTAATTGATTGGAATGGCAGGCTTTGTTCCGAGGCAGGCAGGCTCTAGGGCCCACCTGCTTCATCACCACCCCATTGGGTCTCCCTTGTAACAGAAGACCCCCCAGATGCCATCATTTGGGAGCTGAACTGGCCTGAAAAGAAATCTACAGTCTTCTGTTTTGGTCTCACTTCCTGAGGGTGGAAAGAAAGACTATGCATGAAATGCAAAGGGTGCCGCTTGCATGCCTTGAACCCATGTTTTTTTTGCTCCTTCGGCTCAGTCTCCAGGCCTCAGCGCCCCAGGCTCACTGCCTCCCAACCCCACCTCCTCTGTGTATTCCAGCCTCCCTCCTTTCCTTCTCACTGTGGCAGACCTGGAACCCCCTACTTCTCTCAAGCCCACATTGCTCTTCCATGCTCCCTTCATACTCCATGCTCAGACAAACTTCAGAGGTCACAGAGGGAGGTTGAGAAGAAAAATCAAAGTAACAGAATAGTTAGAAAAATTAATAGCAAAATTCCTTCTCCCTCTAAATAAACAGCCACTAAAATCATGGTAACTATTCCTAATTCTTAAAATGTGTTCATTTCTATATATTTAATGCTTATTCACACTGAGAGATGTTACAATTAAGATGATTTCGCACCGCTTCTTTTGTTAGAATAATAAACTCGGAAGCACAGTAGGAATGGGTGTGGAGTGCTCCATTCTAGTACCGTCAAGGCAGCAGCAGGTGCTCTTCTTCTGCCTGGAAAAACATAGCTGTCGGACCTCGTCACAGGATGACAGGGCTTTGCTTTCATGACAATAAACACCGATTAGGTTTCCACGTGCACCAGGGACTGTGCTTAGGCTCCAGGGAAAGCAGCTGACGCAGCGCTCTGTGAGATGATGAGAGGTCTCCCTCGCAGAACTCCCCTCGCCTGGAAAGACTGCCCGGCTCATCAGGAACAATCACCTCTGCTGAGCGGCGGTCCTGGAGGTGCCTGGCACGCAGTGGGCTCGGGCATCTGCTGCTTTACTTTTGTGATGATCCTTCTCGCCTGTCGTTGTGGGTAAACCACTTCTCCACACCAGGCACAAAGATACTTCCTCCGCTCCCCAAGGCTCAGCGATTTCCCACTGTGTCTTGCAGGTACCTCCTTTGTGGGTTGTGTCATCATCATTCCTTTGCAACTTTAAAAGGAAGAGAATTCACTTTATTCACCCTTGGGATCTTCACCTTCTCCCCCACTCCGTCCTTCAAAAACCTTAATTAACACTGCAGCTGGTCGGGGAGGATATTGGAGCTGGATGAGTGGATGGGGGTAGACAGGTGGGAGAGTGCAGCATTGGTGAAAATGTTCATCCAGTCCAGGACATCCCTTTCTCACAGACTTCCCATAGCCGTGTCTGCAGCCTCCCCACCCATTACACCTGCAAAGGGACATAGAGTGGGAAGAGTTTCATCAACGACAAAAGCATGCTCCTTTTCTGCTCTATAAAGCTTTTAAAAAACTGACTTCTTGCCTTTTGTGTAACCAGAAAATTTTGCAAGAACCAACTGTGGTTCTAAGAAAAGATGTTGCTAAGCGAAGTGAAACCCTCCCATTGCTGCCTGTAGACTGCCAACAGCTTTTCCTGTGCCACCTCCAAAGAGGAAGCAGAGCCCCAGCTGGGTACCAGGGGCACTGACCCTATGCTCCTCTTGCCCCACCTGGGAGAAAGGGGCATGAAGAAGACTTGGGCCAGGGCTGAAAGGCAAGGCGAGCGGAGAGGGAGACAGAGAGAGCAGCCAGCAGTCTAGCCCTGCCCAGATGCCCTCCCCAGTCTTTTTACCCACAGATAACCAGCTCATCTTTCAGAAAAAATTCATATGCCACCTCCTCCAGGAAGTCTTCTGTGGTTCCTTTCAGCTAGAATTAACCACCTTTTCATCACCCGCCCCCCCCCCCCCCCCAAGCATTATTGTTGATGGCCTTGTTCTACACTGTAATATTGTTATATTGGTTAGCATGTTCGGCCCTCTCATTGGACAGCAAAGCATTGAGGTCAGTATCTTAATCATTTTGCTCCTGTCATCCCATCCACACATCTTCTTCCTCTTCTTTCTCTCCCTTTTTCTCTATCTCTCCCCACCCTTCTCTGTCTCTCCATTTCTCTCTGTCTCTCTCTGTGTGTCTGTTTTTTGTCTCTCCATCTCCCTGTCTCTGTCTCTCACACACACAGCAGGGCTGGTCCCCAGAACTTTCTGAAAGAGCCTTGTAAGTAGTGCACTCCTAGAATCTTCTCCACTTCCACAAGGAAGTGGGACTAGTTCCCTCCCCTGCTTAAAGGGAGAAGTGACTTTCCAGCTCTGTCTGAAATGTACATACTGAGCTAGCTGAAGCCACACCAGTCCTGACCCCTTTTATGACACAAAAAAGCCTTCTTCCCCTTTGGCGTGGGGGAACAACAACTGCACATTCCAAGTCACCTTTAAAATAAAACACTTGCATGTTTAAAAAAGCCGAGTACTGTAATTTATTATTATTCTTTTGGTAATTTGCTTTATGACCATATTATTTGCTCACAATAATGGTTCTGGACTTAGCATCATCATGTTGAAAACCAGAGAAGCCTTGGTGAGATATCATCCACCCCTATCAGTTTACAAGCCAGGAGCCCAAGGCCCTGAGGCGGACCTGCCCATGGCCACGCAGCCTGTTGGTGGCCGGGTCAGGACTTGGGCCAGGCTCCTGGCTCCACCAAGTGCTCTGCTCTCTGGCTGGGAGTTCAGTGGGCGATGTTTTTTCATTTTAAAAGCAGAATGAACATTTCAAATCTTAAGGTACCCCGAAGCCTCAAGATTCAACTAATGAAATAGGAAAAAAAGACCGAGGATGGAGGCACTACTTTCTTTCACACACCCATGAGCCGGGAGTCCCGGCAGCTCCTGACTGGCGGGAGTTGGGGGCCTGCTGCCTCCGTCCTCTGGCTGGGACGGCTGGGTCGGGGTGGTGGGAGCTCCCTTATCTCTGGGCGCAGAAGAGTGCGTGGTTGGCTGCCTTCAGTCCGGCTCTTGGGATGGCCCTGCTCCCTGCCTCGTGGAGCAGCAGGGAAAAACAGGAAAGACAAACTGGACAAAGGCACGGTGTGTGGTCGCTCTGTGGGCAGGGCGGTCAGTAGGGAAGATGTGGTGGGGAGAGGAAGGGCCAGAGCCAAAGCCTGAGGGAGGAAACAGGAAGGGCCAGGGGGGAACTAGACAGAAGCACCACCTCACGCTGCCACCGTGAATCATGGCCACAGGGCTCAGGGGCTGCGCCTGGGGAGGAGGAATGACTAACTGGGAGTCACTGTTCTCTGCTTCCTTCCCCTCCTCGCAGGCCTGCGCTGGCTCCTGCCTCATTTAGTCACCTGAGGACAACGTAATGAGGCCTGTCCTTCAGCCCTGAGGTGGGGAAGGATGCGGGAATCATCCCAGAGGGCAGTGACTGGTGGCTTCGAGGCCCAGAGTTGGCCCCAAAGCCCCTCCCTGCATTTCAAAGCCTCCCACCACCTGCCTCTCACCCCCGCCAAGGCCAGCTCTGCAAGCAGGCAGACTGACACCTCCCCCTAATCACCCAACGCCCACCTGGCCCGGGTGCCGTCACACTCTCTCTCTACCCAAATTGCTCCCTTCTGTAAAAGCTCTCTGCTCAGACCAGCTCCTCAAATCCCATGGCTCAGCGCACCCCATACCCTGTGTACACAGCGGGGACACTGTCACGGGCCTGCCACCCTTCTCTTTCCCCACTCAGGGCCAGGGCTCCTTCTGCCTGCACCAGGCTCCTCAGAACACACTGCCCTGCCATCTCTGGGGATAAATGATGGTCACCGACAAGATGGTGCAGAGCTATCATTACCCGCACACTCAAGACGCCCTTTTAATACCCGGCCATGAACTTGTTTTTGTTGTAAGGGGGTAAGGTGGGGTGGGGCGGGAGGGTTGATATTATTCTTTAATAAAAATTTTAAAGGAAAAAGATGTGAGGGAAGGTCAGAGTGTGGGGGAAGGGTATGTGGAAACAGGTATGGGGAGAGTTTTAACCAAGGCGTAGTTCAGGGAAGGCCTGCTCAGAGGTCACACCTTTAAGGCTGCAGAGTGGCCCTGGACACGGGGTGCCAGCACAGGTCTCCCTATAGGACCTGAAGAGCAAGGAGTGGCTGGCCTGGAAGGTGGGCGATGATGGAGACAGTGTGTGACAGCCTTTCTCATTCAGACCCTGGCTTTCTCGTTTCTACACAGCACCTGCCCCGCCGGCCACCGGGGCCTGTGGTAAACATCACATCAACACACAGAAAGGAAACCAGAAACAGCCCTGTCCCCACTGAGCACCGGGACCCCACAGCTTGCAGAGGAAGTGGGTGCTGTGCGTTGTTGGCGCTAAATATTTGAGGGAGGCTGCCTCCAAGTGCTGGCCCTGCCATAGCACGGCCACAGCAGGCTGCCTGTCTCTGGGAATCGGGCCTTTCACTCTGACCCAGTCAGGTCTATGTCATCTCTTCATTTTATTTTTTATTTTATTTTATTTTTTTAATGCTCACCCGAGGATATTTTTCCATTGAGTTTTAGAGAGTGGAAGAGAGAGAGAAAGATAGAAACGTCAATGTGAGAGAAACACATCAATTGGTTGCCTCCTGCACAAGCCCCAACCAGAGCCCGGCCGGGAGGAGCCTGCAACCAAGGTACGTGCTCTTGACTGGAATCGAACCCAGGACTCTGGTCTGCAGGTCAATGCTCTATCCACTGAGCCAAACCAGCTAGGCCTCATCTCTTTATTTTAAAGATGTGGGAACTCAGGCTCAGGGAGGCTGTCATGGGCCGAGGTTGCACAGCAACTGGAGGAGGCGAGACTGTAACCCCTTCCCTTTGCATTGCCCGCAGTGCCGCTGGAGATCGAGCAGGCGGCCTGCTGTAAGTCAGCATCTGGAACTGCCAGGAAGGACAGGCCAAAGACTTCCTACTCGGGTGAGCAAGCCCCTTACCAGTCCTCACCTGCCTCAGGCTAGGGAAACAGTGCAGAATCCTCTCCTGGTGCAGGCTCGCCCTATGACGTGTCTGGGCCTGAGATGCTTCTGTTTTGAGAACATCAGGACCAATGCAGGAACCTGCATTTTGTGATGCTGGGACACGCTGTGGAGCCAGTGCCTTCTTGGGGCAGGAGGAAGATACGGCAGGAGGCGGGGCCGCCCAGGAGGCAGGGTGGTTTCAGCTCACTCCGGTCTGGGGAAGCACCAGGCTCGTTTCAGTTCTGGGTGCCTTCCGCCTCCGGGTGGGGAGAGGGCTTCTCTTCAGTCTCCCTTGGTCATGGTGCACTGGGTCTGGGCCAAAGCCAGCCGCCCGGATGCAGCACTGTTGCTGCAGAGTTTGAACCCTAGAAGCCCTAAAGTGCTCCAGGGCATGGAGCATCCTTGGTTTAGCCTTAATGGGGGGAAACCACACATGATCCAGAGGTTGATGCCAGGTGGACAAGGTAAATCTGGACCATGTGACCCTAACACAGCAGTTCTCAACCTGTAGGTTGCGACCCCTTTGGCGGTCGAACAACCCTTTCACAGCAACATTACAGTTATGAAGAAGCAATGAAAATAATTTTATGGTTGGGTCACAACATGAGGAACTGTATTTAAAGGGCCAGAAGGTTGAGAACCACTGCCCTAGAAGGAATTCATCTGCGTCTTACTCTAAGAGGGTTGGAGGGGAAGGAGGCAGATGAAGATAGGTAAGGGTTGGGTGTCTGCCTAGCCAGGTTTTAGGACAGGGAGTAAGAGGATGATGAAGTGTGGATCAAGGTTAGCAAGAGGTCTGTGCAGCCCTGGCTGGGTACGAGTGCTGCTGCTGTGAAGAACGCACCCTCACACTCATCTTCACCTGTTGCCTTTAGTGAGTGGTTTCCATAGAAACCAAAAAAGCCCAGCCTGGGGGTTGGAAATCCTCTAGCCCTTCTTTCTTTTTCTGCATTCACTGCCCCCCCTTCTCACTTTTCTGCTCCTCCCTCTTCCTCCTCCACATCCTGTCTCCCCCTATACCACTCCCTACCCCCCAACTCACGGATCCCTACTTCTCTCCCCTCCCTCCCTCTCCCACATCCCTGCTCATGGCGATTTGAAATAAGGACACAGGTTGGGTCACTCTGCTTTGCTACCTCAGGGCCTCTCAACTTTGGCTGCCGTGGCACAAACTGCCAGTTGGCCCCAATATTGTGTGCCACCTTTCTGCCAATGTTACCACCAGAATAAAGATCACACTTTATATCTAAGTGTGGTGCTAGGACTAAATTCTGGCCAAAGGGAAGTCAGCAAGTATGTTGTGTGCAAACTTTCCTTTCCACCTTCCTTATTAGTAGACATGTGGACGTGATGGCTGGAGCTCGTCAGCCAGTCGGTGCTGTGAGATTGCTCAACCACGGTTTCTCTGCTCAGTGCCACTAATCATCCTCTCAGAGGCTCACCGGCACCAACCATGTTTTTGTAGGCCCAAAAGGATTTTAATTTTTTAAAGGAGGCTCACTGGGGGTCATGCCATCTGGTGGCAGAGGTTATGGTGCCATGGCATTTCGCCCACTTGGCTGGGCTGGGCCCACTGTGGCCAACATTCCTGGCTCCTCACATTGCTCACAGACACAACCCAACAGCATATTTCTTCACATCTCACATCACATGGCTCTTCCCTCCACCCACTCACTCCCAGGGCTTCCCTGTTCCTGCTGAAGAGCAGGACACCGTGGGACCTGCTCACCCAAGCAAGTGCCCTGGCCAAGCCAGGTTCAATGGGCTACAGACTGAGGTGGGCAGGCGGAGAGCCCCGCTGGCTCATGCTCACTCACAGGTTGGCTCCATGTGCTGTGGTTCAGGCTACAGATGCTTCTGCTGCCATTTTGAGACCTGTCTTTCCCTTGAAGGAGATTCCAGGCAGCGCCACCTGCACTGTGGGGTCCTGACGCCTCCAGAAACTTACTTTTTTAAAAGAAAGGCAGACTGCTGCGTACAGTGCTTCCTCTGGGTGTGTCTGGAGTCTTGGAAGTTTAACTGCCCTGCTCCCTTCTGTAAGTGGACCTTGAGAGCTTGTTTGAAGGTTCTAACAGGGGGTCTTTGCTGCTCATCTACCCTTGACTAAAGGACAGTTCTCCTCTATGAAAGAAGGTTTTCTTCTTCTACCAAGCATGTAGCATCAGGAGAAACACACAGAGTGGTGCGGGAGAAAGGAGTGTCCTCACCAGCCAGATCTGCCAGATCAACCCTGGCAGTCGATGCTGTGACAAGTGTCAGAGCCAGAACACCATCACAATCCAGCCAACTTTGGCCAATGGAGCCATGGCCAGGCAGAAAAATTCTCCTCCCTGTGTCCTCCCTCACTTACTGTTCCCAGCCCCAGTAGGCCTAGAAACATCTCACAAGACTAAAATATGGGCTTCGTTTGTTAAAAGCTGCAGCCAGCTTAGTAACACAGCATTTTCTACTTCCTTCTCGGGCTCCCCTCTCTTTCTCCCTCCCTCTTGCTTCTCCAGGGTTGCACTCTGTGGGAAAGCATTGGTGCATTGGCTTTCATCTCTAGCTCTGGTTTGTAGGGAACCTAAGTTAAAACAGGAAGACACGTGGGAGATGGCAAGGAAGGGATGTGGAAGGAACCAGAGCCCTGGGAATTATGGAGCTGCATACCCGCCCTGAATTACCTCTCAGCTTTTTATCTGAAGGAGAAACAAATGTCTACCATTTTTAAGCTACAACTATTTTTTATTTTCTGTTTCTTGTAAGTTTATTCTAACAAATGCAACTGCATGTGAGGACCATCTTTGGGTCGCAATTCTCTGGAGCAATCAGCAGCCTATCATTAAAACGCTTTTATGCCCTTTTATCCCCAGTTCACTGGCATTGCCCTTTTTTGAGCCACAGGACATTCCTATGAGTCAGGTCGAACAGGTATAATTATCCCCTTCCATTCGCCACCCCTTCCTACCCAGCGCCTTACTTAAAGGATAAGGAAGGAACTGTGTCTTAGAGGTCACATGATGTGCCTAAGGGCAAGAGCTGTGGAGAGGAATCCCTGGCCTTCTGGCTCTAGTCCACTGAACCCTCTGCGCCGCCATCCCCACCCTCAGAAGTCACACGGTTTGGGAGTGGCCAAGTTTCCCGTTCTCCTTCCAAGCATCCCTCCCTCCCCCTCCCCTCCCAAGAGGTGACATGTGTCCAGACAGAAGCTCTAGGAAGCAGTGGTGATACTCCAGGCGCTGCTCTCCCTGCAGCCTGGGAGCCAGCAGACCTGGGGGCGGGGCTTCTCTGACCACTGAGGCCCCGGCCCACCCACCCAGGTGCATAAAAAAGAGAAGTGAACCTTTGGGATTTGAAGCCACTGAGATTTGAGGTGGGGGTGTTTACCACACCGTACCCCAACCTGTCTAATGTCTGCATTAAATGGGCAGACTTGTTTTTAAAGAGGACAAATCAAAACCAGTTTATTAAAATATCAAAGATCCTCTCCGATTCCCAGAGGCTGAAATCCTCGGGAAGGGTGTGTCTGTGCTAGTTGGATGGTCACAGGAGGACTCTGAGAGCTTGGGGGGTAAAGCCAAGGTCGTGCTCCCCCTTCTGTGCTTCCAGGCCTGCACCTGGAGGGCGTCAAATGGATCTCTCCCCAACCCTAACTGACAGGGTAGGCACCCTGACCAACCAAGATAGATTTAAATAGGTTTTTAACATGCGAGGAATGTATAGTTTTATACTTAGGAAGGGACAAGTGAACCAACAAAGGCAATAAATACATCTCGGCGTTCTCCTCCACCTCCTTGAGGAAACCCCACTCTGCTGAATCCCACCAGCCCAGGGGCATCTGCCCTGGGTGGAGAGAGCTGCTCTAGGGGAGACGATTATATGCTTCCTTAAGTCCCTCAGCCTGTCTGCAAACAGCACAGCTCCTGAGAAAAGGACACTCCCATGCCCTTCGCAGTGACGATGGACCCATGGCCCAGGTTCAGGGGAGGAAGAGACAGTTGGCTGAGGAGGAGGAGAGGAGGGGGCAGGGGGCTGGGTTACCCCAGCACAGCCTGCCCTTGCTTTGTGGGCATTGCCATTTTCAGGACTCTGTTTCCTGTCCAAACCCTTGGCCCAGGAGCATTAAGCTCTTCAAGAAGGACACAGAATCGTTGCTCAAAACAGCAAGCTCTTTGCTTAAGAAAATGGACTTCCAGATCTTTGGAGTTGGCAATCCTCATGCACTGCAGCTCCAGTTGGAAATAACCCTTGCCTTGTGCTGAGCCCGGCTGGCCCCTGTGCACCACCTTCAAGTCACTGCCATGCCTCCTCCCATCTTCTCTATCTTCACACCCTTCAGAGCCACTCCAAGGCTGCCTACCCAATGCAACTCTGAGCCACTTAGCTCCCTCCTGGCAATAAAATATTACTTTATTTCACGCCAGCATCCTAACACTAATTACATAATGCACAGTCCCATGTGTGCCATCCCACTCTCCAGCTTCATTACAAACCACACAGTGCAGCAACCAAGCTTCATTTTCCCTTCTTTTCATCCTACCTTCCTGACAAGGATTTTGCTGGGGGCAAGACAGTCATTCATTGAGTGCTCTGTTGGCTTCATTTCACGCGGAGGTTGAACCCACCACTGTTTTCTATTCTTAATTTTTTTAGAAGGGATTTTGAGAGTCAAAGCGCCAAGAACTGACTCTTCGCAGATATTTCATCTAGGTACTGCTCATTGCTGAGCACTAGTTCTCTAAAAATTATAACCTGTTTACTTTACTTTTATTTTTTGGCAGAGTTGGGGGGAGAGGGGCACATGTGTCTGATTTTTTTTTACACTGAAAATGTTGTTTTGCAAGCTCATCTGAGTGTCCAAGGAAAATTAAAAGAATTTTCTAAGCCCCAAAGCATCAAAACTGACCAATATTGAGAAAATTTCTGCAAGAAAATCCTACACACAGTTCTACTACTTGTATTCTGAGCCACTATCATCACCTATGATCCCTCAGCTGAGCTACTATGAGAGGTTTTTCTCCTGCCCTGCAGGGTGACCCCCTGCTATCTACTTGGGACAGCTGGACACTCTGGTGTCTTCTCTCTAAAATATAAATCTAGTTGGGCAAAGTCCCTTCTTAAAATATTTTCAGGCTGTCAAATTCCTTAGCATATCTTGTAAGTTCCTACTTTCTTCCTCCAACCCCACCTCTCCCCCTTCTCTCCCCAGTGACAAGACTCGAAGTACTTTGGCAAAGGCCCTGGGCACACTCATCTGTAGTCTTGCAAAAAGCCCTCAGCTTGGAATGGCTTTCTCCTGTGCTTTTTTCTTACCTTGGCTAACTCTTACACTCGTCATCTCAATTTAGAAATGAGCCGCTATCCTTGAGCCTCCAAGACAGAGTTCTGAGCCCGTGCCTCCTCACAGGTTAGCACACTGGGCTAGGGCAGCCTCCTTCCTCAATGTCCCTCCTCAGACAGAAGGATGGACACAGCAGAGGCACAACTCTCTCAGCCCCTTTCACCCAGGAATACACACCCAGGTCACTGCGCCTCCCCTACCTGCATCCTTGTCCCTTTCTTCTTTTAAGAGGAGTGCAAGGCAGAGGGTAGCTGTTGGCTTACAAGTTAAGTGAATTTTCAGTAAGTTTAAAATGCATGTTGTGAGACCCCACAATATAAGAAATAGTAAGAAAGGGAAAACAATATCAACAAATATATTCAGTGGACTTATGTAGTTGTAACAGGGCTTGGTCAAAAAAAAAAAAAAGAGTATTTTTAAAAGACATAGATGTAATTTAATCATGCCAGCAATTCTAGGCCCTGGAGGAAAATTGGACAAGTGAATCGGCCCCTTTTGGGGCAGGAGGGCAGCTGTCCTGCTCCATGGACCCCCGTGAGTGCAGGAGGCCACCAAGAACTCTTCTGCTCTTGGGCTGCCTGTTAGTCCCAGAGTCCCATACCCTGTTTGAAAACAATTGTGTCCCGACTTTATTTATTTATTTTCATTTTCATGTTCATCATTTGCTGACTTATGCTCTGTGCCAGGCCAGACCAAGGAGTCCTTGTGCGTGAGGTACAGGGAATCCTGGAGCCCATATGCATCCCAGTGGGGGGATGGCAAAGATGTGCCTTTTAAGGAAAAGGTAGGTGAAGGTCCAGTGGGACCTGCTGTGTAGCACCTCCCGCACCACATGGGAATTGCCTGCAATTGGTCCATCAGCCTCACTAAGCGGTGGGTGCCTGAGGGCAGCAAGTGCGTCTCCATGGCTCCCTGTACCTCCAGATTCTAGCCCAGAGCCGGGTATAGAAGATGCTCAGAGCAGCATCTACATATAGGAGGAAAAACTGTGAGGGATTGAATTAGATGGTTAAATAGGAGAGGATGAGTAAATCAATGAAAGAGCAAAGTTAAGTGCAGGAAGCCACTGCTCGCCAATACTATCAGTTCACCAAGGAACGAGAAAGGCCTATGGACCGTGGGCATTAGCAGGGCTGACAATAAGCACCAAGTGTTGAGATAGTGGTGGCTCAAGGCAATTCCCTAACCTGATAATCCTTTTACTGTTTACCAAACTTTCCCTTTGATAAGCCTGTATGCACTGCTAAAGGGCAAATGTGTGGGACCAGGCCAGAAGTTGGTGTGTCTCTTCAAGAAAGAGGCTCCACCTGGCTCCCAGTGCCTTCTGAATTCCTATTTCTTGTATACTAGTAACATTCTCCTTTGTGCATTGGCCCCTTCTTCAGATCCTGAACCCCGCCTCAAAGGTCAAAGCAGTTAAGGAGAGATGAAGGATTGAAACCCAAATCATAAACCAAAGGAAAGGCTTGAAAGTTTGATGGAGACCCTGTTAATATTGTGAAGGCTGAGAAACACCGCTGGGAGACTGGAAAGAAATAGGGACCTAAGGTGACAATGAAAATAAAAAGTGTTCAATTACATCGAATATCTCAAGGGCAAGAAAAAATTGGAAACAACTGCTGTGGACCTTCTCTAAATCCCTACTAAGTGTTTACTGTTGGAAATAAGCACAAACATTCCTCTCCCAAACTCTCCCACCCCCGTAGCTACAAACCATTTGCTGGTCATCAAGGTGCCACGATAAGAAGCCTGCCTGGGTCCGCCATGTATTCTTCATAACCTGAGGAATCAGAGCTATTTCAGGTCTTTCAGAGGGAATTTAATGCAGGGAATAGATTGCAAAATATCAGAAGGACTGAGAAAAATGGTAAAATTATCCACAGTTAGTGTTAGGAATCTGCTACCACTCTTAAGGCTGGAAATCAAAGGGGACACTAGGATTATCTAGAGCCCACGAGGTTTCCCCGAGGCTGTGGAGTACCTGCCCTCACTGCTATGCTCAGAACCACTGTTCCCATCCCCCTGCAGGAGGACAGGACCCCACCCCCTGTGGATGCCCTGGGAACTGGGAGCCCGGGAGGCACCGTTGGCGCCAGGACCCCACGATCTCTTCCTCAGGATGCTGAAGGCCCGTGGCTGCCACAGTTGAAACCACACCTCCTGAGCAAGGACCAAAAAGCCAAACTTAGCCAGTGTTGCTGCCACTGCCACTTCCAGAGGCACTTCCAGGACAAGTCTGTTATGCTCCTGTCTCCTTCCAACCACCTGAGAGCGCCGGCCATTGGCAAACACCAACAGGAACTGACATGGCAAGGGAATCTGGACAATGCAGCTTGCAAACTTCCAGCTCCTTGCACCACGGCAAAGTGCATGAAAGGGTGGAGCAAAGAGAGGCGGACAGTGTTGGGCAACCTGCTGTGTGGGTATGCCTGTGTTCTAAGTAACAGGTGTGTGTGTGTGTGGGTGTGTGTGTGTGCGTGCTCGTGCGTACACATGTGTGCATGCGTGTGTGTCTGCAGTTATAGGTAAAGGTAGGCACACATACACCCCCTATGACTGCGAGGAAGGAATTATTATTACATTAAAATAACTCCAGTTCAGTCTTGACACGCCCCAAAACAATTGCTTCAGTTAGTCGTTAGGCTAAAAAAGAGCAGCCTCACGCGCTGCCTCAGCCTAGCGATCGCTGCTCATTAACCAGGTCCCGTGGGCACCTGCTCCTTCCAACAGCATGGGCCAGGGTTCTGTGTGCTCACGGTGAATGAGCAACTTCTCACTGCCAGTACCCAGGGGGGTTTCATGTTAAAAAATAATCTAATGATGGTGTATTCAAGGGAATAAAATTCCCAATACTGTTCTGATCCTGAGAATGTTCAAGAGAAACTCCTCCTCCACAGATTTTAAATAAGGGAATTTTTGAAATAATAGGAACTGTTCAGTAACATGAATAAGAACTATGCTATGAGAACAAGAAATATTAAAAGATCCCTCCTAGAAATCCTTCCGGCAACAATGCTGAGGGTCTAGATGACCTCCTGAGAATATATTTGACTTTCTTGGTTTGGTTTGGACTGGGGTGTTGGGAGGTGACTATCTGGTTTTCTTTTTTTCTTTTTTAATAATTGCACATTTCCAGAAAAGTTGCAAGACTGGTACTGCCATACCCCCTTCACCCAGAGTCCCCAGTTTTCCTCTCTCCCCTCCTCCGTCTTTCTCTCCCCTCCAGCACTTCATTTCTGAGCTATTTGAGACCAGGTTGTAAGCCTGAAGTACCATCATGCCTATGGGCTCCCGTGGGTGCTTCCCAAGCAGGGAGACACTCTCCTCTGCAGCTGCAGTACAACCACCGGCATCAGCCCAACACCGCCTTCCAAACCAGGAGCCCCATCAACTCCACCAGCAGCCCCAACAGTGTCTTCATTTCCTTTCTGGTTCAAACTCCAATTCAGGATCATGCCTTGTGCCTAATGTCCTCCAATGTGGAAGTTACAGCCTTCCTTTCCCTCTTGTGTCCTTGAAAATCCTCAGAGCACGACCTTTCATTCTGCTCTTACCCTCAGCTGGGTCAGCCCAATCTTTCCTCCTGACCAGTCTTGAGCTCCGTGCCCTTGCCGGTAACTCAGGGACGATGTGGGGCTCTTCTTGGAGCACCACCTCCAGGGCACGCTGGGCCTCCATGGCCCACCTGTGGAATTGTTACTCTTGGTCACCTGACCCAGTGACCCGCCAGATCTCTCCACCATACAGTCGGTCACCACATGCTGTTTGGAACTGATGAGAGCTCCGTGGGAAGATACTCCCAGGCAATGTTTTGCCTTCTGATCACAAGACACGGTGCCATTTCTCCATGCTCAGCCTGCCTCTGGTGCAAATCCCTTGACCTCCTCTAGCCTCCTTTGGCGGACTGTGCGCTGTAACGCAGTGCTTGTCATTCTGCTGGAAGCATGGGAAGCCCCAGATTGATGGAGGCCTGGAGGCCAGTCCTGGCTGCGCCTCTGTGAGCCTCAGTCCCCAGGTCCACACAATGGGGCCGAAATGGGCACTAAATGAAATCTAAGGTTCCTTCAGCTTTGATGTCGAATGGTTTAACTTCTGATTCTCCTGCAGACCCCTGTGTCTGCTCTGTAATTGGCATTTTGAAACAGCCCTTCACCTGATTAATGGAGTGGGTAATTTGGGGCGACAGGTGTCTGGAGTCCTCCAGTCCTGGGCAGAGGAAGGAAGGAGTTTAGCCTTCTGTGGTGAGTGGCCACATGACCTCGGACCTCCCAGCATCCACACACTATCCTCTCCCTGTCTTACTGAGCCAGGTCTTTGGGGAACAAGTCTTATATGGACGGTTCATGAGCTCATTAAAACGATCATAATTTTCACTGCCAGAGAAGAGGCTTTCATTGAACTCCTCCCCTGTCTGCTGGGTAAATTACAACACAGAGACAGAAAACAGATTAGCAGTTGTTTCTGGCTGGTGGGTAGAGGTGGGGGAATAAAGAGACTGATAGTTAAAGGGGATAGTTGAAGGCTTTTCTTTTTGAAGTGATAAAAATATTCTAAAATTGATTGCAGTGATGGTCCCACAACTCAGTAAATATACTGACAACCATTGATCTGTAAACTTCAAATGAGTGAATTGTGTAGTGTGTAAATTATCTCTATAAAGCACACACACACACATCAACACGGAAGGACCATCACAGATTTCTAAATCTCTCTGTGCTGATGTAAGAGATGAGAAGAAAGGCATCCAGATGTGGTCCCAGGTGAGGTGGGTGAGGCTGGAGAGGAGCTGGGGAGAAGGGAGAGTGCTGCCGCTGGGGAGGAGCTGAAGCAAAGGCCCAGGTTCTGGAGGAGGCCCTCAAGCAACAGAGATCAGAGCCCTGGGGGTGGATGTAGCCCTATTGGTAGAGCTCGGGGTTTTAACCAGTAGATCAGCCACCAGGTAGTCTCTCCCTACATTAAGGTATGTGGGGATTTCTGGCAAGGATGGGGCCTGGGATCAGGCTCCCCAGCACTCAAGTCAGGGACATCACTGCCCACGTCCCCTCTGCTCTGCCAGCACTGGGCGTGACCTCTCTGTCTTCAGTTCAGGTGATCTTAAGGCTTCAGAGAAGGGAAAAGTAGATCCCCCTCCAAAAAGGCCAGGTAGATAGATGATAGATACAGACAGGCCTTGGTTGATTCCAAGGATAGTATAGAGAGGTTGTCACAATAAGTACAAAAAAAATCATGGTTTAAATTTTAATTTGACAATTCCTAGCTCTGAGATGTTGGCAGGTAAATTATGTCTAAACCTCACTTTCCTCACCTGTAAAATGGGCATAAAAAGATGTTTATTTCATGAAGTTGTTGTAAAGATTAAGTGAGAAGATGAATGTGAACCACTTGGTTAAATGCCTGATACATAATAAGTATTCAACAAATGCTCATTCTCATCAGTCATCTTTATATTATTATTATTATTATTATTATTATTATTATTATTATTATTACTATTACTATTATAAACTCACTATGCACGTAAGAAAACTGAGAGCCTGGAAGCCAGGACTGTAATCCAGGTCTGACATCCTGTCGGGTTCTGCCTGCAGGTTCTGGGCCCACCCCTCCCTGGGAAAGCTAAGTATTCAAAGTGCAGCTAAGTTGGAATAAGCTCTTCCAACTCAACCTGATGCGGGTGTGGGAGTGCTGGAACCCAAATGGAGGGGGACATCACAGGAAAACCCCTGGGTGTGATTTGAGGTCCCGTTTTATGGCACCCAACTTCTGTGAATGAGAGGCGCTTGCGCAGGGCTGCCATGGTTCTGAGGCAGTGCTCCTGGGCCAGGACACTGGGTGCCTCCTGGCAGAAGTCCCTGATGACGATGTGGGAACCGGTGTCCATCACGTCATCGTGAGTCCTGCCCTGCTGCAGAAAGGGAGGGAGTGTCATGGGGAAAAGATGCTTTGGTTTGGAATGAACAAGCAAAAGCACTCTGGGCACCACTTGTCTGGGGCCAGCAGGAACACACCGAAGGAGCTTCCTGGTGAGGTGGAGGCAGGGCCGGGGTCTCAGAAGCTTTTGATTTCAATGGGCCTTTCACAGGTAGAGGCACAGGTGAGGCCAGTGTCTGACTCTGAAGCCTTTTCTTAGAAGGCACCGCCCTGGGAATGAGTCCCTCCCTCTGAACTCATTTCCTCTTAGGGCTTTGTTCCAACTGGGGTTTCTTTTGAAATAGGAGAAGGCCCTGCTCCCAGGGTGGGATTGGGGGCTAAAGCAGGACAGCCCCAGCCTCAAGCTGCTACTGCTGGCTGCGTAGGCAGCCTTTCCAGCCTCCAGGGAAAACCTCTGTGTTGCCTTATCGCTAGAGGAGCCCAGGGATCCAGCAGAGAAGGAAGGGGTGGGGTGTGGGTGTGGGACAGGACAATAGCTCAGTTGTTGTTGCACAAGGCACACCCTCATCACCTGCGTCATTTCTCCTTCCAAGCCAGAAATCCACCCTCAGATGTGCACACAAAGCTGGCATTAAGAGGAGGCGTGCACACACCTTGGAAAGCAAAATCGTGCACCCTGGCTTCAAAGGAACCAGCTTCCCCCTTCACAATTCAGCTTTGAAGAGCTGTCCGGGATGTTTCTTGAAATGCCTGCATCTTATTGTTCCAAATGATTGGCTCTTTATCAGCAGCAACAAGACTATCATAGAATGGTTCCTAAATTGGTGGTTTATAAGCACACTTATTCTTATGCTCAGAAGTCAAAGAAAAAACACCACAAACAGAAGACGGTTGCCTTTTTACACCAATCTGTATTTGGGGACTTACGTAGCTAACTGACATAGACCAGGTAGGAACAGGAACGTCCCATAATGAGGCCTAGGGCACCTGCTTCACCAAGTAAATCCAGACAATGACACTGGAAATTACTTAAGAAGGGTGTTCCTTGTTTTGCATCTTGAAGGCAGAGCTCTGATGGGGTGAGGAGTCCCTGCCCTGGATGTCCATCTGCTCTGAGAAGCCACTTGTCAGGGAGGCAGTGGGGACACACAAGTCCTAAGAGCCGGAACCCAGATCTGCTACTTACTGCCTCTCTGAGCCAGTCTGGGCCTCAGTTTCTTATTCCCTAAAGTGAGCCTTGCAATTGTCCCTACTGAGTGCACTTACTAAACAATAACTATTGAAAACAGTGCTTAGCAAACTGCCAGAGCTCACCATTAAAGGTACATAAATATGCAGTCCACCTCCCTGAGTTTACATAGGGAAACTGAAATTCAGAGACCTGAGGTTAATTAGCTCAGAGTCCAGTCCAGAACCCAGACCTCCTGGCTCATGGTGCAGTGAGTTTGGAATTTTAAAAACTATTAATATTATTATTATGCATCAATCAAAAGACTCCTAGGTGGCACTAACTTTTTTAAAAAATTAGAGCAGAAGTTGTGACCCTGGCCACCTCAGGCTGCTCACAGACACATCCTTGTCCCAGCAGATTGGGAACCCCTGGAAATGGGGCTGTGTGGCCATAATGGAGACCCAGCCCTACGTCCCCTGCCCTGGGTGTCCCTAGTGCTCGACCAGGGGAAAGCAGAGCATTCCACACTGCTCTTTGCATTCTAGGACAGCCCTGTAGGGTACAATATAGCTGGAAAAGATGGGAGATTTGCCCAATGATGGATGGTAGGTAGATTGGGAATCAAACCCTGGTCTCCTGGCTCCAAAACCCAGTCCTCTTCCTCCTGGATCACACGCCCTCGGTCTGTTTGCCATAGTTCCTCAGAAAGAAGGAAAGGTGTGTTGTGGGGGGAGGAAGGCCCGGGACAAAGGGAACTCTTCCACGATTAGAAAAGAAAAATGTCACTTGGGTTTTTACAGACTATTTTGAGAGGATCAGTAGCCCACAGCTCTAGCTAACTAGCACACAGGCTAAATGTGGTCTGGCCCACTACAGAAAAACACACACAGATTTCCTGGGGCATAGAAAAATAAAAATGTTCATTCTCTTAAAAAGCAGCAAACCATTCTTGTTCATGAGAAGTCCTGATAGATGAGATGATTTACTCACCCACATAAGACGGGGGAAGAAACATCTAAGGAAATTTGGAATATTGAAAAATATTTTATGACTTAGAAAGTATTATGAAGAAAAATGTTCTACATTTCTCCTGGGTTTCATGGCAATAAAAGAACAAAGGTGGCACTCTGCTACCTGCTAGCTCAGAGGATGGTTTCCTCCCTCCCACCCTTCCTTCCTTCCTTCCTTTCTTCCTTCCTTCCTTCCTTCCTTCCTTCCTTCCTCCCTTCCTTCCTGTGTGTATGCATTCAATAAGTACTGAGCACCTCCACTGTCCACTGGGGATTCAGTAGATAAGAAGACAGAAGAGACTTTTTCCTTCATGGATCATCATTCTTACATTCCAGTCATATTTTTGTTTAGTGCTCACTATGCAGAGATCACTGGGAAAATAAATTCAATTCATAAACCTACAATTGTCCACTCCAGAAGTATTCCCAGTTTCATAGGCATTTCTTATACTCATAAATTTCCATTTTCCTCTGGAAAAACCAAGGCACAACAAAATCAAACAGAAATGAAGTGATATAATTCCTGTCAGAGAGCAAGTCAATGGCAGAAAAAAAATGACAGCTATAACCACAGACATGGTAAAAAGAAGCCAAGTTCAATTCAGAAATTGAACTCAAATCATTATTTTAAGAAGGAAACACTAGTGAGTCCAATCTATTCCACCCCACCTTAAGGCTGTATTTATCTATAGCAAAACTTTGTCTCATGGATTAGTCAAAGTTGCATTGACTAATTTTACTGTAGGTAAAACTAACATTCTAACTGTGGGAAATTTTAAAATACTCCAATGGAGTATATTTGTTGGTCCTAGGAAAGAGCTCAACTGTAAGACCAGTCATGAAAATGGGGCTTTTCCTGTACCCCACATATTCTTGGATCATGAGAAATCTTGTTTCTCAAAATGCTAACAGGTCAATAGCCACAGCAATCTTGAGAAAAAAGAGCAAAGTTGGAGGCATCACACTACCTGATATAAACTATACTACAAGGCCATAGTGATCAAAATAGCATAGTACTGGCATAACAACAGACATAGATAAATGCAACAGAATAGAGAACCTGGGAATAAACCCACACCTATATAGTCAATATTTGACAAAGGAGGCAAGAACATACAATGAGGTAAAGACAGTCTATTCAATAAATGTTGGGAAAATTGGACAGATGTATGCAAAAAACATAATGAAACTAGACCACCTTCTTACACCATATACAAGAATAAGCTCAAAATTTATTAAAAACTTAATGTAAGACTCAAAAAAACTCCTAGAAGAAAACATAGGCAGTAACATTTCTCTTAGCAATATTTTTCCTGATATCTCTCTTTGGGCAAGGGAAACAAAAAAATAAACAAATGGGACTATATCAAACTGAAAAGTTTTTGCACAGCAAAGGAAACCATCAACAAAATGAAAAGACAACCTACTGAATGGACGAAGATACTTGCCAATGATACATCTAAGTTTTCAATATCCAAAATTTAGAAAGAACTCATATAACTCAACTCCAATAAACCAAACAATCTAATTGAAAAATGGTCAGAGGAGCCCTGGCTGGTGTTGTTCAGTGCTTAGAGCATTAACCTGCACACTGAAGGGTCACAGGTTTCATTCCTGGTAAAGGGCATGTACCTGCCTTTCAGCTTTGATCCCTGGTTCCAGTCAGGCCATATAAGGGAGGCAGCCAACCAATGTGTTTCTCTCACATCAGTCTCTCTCTCTCTTCTCCCTCCCTTACATGCTCTCTAAATATCAATGGGGGGAAAAACCATCCTTGGATGAAGATTAACAAAAAAATAAAATACAAATAAAAAATGGGCAGAGTACCTGAATAGACTCTTCTCCAAAGAGGACATACAGATGGCCAATAGACATATGAAAAGATGCTCAACATCACTAAATATCAGAGAAATGCAAATTAAAACCACAATTAAATTTGCATCTGTTAGAATGGCTATCATCAATAAATCCACAAACAACAAGTGCTGGTGAGGATGTGTAGAAAAGGGAATCCTTGTGCACTGTTGGTGGGAATGCAGATTGGTGCAGCCACTATTGAAAACAGTATGGAGAGTCCTTAAATAAATTAAACATGGAACTGCCTCATGACCAAGAGATTCCACTTCTGAGTATATATCCAAAGAAACCCAAAACACTAATTCAAAAGAATATTTGCACCCTTATGTTTATTGAGGCTTTATTTAATATAGCCAAGTTATGGAAGCAATCCAAATGCCCATCAATAGACAAGTGGGTTAAAAACTTCTGGTGCTTATTTACAATGGAATATTACTTTACCATAAAAAAAAATGAGTGAAATCTTATCACTTGCAACAGCATGGATGGACCTAGAAGGTATTATGCTAAGTTAAATAAGTTAGTCAGGAAAGTCAAAAACCATATGTGGAATCTAAAGAACAAAATAAATGAACAAACACAATGGAAACAGACTCATAGACACAGAGAATAGACTGATGATTGTGAGAGGGGTGGGGATTGGGGAACTGGATTAAAAAGGTGAAGGGATTGAGAAGTACAGATTGATGGTTACAAAATAGTCATGTGAATGTAAAGTACTACAGTATAGGGAATCTATATCTAATCTAATAATAGACAAACATGGTAATTGACCATACCTTCACTACGCTTCCCATCAGCTAATCAGGGTGATATGCAAATTAACTGCCAACAAAGATGGCAGTTGATTTGCATACATAGGCACAATGCTGGAGGCGAAAGGGGAAGGATGGAAGAAGCCACCTGCCGCTGATGGTGATCCGAAACTCAGGCGGCAGGCAAGAACCAGATGGCAGGACAAAGGTGGCCCCCAGGGCCACCTTTGCCCTGCCCCCCAGCCCGTGATCAGAGAACCAGGGTTCACCATTGCCCAGCCAGTGATAGGAGAAGCCAGGTGGGGCAGGAAAGAGGAGGACACCAGCAGCCGCCTCTTCCCTGCCAGCCCCCCCGCCCTCCCCCCCGCCCCGGACAATGATCAGAAACCCAGGCAGCAGGCAAGAGCCAGGTGGTAGGGCAAAGACAGAGAACCAGGGCCGCCTTTGTCCTGCGTGAACTATGCAGCTGGGAGAGGGGAGTCGGGCCACTGGGAGCAGGGCGGGAACTACCTGGGGTTTGTGTCAGGCAGCCCAGAGCGGGGTGTGAACTATGCAGCCAGAAGAAGGGTGCCGGGCCACTGGGAACAGGAACTATGCAGCCAGGAGAGGGGTGCCGGGCCACTGGGAACAGGAACTATGCAGCCAGAAGAAGGGTGCCGGGCCACTGGGAACAGGAACTATGCAGCCAGGAGAGGGGTGCCAGGCTGCTGGGAGCAGGGCGTGAACTTCCCAGGGTTTGCATCAGGCAGCCAGGAGCCCGGCTTAAACTATGCAGCTGGGAGAGGAGCACTGGGCTGCTGGGAACAGGAACTATGCAGCCAGGAGAGGGGCTCCGGGCTGCTTGGAGCAGGGTGGGAACTTCCCAGGGTGGGCGTCAGGCAGCCAGGAGTGGGGCCGGAATAAAAGGGTTCCTGGAAATTCAGGCCATGGCAATGCAGCAGAAGTTCCCGCCCCGTAGCTGCTTGCTCATTCACTTACTCGCTCATTCATTCACTCATTCACTTACTCACTCATTCATTCACTCATTCACTTACTCACTCATTATTCACTCACTCAGCAAACCTTCTTAGGTCCCTGGCACCAGGCCAGGCACTGAAGTTGAAGCAGGGTAAGACAGAGCTATGTCCTCAAGATGTTAGCAATTCAGTAGGGCGAAGCAGCCACATGAACGAGGCAGTTGTATGCACAGATGCAGTGTACTGGGTTCGGTGAGGGCTGTAACTAACGCCGACTTTGTTCTCTTGATAAAATGGGGCCTCGGGAGCCAGGCTACCCAAGCCTGTAGGCCTGTGCCTCAGCCAGGAGTAGCCAGGGTCCTGGAACATGACAGAGGGTGCAGGTCAGGCTGAGGTGTCTGGCCCCACCCCTCACCCCCACATCCCCGAGTACACAAATTTTTGTGCACCGGGCTATTAGTATATATATAAAAGCCTAAGCAACTGTTACACCCAGATGACCGGATGATCGGACGACAGGCCAGTAGCTATGACACACACTGACCACCAGGGGCAGGTGCTCAATGCTGGAGCTGCCCCCTGATGGTCAGTGTTCTCCCACAGCCAACTTTCCCCCACCAGCCAACCTCCTGCAGTCAGCCGATCTGATTGGCCCAGGTGGGGACTGGGTGAGAGGACCCCAATCAGTCCTGACTGCTAGCCAGGCCAAGGGACCCCAGCCGTGCACAAATTTGTGCACCGGGCCTCTAGTAGAGTCAATAATATTGCCATGACTATGCATGGTGCCAGTTGGGTAATGGAAATATTAGGGGAATGCTTTGTAAAGCAAATGATTGTTTAACCACTATGCTGTACACCTAAAACTAATACAAAATAATATTGAACATAAAAGAAATGCTAACAGGTCAGAAGGCAATAATGTTCTTTGCTGTGTATAGTACAATACCTTGAAGGCAAGCTGTCTAGGGAATAAAAAATTAAAAGAGATTCAGTTGGAAATTGCTCTCAAGGGGCTATTATTCTCAAGGTCAGTTGCCTCTAGAAGAGCATTATTCTTCTACCCTAGCCCCTGGTAGCCACCTGTACTTTTTAAAATTTTTATTATTATGTTTAATCCTTACCCTAGGATACATTGGAGAGTAAGAGGGAGAGAAAGAGAAACACTGATCAGTTGCCTCCTATGCATGCCCCAACTTAGGATCAAACCCACAATCTTTTTTTAGGTGTACTGGACAATGCTCAACCAAGTGAGCCGCCCGCCTGAGGCACCCCCTGTACTTTTATGGTATTTCAAAGCAATTGAAGAGGCAACAATATCCCAAAGCTCTGCAAAAACATAGACAACATGGTGGCAATCTTTCTCATTGCTTATAGAGTCCTTCAACTCTGTCACCTTCACATAATTCCTCCTACAGACTCCATGGATTATAAAAATGACCTGATCTAAGAGAGGCCGAGAGCTCCCCAGGCAAGCATTCCTTGGTCAATGCTAAGGCCCCCTTTTGGATGTTTGCCATGCATATTACTTTATTAAGGACACAGAAAAGTGCTGTAGTGAAGAAATCTGTTTAATTCATCATTTTCTAGGCTTATTTGACCATGGAAATTTTTTCCCCTCTACCATCCATTAACATCTCTTGGATTATTTGAGACATTGTCTGAGAATATTCTGATTAAGTCCAAGCTTTCCTCTCTCCTACTCTGTACACGGATCTCAATAAAATATACCTAAATCAGAAAAGGTGCACAAAAAGTGTTAACTAAGTGAATGAAGAGATTGACAAATTAATGAGTGAATGACTCAGTGGATTTACTATAAGTTCTTACACACTCCAGTGGGACCCTTGGCAGCCATGAGCCAAATATTCAATGCCCACTCTCCCTCTCCCATGAGGAGAGGCTGTTTGAAGGCTCAGAAAAGGGCTCCTGGAAATTTGGCCCGCAGTGCTGCAGTCACCCCTGTGCCCAGCCAGCCTATGAGCCCTGCTGCTGCTGCTTAGACTCCGGGCAGAGCAGAGGAAGCGCTGGAGGCTGGGATTTAATGTGGGTAATGTGACGGGCCTGACAAGCTGGGACATCTGCTTGGGACCCGTTACCTTTCAAAAAATGTGGTTAGTTATGTAGTAGGTGGCGGCGAGTGGGGTGGGGGGAAAAGTATGCTCTGGGTCCACAATTCCTTGTCCTAAACCCTTGGGCTGCTGTGTTAAGGATTCAGAATTCTTCATATTTTTAGGAAGAAATGGCACGCAGTGCCGATACCTTACATTGTGTAACTCCACTCACAGAGGGCTTGGGCACTGCCCCATGAGCAAGCATTAATATTTCTAAAATAAAACATGAAGATAGGTGAGCTAAATAAAACCTATAAATAGTTTCACGTCAGTTCAGCTGAGATTTTGCTGGCAAATGGCATTAGATGTTAAAAAACACTGGTTTGCATAGCTTTCTGGATTTTAGGATTGCAGATAAGTGAGAGTCTTTCATGTGCCTCTCACCAAAAGGACACTTGCTACAAAGAGAAAAGGGTGGACAGTGAGTCCGTGCAGCAAATGTAAGGACTTCTCTTCGTGGAAAAATCACATCCCCGGCGCATCACAGTGCTCTTTCTTATTTGTGAACAAAATATTCCTCAGTGTTTCATTTCTGATCAATGCACTTTGGACCTTGCTTTAACGTTGTTTGCTTTGAATTGGAATCCACTCTAAAGGGAACCTATCTGCCCTTGAAAGACATACAAGAACTTTAAGCTATTTTAACTATGAAGAGGAGGAACCCTAGAAAGAGGGGGTTTCCCAGGGAAAGGGTTGAATAACAAAGTTTTAATGTATTACCAGTAAATTTCTAAAAGGGATCAAAGTGTCTACCATTCGGTGAAGCAATCCAATCATTTTTAATGTGCCCAGTGACAGTGCCACAATGACTCATTTCTCTTCTTATATGAGCTTCTATGAACTCAAATATCAGTCTCTGTGACTCCTGGCTTGTGGTCTCAGATTCTAACCTAGAAAGAATGGCTAAATGCAGACTATCTCCTGTCACAATCTTCAAAGGGCCTCCAATTTTCTTAAGTGCTAAAACAAAATCCTCACAACATGATCAGCTATTATTTGCCTCAATAAGTGTCTATGTTATGCAACATGAGGTACTTGGCCATGATGCTAATCAAACAAGTGACAGGTGTTCCAACTTCATAATGGTTGTAAATGTCCAGACTAGTGCACATTGGAATGGGACACCGGAGGGTTCTGCCTATAGAACAGCTCAAGTATACTCCTAGTGCTCTGGCAAAGTTGAGACTCCGAGACTGTACCTTCTCAGCCTCAGGCTATAGGTGCATTGACAAAGAGAAGTAAAGATTTCACAAAACCAAAGAGCAATAAAGGCTCTCAAATAATATTGAGCTTATGCCTTTACTTCAGGCAGGACAGCACCTAACTGCTCAGACCCATCATATCCACCTCCGTTTCCAAAGATCTCCCAACATAAGAACTCGCCAGTGCTGGTAATCCATTCCTGGGTCTAAAGTCCCTAAACGTCTGTTTGTGCCAGCCCAGCCCAAAGTTCCCAGATAGTAGGCCGATTACATTATATCACCGGAAACTTAGCCTCACCGGGCCCTGAGCCTTAATAACCTCACAAAGGGAATTTCCTAAATCTCATATCCAGCTGGGATTTAGGACAATGGGTTCCTTTCCATTAATCTTTAATTCCTGAAAATGCCAATAAAAGTCGTGTGTGTCTCTCTCTAGGTCTTCAAGGTACGAATCTGAGGTATCCAAGTGGCTATAGGAGGTGATGCCAATGGTGAAGCCACCGGCATCCAGCTCCTAGGTGGCATTTGGTCCTAGAAGCTGGGAGGTGACAGGAAGCTCAACCAAAGGGCCAGGGGCAGAGAAATGGCATGCAGCTCCCTGGGCAGCCAGAGCTCACTCAGCAACCAAGGGAACAGGAAATCAAAGCTGACAACTCAGTGGCCAGAGGCCCTGTGGTTCCTGCCTGGCCCTCTGAGTAGGGAGATCCTCCTGCCCTCAGGGGATGGTGGCCGGATGGGAAGTGTGTGCAAAGGCCATGAAGAGTGTGCAGCGGATGAGGGTGGGGGGCAGAGCTGAAGAGAAGTCGGCCTCTCGAGGCTCCATTCTGTAGGCAGCTCACGGAAAGCCCTAGAACAGTGCCTGCCACACAGTGAGTGCTTGCTGAACGTAAGTGCTCTCCTAGCTTCCTGACCCGCCCCCTCCACGCACCACATTCTTGACTTCCCTATGAGTGGGGTCTTCATAGTTCAAGCACTTCTCCTTAGAAATACTTGAGTAGAAACCCTGTAGTCAGAACTTTGTAGTGAAAGGAATAGTGTAAAGATTGGCAATTAAAAATAAAACATTAAGTGCTGGCCTGTGTGGCTCAGTTGGTTGGAGCATCATCCCACGCACTGAGGGATTGAAAATTCGATTCCTTAGTCCCGGCTGGTACAGGAGACAGCCAGTTGATGTTTCACCCTCACATCAGTGTTTCTCTCTATCTCTTCTCTCTCTCCCTTCCTCTCTAACACAACCTTAGGTGAGAATAAATAAATAAATATAGATAAATAAGCCCCCATTTATATAACATTCCCAAAATAACAAAATTGTACAGCCAGAGAACAGGTTAGTGGTTACCAGGGGTTAGGGATGGAGGAAGGTATAGCAGGTGGTCGAGAGCAGTTCTGCATCTTAATTTTGGTGGTGGTTACAGGAATCTACCACCAGTTTAATGTGATAAAGCTGCACAGAAGTTTACACAGGCACAAATGCCTGTGTGTTAAGACCGGAGAAATCTGAATAAGATCTGTGGATTGGACCACTGGCCATTTCCTGGTTTCACTATCTAGTTCTGCAAGATGTTACCGTTGGGTGAAACTTAATGAAGGGCACGGGGGACCTCCTTGTGCATTGTTTTGCAACTTCCTATGAATCTATAACTTTTTTATTTTGTAATAAAAATTTTAAGTGACTGAATCCACGTGAATGAATTGTATGTGAAATTTGCTGAACGGTTAAGGTAAGCAGAAATAAATGTATAGACAAACTCCTAATTATATGCACTATTTTGTTCTGATATGAACTTTCCACATGTTCCTCACGAAGGGATTGGGAAAACGCTTATCCAGAACCATCACTTTGCAAAACACTCGCAACAGTGTAGTCGCTATGAAGAGTACCTTCTAGAACTGTGCCGTATACAGCCTGTGCAGTAATGCACAGCAACCTTGCCATTTGCCAGCTCCAGCAAAGGTTGTATCTCAGTTCAGATTCTTTATTTCCGTCATTCTGGTTTCATAATCTATTTCTGTATTTCAAACTGCTCCACCTTCAAGCCAGTCTGGATTTTAAAAATCTCATTTGTGTATCAGTATTGATGTTTTGATTATAGAGAATTTTCAGTTTTGTACTTGCTCGATCTTCAGACATGAGAACAGCTCTTTTATTCATTTATTCAATAACTTGCAGTTAAGTGCTTACTATGAGCTATAAAGATTGCTTTCCGTAGTGTAATTCCGACCATGGCGGACATAATGCACACAGGCACCCATGCAAGCTGAGGTTTAGGGCACTTCGTCCTCCTCCCCTGGCTACCCTGTAAAATGCTTCCTACCTAGAAATGGCTTCTCTCTGGAGCTCTGGGATAGATCGAATGGCCCAACTTGTTGGCAGAAAGGGAGCTCCCAGTGTGACAGGCTCCTTGGAACAAGACTCCCCAGGATGCAGAAGTGATTTTGTGTTTCTCTGTGGCTGCTATTGGGCCCATTCACAGTCATGCTGTTCACAGCGGGGCTGGTCCAAGGACATGCCCCGTGCAGGCTCAGTGAGGGGAAACAGATGGAAACAGGTGAGTAATGGGCAGGGATGAGGAGGTGGTGGCAGGGGTGGTGCTGGGAAGAGGGCGGACGGATGAGGTGGTGCCTGAGCCGGTGACTCAGGGAGCTCGCCTTTGTGTGGAGGCAGAGCTTGCCCGGGCCATGGAAACCACACCCCGCACAGGTTCTCTCCTGATCTGCTCCTCCTGCCCCCAATTTCCCTCACACACAGGTGCGAGGGCTGCACGAAGGCTGCTTCCCGAGCCCTGCGTGGGATAAGGCCAGCGGGTGATCCCAGGTTTGGCTCTCCCCGTGCTCCTGAAAGGAGGCTTAGCCTTGCAGGTCTGATAAAGGGTTAGAGATGAAGTAAGAGGGGGTGGGGCGGGAGTGATCTTCAAGCCCCAGGATGCAAAAGTTTTCCTGGAGCAATTTGGGTCTCAACACGTACACTCACTCACACTCACACACTCTCAAACACATGTGCACACATGCTCACATACACAGACACCTGGGATTACCAATCACCGACTCCCCCATCACCAGCCCTACTTCCTAATCAGGTCTGGGGCAGGAAAGAGGCAGCATGGCAGAGGGGCTAAAATAATTACCTTTTCTTATCCTTTAGGGAAGAAAATGAGAGAGGAAGGGAACGTGCAGACTGCAAAGGAAGATTTTTCTTAAACTCCAGTGACCTGGCCTTGCAAGCAAAGAAAATGCTGCATAATTAAAAAGGAGGAGAGGAAAACCCCTTTCATCCTTCACTGTCAGACACGTTTGAATCCTGGCTGCATGACCTCCTGGCTGTGTGGCCATGGCAAGTGTTTTTTTGTTTGTTTGTTTGTTTGTTTGTTTGTTTGTTTGTTTGTTTTAATCTCTGGGTGCCTCACTCTCCTCATTTAAAAAATGGAGACGTTGATACCAACTGCATGGGACTTGGGAAGGCTTGAGGGTGATGCTGGGAGAGAGCGCAGAGAATGCCTGGCGCAGAGGCAAGCACATTGGGCGGCCTTTCACCCCTGAGTGGGACGCCTCCTCACGCGGCTCCCACAGAGGCTGTTTCCACTGTTCTGCCCCCTGCATTCTTCCAGGGCCCCTCTCAGTCACCTCCTTCCCCATCATCCCTTTCCCCTAAGAGGCCAAGAGCTGGCCTTCCTATGCTTGGGTTTCCTCACCGTCACCCATGTCCACAGCCTGCCTCCCAGACCTAGTCCCAATCTGCAGGCCACTAGTGACACGTGGCAATGCCTGGCCCTGAGCAGGAATCAGCAAGCAGAGGGGTTCCACTCAGGGCTCTGCTCCACTCCTCAGGGCGCCCCCCCCCCCCCCGCCTTTTCCATTCTTCCGTCCTCCACCACAGGGTAGGCTGAGAACAAGAGCGGCCATCAGTGAGCATCCAGGCCTTCCCAGCACTGCTAGGAGCATTTCCCCTGTGACCTACTGCCCGGACTTGGGATCTGCTCTCTAGCCCCAGAGCCCCTCTGTCTTTCCCAAGTAAATGACTGAGGTTACCAACGGCCTCACTGTGGGAAAGGAAGAGGAGGAGATGGAGGAGCAGCAATGGGGCTGTCGACCCACCCGGTTTGCCCAAGACTTAGAGGTTTCCCAGGACACGTCACTTCCATGGCTGAGGCTAGACTCTAGAGAGTGCTGGGAAGACTGGGACAGCTGATCACCCCAACAGCCGCTCAATCGTGATGCCTGGGACTCCAGCAAATACTGGTTGCCACTATAACAATGGCTCAGAACTGCAGTGCCAATTTTAAGAAAGTTCTTAACTTCTCTGGGCCTCAGTTTGCTCATCTTTAAAATGGGAATAGCCATGGCTACCTTTTCTGTCATTGAGCAGAAAAGGGATCAAGCGCATGGGCATCGCCAACAGTGTATGTCACATGCAGTGAGCCCCCACAGGTGCCAACAGCCAGCCCTGGGAAGGCTCCTAGTCCACCTGCCAGCTGCTGGCCTGGCTGCTCACTTGCTGTCTCCAAGCCTCCACGCCCTGGCCTGTCAAGTTGGTTCTGGGGCGAGGTTAAACAATGAGATGCAGGCCCTCCGGAAACACAGGTCCCCTCCCCTCTGCGATGTTCACCTCCCCCAGTCTTTGGGGAAGAAGAAAAGCGGAAGGCAGAGAGCTGGCTGAAAAGAGACTGCGGAGCCTCCCCTGGCCAGGCCTGGGGTAAAGAAAAGGCTGTGTGTTTTTTAAGGAAGAGATCGAAACCTAAGACTCAGACGGGATGGAAAACCCCAGTCCCTCCCGTCCTTCAGCACCAGACGCCAGACGAGGAAGTCTCTCTGCGGAACAATGGTGAAAGGGACCTGGTGAGGGAGGGGCCCGCAGCGAAGAGAGGGTGTCAGCTGTGCCCCAGCGTCAGCCCATGCAGCCAGCACACCTGACCTGCTGGGGTGGGAGGTGGAGCAGAGCCAGGGCCCTTGGTGTGCAAAGGCCACGTGGCTCAGGCATCTCTGTTAAAGCATCTGGCCCCGTTCCACTTCTTTTGACCTCTGAGCCCTGGCTGAGTTTGGGGCAAATTCCACCCCCTCCTGGACCCCCAGCGTCCACGGCCCCCGTGCTGACCACGTGTTTCTCTTCTCACTTCCAGGCCTTGGTTGTCTGGCATTGGTCTCCAAGGCATTTATGTGAAGGTCAGTGGCTCAGATGTCGCTATTTTTTAACATTTATTAGATGCCAATGGCATGCTGAGCCGTGGAGGAAGCAGAGGTAGACAGAGTGGGCGGGCACGGCCCGGCCTGAGATAAACACATGCGTGGCATTCCAGAGCTCTGAGGGAAGAAGCCCCGCAAAGCCGAGGCCGGGCAGCTTTGTTCAGGTTGTCACCTTTCAGGGCCTTCTCAGAAGTTTCCACTCCAGCACTTAGCGATAGGAGAGAGCAGCGCCTAAGGACTTGGCTGCCGCTGCAACGCTCAGCCACCCGCACCACATGGCCAGCCACTCCCCACATGACATGCTTTGCTCCCATGGCCCTTTGGCTCCCTTCCCTCCAGGCGCTCAATAATAAAAGAACAGCTGGAGACAGGGAACAGTCACCCTAACCTGGAACTCCGCCCGTCCCTCCTCCGGGGAGAGGGGGTTGAGGAGTTGGTCTGACCCAGAAGGAAAAGCCATCACTTTGGAAGGGGTCAAGGGGGTGCAGCAGGAGGGGTCAGCAGAGCTAGGAGTGCAGGGGTGCAGGGAGGGATGGAATCCACGTTTTCCATTGCCTTTCATCTTCCAGCTGACCCTCACCTCCTGGCTGAGTGCGCTCAGCACCCTGGGTGCAGCATAAAAACACCCGGGGCCAGGGCTGGGGCCGGGGCTGGGGCTGGGGCTGGGGCTGGGGCTGGGGCTGGGGTGGGCGGAGCAGGGTGTGTGGAGTAAGGGCTCTGAGAGGAGGCTGGGTTCCAGCCCGATTCTAGCCTGACTTGGGACAATTATTTCACCTCTGTGCTTTAGTTTCTTCATCTGAAAAGCACAGGGCTGGGGTGTGATGGGTTCACAAAGATCCTTTGAGCTCTCCGATTCGGCAGTGTGTGCTCCTGAATGAGCAGTCGGCCCCCTTTCTGGGGGCCAGGGGCGGAAGGCGAGGTTGTGATGGGAGGGGCTGCCCGTGCGGTCTCCCCTGAGAATGCTCTTCACGTCTCTGTCACACGGCCTCGCCAGGTCTTCTGGGTTTGGTACTGGCGGTCCCCACCCTCCAGCACACATCCTCGCTCACCTTCCAGTGACTCACGGCCACCAGGATGCAGTTCCCCAGAGCATGCCTGCAAGGCAGTGCCCACCGCCCCTCTCCCAGGTGCCTCTGGCAGGGACCTGGCCGGGTCGTCAGCTGTTCCTAAGCCCGAGTTGCTCCTTGAGTTACAAAGTGGAGAGGACATGGAAACTGAAACAGGAGAAGCAGCTGCGCGGCCAGAGGGCTCCTGGGGCAGCTAGGGAAAGACAACCCGGCCAGAGTGACCACATTATTTATTGCTTCTCTTGGGAAGACATATATGGTTAGGAAAAGAACCTCTTCACATCACAAGACACAGTCCTGCCTTTTCGTGGCTCACCAAGCACCACCAAACTTACTCAAAGACAGCTGCCCGGCTCCGGCAGGGAAGTACCTAACGATCGCATGTGGGCATCACCGTTATTTTTCCCCAAGCGCCTCACAGGATGTGGGGTTCAGAGAAACTGCATTTCATTTCACAGGAGGGAGGGAGGCACTCCACTGAAGGGGAGGGTCTTACTCAGGGCCACCCTTCCAGCCACCCGAAGTGAGCCAGCTGAGCTGTGTCTCAGGGCCTGAGCCAGCCTGTCTCTGTCCCGGAAGTGATTCTGGTAGCCAGGCCTGGGATATTTTGAGAAACAAAGGGAATTAGTCCCCCCCCCCCCCCCGCCCCCCAAGCCAAAAGCCCAAAGCATTCCCACCACTTCACAAACTACCACCCTGGGCTGCAGAAAGGAGAAAGGCAGGGGTGGGGAGGAGGCTGGGCAAGGGAGGAGGAGGAAGGCTGGCCAATTGGAAATGATGTCATGTGGCCACAGCTAAAAAAACACTGGCTGCTGCGTGCTGGGTGCTGGGGCTGCAATGCCAGGCCAGTGCTGGCTGGGGAGTGGGTCTCACCGGTTGGATCAAGTGGCTGCTTTCCTGGAAACCGGGCTTCTGGTTGCTAGGGCTGATAAGGCAGGGAAATGCTCCCTCCCCACCCCCTGGTTCATGGGAAAGCATTTTGACATTGAAGAAGAGCTGGGACATGTTAACCGCTGAGAAAAAGCAGAGCAGCCCCGGCTTAGTGGCTGCAGCTACCAGCCCTGCAGGGACTCGGATTACCAACTCCAGGGTGCAGAGGCCAAGGAATCAGATGGTGTGTGCCCCTGAGACTGTGGGGGCAAATCCCAAAGGACACACCACCTAATGTGGCTCTGGGGCACTCTGTCTTCTCCCGGGCTCCCCCAAAATCCAGCTTCCACTCTAGATGGCTGAGCCCTTGCACCACACGTGTGCAGATGGCGCCCTGGGAAGGGAGTCCAGGCGCTGCACACTTGCTGATGTGGCACCTCAGGCCAGCGCAGAGAGGGTTTACCCAGGGCAGTGAGAAAAGACCTGCAGCAGGCACAGGAGGCCCCTAGGAGGCCCTACCTGGGTCAGGACTGTGCTGGCAGGTGTGGCCAGAAGGGCAGTGGCCTTGGAGCCCTTCTGTGCTGAGGGTCAGGACCACAGGGCAGCCTGCAAGGAGAAATGTTTGGGGTGATTCAGGAAATGAAATCCTTTGGCAGAGAGCCAGGGCTGGCCTAAGGTGCACTGATTTCTGCCCTTTAACAGTGTTGTAACTGGTGCCTCCACGTCTCCGTTTTCGTCCACTCAGAGTTCAGCTCCCCTGAAATGTGTGAAGTGCAGGCCCTCTATTGGGAAATCCAAGTGCCCATCAAATGCCCAAGACAGCTTTGGACCCACACACACAACTAACAATTTCAGTTTTTCTCTGATATCCCCTGTGAGCTCTCAGCAGAGGACCATGGAGTGCACTGAGCTCAGAAGAGCAAGATCCAGATATCCCTGTGGGGGGAGCCCCTACCCTCTCCACCCCCCAGTCCTGCCCCGTAAGTCATCCTGGGAGCCCGAGTGCCCATTCATTTCCTCGGGCTCTATCTCTGCTCTAACTGTGGAAGTGAGAGCTAATGGGCCCCCTACTGCTCTGTGGCTCTCTATTCACCACCAACACCCCCTAGAGAACTGATTGTGTTCCAGGGAGGCATGGAGTAATGGGGAAGAGGGGGAATAGAAGCAGATGAGAAAAGGAGTCTGAAACCAGCCACCCAGTGAGACCAGATAGGAAAGTGGGAGGTGGGATCAGGCGAAGAGGCAAGCCATAGCCAGGAACCCATTGGCACAGGGTTAGGGAACAATGAAAAGTGCAAAGGCAGATAAATCTAATTTTTACAAAAAGATATTAAAGAAAGTGAAACAGGATTGAAAAGTTGAAGGGAAAAAATTTGGCCAATTAGAAACAAGGCCATATAAACACCTTCATGCACACACACACACACACACACAAATAGATGTAGATGTAGATGATATAAATATAGATATGAAAGTGAGAAAAGAAATAAAGAGCAAAAAGTAAACATTTAACTAGAGCAATAATTTGTATTCCAGAAAGCTAGTAGGAACAAGCACTTTGCAAATTTAAATATTCTACACGGCAGATAACAATTGTAAATACAGTCGTATTAATAGTACTGAGCAGTAATTCTATTATGATTGAATCATCTTTCTTTTTGAAACCTTGGTTTAGCATTTTCTAACACAGTGCTTTAAAGGTCATATTTTGATACAAATCCCACCTGGGCCATTATTGCTGGGTGACCCTGGACAAGCCCCCTGAGTACTCTGTGCCATCTGCAAAGGGAGTTACTAAGAGTCCCTATTCAGGAGGGGGCCGTGACATTTAAATGAACTCACTAATCCAAGTAAAGCTCTTAGAACATTTCCCAGTTAACAGTACAGACAGAAATGTTAGCTGTTATTATCATGTGAGATAATTATATGTCTTCTTTAATTTGGAATTAACTTGAGGCTAAGAAGCCAGTTAGAGGAATGTTTCAATCATCCAAGCAGGGGTTGACGGTGTCCAGAAGCAAGAAAGTGGCAGTGAGATTGGAGAAAAGGAACATTTGAGAAGTTGAATCAGTTGACTTTGGAAGTGATAAAACATGGGTATTGCTGAGAAAGGAAGAAGCAGTCAAGTGAGACCTAGAAGTTCTTAGCCTTCTAGGAAGGAATATTAGCTGAGAGAAGGCAATAAGGGAGGTCCAAGAGTAGCGGAGAATAATAACTGAGTACCTGCTATGTGCCAGGCAGCAGTCTAAGAGTGATTCGTGTATCCAGTTTTTTAATCATCATAAATTATGAGATAGTTATTAGTCCCATTTTACAGTTGATAAAAGCAAGCCACAAGTCTGTAATTTTTTTCAAGGTTGCATAGCTGATATATAGGAGAGTTAGGATTTGAGCTCAGGCTGTCTGGCTCCAGGATCCACAACCAACCCTCCCCCACATAGCCTTTCTAAAAGATAAGGAGTTCATTTGCATTTGAGGACAACTAAGATGCTATGAGGAGTAGTCAGGTGGATATAGCAGCCTGAAACTCAGATGAGAAGTGAGAGATAGCAACTAAGCAAATGATTTCAGACGTGGGGGCATAGTGGTAAGACCACCCCCATGGACGTGGACAGGTAAGGAAGGGAGACTGTGCCAAGTGAGGAGACAGAGTCAGCTGCCAGCCACCCATGGGGACCTACGTGTTGGGTGCTTTTCATTGTGGACACAAACATCACAGTGACTTTATGTAGGATGTTTTTCAGCTGCCCTTTTTGGTGAAGCGGCCCTGTCCTGGTGGGAGTCATGCCTTGACTGCAGCAGCTCACTGTCCCTGAGCCCTGGAGGCTGAGGCTGAGCCAACAGCAGGTGCCTGGCCAACCTGAGGCTCCCCACAGGACACTGAGCCGATAACAAGTGATGCCAAAGCAAGGACAGCAGGACTAGATTCCAGCCCAGGCAATGCCATCGTGTCCTGCGGTGGCAGGAGGTGGCCGTGGCTGGTGGCTGGCAGCGAAGTCCCTGAACCTGAGGCAGGATCATGGCTGGGTTCTGGCCGCCCATCTTCCTTCGGTGGCCAGTCACGTTCTTAGCCTTGTTCTCTCATCTGTCTGTCTGCTCAGTCACCTTCTGACATATTCCCCTGAGTCCCTCTCCTAGAGTCAGTTTCCCTTGTTAATCTGGCTCTCTGACAAGTCCACATCAACCTGCCATTCTTTCAATAACTCTATTTTCTTTGCACTCATTTCTAACCTTTGTAATAGATTAAGAAAGGGATTATATATTTTCACCTAAAAGAAACAAGCACCTCTGACATTTTATTGGGGGGAAAATACAGCCATAAAGAATGATTGCCCTTTATCATAACAAGTATCCAAATGTACAAATGTAGCAGGTGTGAATTCTTCCACCACACCTGCAGTGTTATGAAAAATGTCTCATTCAAAATGTATAATTAATTACATCCTAGTTCCAGCCCCATGCAATGGACTGAAGGTTTTTGCCACACCCAGAAAATGTATATGCTGAAATCCGTACCCCACAATGTGATGGTGTTTGGTGGTGGGGTCTCTGGGAGGTCATCAGGTCACGAGAGTGGATTAGTGCTCTCAGAAGAAGTGCTACCTGTCCCTGTCCCGCCCCCCTTCCCACTCCACTCCCACAGGTGAGGACACAGCAAGAGGGTGGCTGTCTACAAGCAAGGACAAGGCTGTAAGCAGACACCAGATCTGCTGGTGCCTTCATCTTGACTTCCAGCCTCCAGAACTGTGAGAAATAAATGTCTGCTGTTTAAGTCGCTAATATATGGTATTTCTGTTTTAACAGCCCAAACTGACTGAGGCATGGCCCTTGCCAAGGTTGGTTAGAATGGCCAATGTTAAACACTCATGGCCCTCCACCCTGCCACACGCAGTAACTCACTTGCTTCTGAGAAATGGAGAACCTCTCCTTCCGTCCTAAACAGTCACTATTTCTTCTTTGCTGCATAGTGCCAGTGCTAGGGGCTGATTCTCCCCATCTGCCATGCCCTGCCATCCTGAGCTTTCCTCTCCTTTACCAGCGTTCCCAAGGCCACAGGGCCTGGTGGCCAACCTCACAGTCACATTTACCCCAGGCCCCCAGAAGTGCTCTCAAGGAGTGCCCTGGCCTAGTGAGCTATGAATCCCGTGGTCCTCTTCCCCGGGTGTATCCACAGCCCCCTGATCCTCAGTCCCCAGGCCCCCCTCACACAGCGCACACCTCTTGTGGGAATCCAGCTTCTTGCTCCTGCAACATTCAGGATGTGAGAGGAGATTGTCTTCGGGTACCAAGACAGCAGAGAACACAAGAACTCCACAAAAGAATCCCTTTGTTTTTCCCTACGGAAAAGAGGAAATTACTTCTTCCTTTTGCTGTCTCCTAAGGAAGGGGATGAACAAATGTAAAATTAAATATCTCAGTTCCAGAGCTGAGATGGCAACAGCCCTTAAAACACAACTTCCTATATAATAAAAGGTTAATATGCAAATTGACCCAACAGAGGAATGACCAGTGGCTATGACGCACACTGACCACCAGGGGGCAGGCGCTCAACACAGGAGCTGCCCCCTAGTGGTCAGTGCACTCCCAGAAGCCGGGCTCATGGCTGGTGAGCACAGTGGCAGTGGCCCCGAGGGCTCCCAGACTGCAAGAGGGCACAGGTCCGGCTGAGGGACTCCCCCGAGTGCACAAATTTCATGTATCGGGCCTCTAGTTTTAAATAAGAATCACTTATACCCTGGCTTTCATGGCTCAGTGGTTAGAATGTCTGCCTGTGTATGGAGGGTCAAGGTTTTGATCCCCACCTCCAGTTGAGGCATGTGTGGGAGGCAACTAATCAATTTTTCTCTCTTCTCTCTCTCTCTCTCTCTCTCTCTCTCTCTCTCTCTCTCTCTCTCCATCTCTCCCTCCCCCATCCCTTCCACTTTCTCTTTAAAAATCAATGGAAAAAATATCCTCATTCCTTGGGTGAAGATTGAAACAAGAATAATTACTTATGATGTAAAATGTACATTGGCTGATATTATGGCTTGAAGCAAAAGAAATCAACTAATTGTAGCTTAAACAAACAAAAAAAATAGGTATTTTTTTAATATTTAAAAAATATTTTATTGATTTTTCACAGAGAGGAAGGGAGAGAGAGATAGAGAGTTAGAAACATCGATGAGAGAGAAACATCGATCAGCTGCCCCCTGCACATCTCCCACTGGGGATGTGCCCGCAACCCAGGTACATGCCCTTGACCGGAATCGAACCTGGGACCCCTCAGTCCGCAGGCCGACGCTCTATCCACTGAGCCAAACCGGTTTCGGCAAAAAAAAAATAGGTATTTTTCTTAAGAAAAGGGTACCTTGTCAAAGCAGAAATGAGGCCAGGACTCTGAAAGGATTGGAACCAGGACTGGAAGGTTGCCAAAACCACATGGTATTTTTGTGTCCCTCACCTATGCTCTCCATTGCACACCTGCTGCACTTTTCTCTCTGCAGACCACTGAGCTGGCTCAGCTCCCCAGGATATTATGCAGAATGTGTTCCTAGTTCCCAAGTGTATGTGCTCCAGTCCCCACCTGGGGAAAGATTCACTCAATCAATCTTTGTCTTTTATTCTCTCTCTCTACACCTCCTTCCACTCACCAGCCTTTGCAACTCTAAGATTGGGCTCTTTTATTCTCTCTCTGTCTCTCTTTCTTTTCTCTCTCTTCTCCCCCACTCCCCAACCCCCACTCATCCCTACCAATCTCCAAACTCCTAGGGAAGGGACTCTGGTCCAGCTGTTCTCTCCCCCTGGTCCAATCAGCTATTGGACCAGTCCTATTGCCCAGACATGGCTATCAAGAGCCCAATCTTAGAGTTGCAAAGGCTGGTGAGTGGAAGGAGGTATAGAGAGGGAGATGGAGCTAAGGAGGGCATCTTGCTTGCTTGTATTCCCCTAGAAGCTGCCCCAAAACAAGGATTACAGAGCAAGTAGGTAATTTGGAAGGTAGAAGCAGCACCAATCAGGGAATGGGGGAGTGATGAGGGGAGAGGAAAGACACCAATAGGATGACTCATCAATGCAGCTACCACAGTGGATGGCTCTGGAAGGGAATTCTGGGAAACAGGCAAGCTACACACTTTTAAGTTACTCCCCCTGAGGCGCAAGGAAGCTCAGGTGCAAGTCAACTACAAAGAGTCCTTGGCTGAAGGCTGTTCCTAAGTGGTGTTAATTCTACTGGTGCTCCCTGCCTCAAGCATGAGAGCAGAGTGGGATTCTCCGGTCCCAGAAGAAGCCTCAGGCAACAGCTTCTGCTAAAGCTGTATTGAGTGAGACAGACACCATGGGGACTAAATCCACCTTCCATCCCATCCACTGTGCTTGTTCCCAACACCTTTGTGTCTATAACCCAGAATAGTGAAAACAGAGCCTCTGAGAAGCCACCAGAGGGGATCCCAGGGCTACTTCATGTGAGGAGCCAGAGGTGCTGTCAAGTCAGGAAAGGAATTGAAAAGGCCTTCAAGCAACCGCCTGAAGGTATTAAACAAAGGAAAGGGGGTTCTCTAGGCTAACTCCATTGAACTACAGTAATTCACTAAGACAAAACATCGACACTGCACCATAGTACCTTGTGAGGTTCATGGGATACATATGTATGTATGTGTATCTTAGAATGAATGCAACTTTTTTTTTAATTGGCTGCCTTATGCTATAAAGGTTTTCAAATTAGGTTCCAACATTCTGCATCTTTCACTGCATTGCTGTTGTCCAGTTTACATGTTTGCATTCCGTGTAAACTTTCCCCTGGAACAGATGATGGAGTGGGCTGGCTATAGCTGCCATTTTTAAGCTGCGGGGGCGGGGGGGGGGGGGGGGGGGGAGGAGAACTCAAGTAGTCCCAGGGATATTCAAGGCTCAAGGCTCTTTTTATTTTCCTGGAATAAGTGCATTAGGATTGTGTAACTTTTCTCAAGTGATCAAAACAAAATAATAAAACAATATTGACATTTTTAAGATAATGATAGCAGAAAAACAACTTCAAGTTTCTTTTTATTTTTAGTTGCATAATGGGTATATCAAATACTAGCAATTTAGTAAGGATTAAATACTCTGCATGCATGTAATGACTCAGTACTCTAAATGTGTGATTTAACATAAAATTTACTGAGCTCCAAGAGGCTAAGTGACTTGTCCAGGGAAACACAGACAATACATGCTGATGGAACCTGACTTGCACACCCAGAACGACTGGCCCCAAAGCGTGTGGCCTTAACTATAGCACTGCACTGCTTGCAATTGTCACATTTCCTGAAGTCCTGTGTCGGCTTCATCTTTGGTAGATATCATGCTTTGAACACTTGATATTTCAAAATTGGAAACATTTAAGTGGGGTCTTCTCAAATCATTATAAAACTCCAGACAACAGAAATACTTAACTGTGAGCTCCCTTCCATTAACCACCGCCACCGAGACACTGCTGTTTGGACATGTGCGACAGTGCCTTTGGAGATCAGCTTTTCATAAACGTAAGCAAGGTCAGGCAAAGCAAAGATCACCACCAAACAAGGCTTCTAAGGGACTCATGGGCTTTTGGCATTGGATTGATGTCAAGCATCAATTATTCAGAGTAGACTATAGTCTACTCTTTCAAAAAAGTTCCTCCCCATTAGACGATAGTACACGCATGGTGCGGTGGCCATATGAATTATATCACTGATTTGAGGCTCTCCTAATTAGCTGCACAAACCCTCTCTGACTTTCTTCTTGAAAGGCACATGTCTAGATTGTGGGCATGTCTTTGCATTATCTAGTTTCCCCTGCCCCAACCATTACATTAGTCTTGTCGTGACTGTCGGTCATGCTGTCCTGCTCTGGCTAAGGGGTAATGGCCACCTGGCCCAGCCAATAAGACCCTCTCTCCTATGAATATTGAGCAAAGCAGATTAGCTTGAGAAGGGACTGCAGCTGGAAAATAGGGCACAGTACCATGGCTGCTGCTTTCCTCTCTGGAGCTCTGCCCCGGAGCAGCCACAGGGAACATGAAAGCTCTGAGAAGCTGGTGTGAAACCTGTAAGATACCCTGGCTGGGTCCTAACCCAGGAAAGAGCTGGGGAAGCAGAAGATGGCAGGTGCACAGATGGGAAGCATTTATCTGTGTTTCCTTCCATCCCTCACCTGCCATCCCACCATTCCTGGAGAGAAAAGCCCTGCTAACCCAGGACAGGCTGCAGACAACAGAGAGGCATCAGGGCAGAGCTGGGACCCTCTGAGGGTTCCAGAAATCACATCAGAAAGTCAACAGGGACAAACAGACCCTCAGTCCCTGTGTGTGCTTCTTTCCACCCCTCCTATCACATTTTAAGCATTAGGTGGTTACCACCAAGGGAGACAGCGATAGTGCTTAGAAACCAGACCTCCCAGGCAGGAGTATAGAGAGGAAGAAGGAGGATAAGAAGGATAAACCTAAATTAACATCCAAGTGCTCTCTCACTCTCTCTTTCCAGCTTCACTCCACACCTACCACCACTCTCTCAAGTCATAAGCACACAGGCATTGTGCAACCATTCGTGTCCATGCCCAGTGTCCCGGCCGCGCTGTGTCCCGGCCACAGCTCCTTCTGGAAGCAGCTCCTTCTGGAAGCAGCAAGAACATACAGGCCATGTTTCAGAGTAGAGCGTTCATGTCCCCAGCATCTAGCACAGGGCCTTGCATACAGTAAGGGGTCAATAAGTGCCTTTTAAATTAATGACATCGGGAATGAATGAACAAATTGGTGAGTTTATGACAGCTGCTGTTTCAACTTGCTTTTTAATAAAATCTTCTCTCCAGGTCACCAAATGTTTTTCTGTTAGTAACCTTGGCCTAAAGCACAAAGGACAGTGGGCCTTCGCTGGATATCTTTGTTGGACCAACCCTAGCAGTTAGCTCCAGGGTCAGCTTCATGGGCGAACGCCCTGTGCAACCACACAGGCCCCGCACTCTCAGTGGTCTCTGCACTTGTTCTTAATACTGTCCCTTTACCATCTTGTAACCCTTAATGCTTTTTAGGAAGGAGCCCTTCCTTTTTATTTTGCACAGGGCTCTGCGAATTATACAGCTGGTCCCAGTTAGCTCCAGCCTAAATCACACAGCCTACACCTACACAAAACGCAAACGAAACGAAAATACCGCCATCAAACCACAGGGCTTGCTGGCATTAGCAAGGATTGTGGCCAAGGAATTTCCATTGCAAGGACAGTGCCCTTCAGGTCACACAGCCTTCCCTTCTCACCTCTCCTGCAAGGCCGCAACCCCACAAAGTCCTCTCCCAGGAACATATAACCAGCCATATAAATATTATGGAAATGTTGGGCACAGACTGCACGCATGAAGATAACTATAAGCAGTGTCACTATGCAATAGAGCTTGGAACAGTAATTGGGTTTCCACAGACATTTTCCATTCCACTTTCTGGAAGAAAAGTGGTGTAATGTTCTGGAAAGAACACAGGTTTGGGAGTTAGGGGAAGCTCAATTTGAATCTTCCTTATTCATTTAGTTATATAAATGTGGGCAAGCTACTTAATTTCTTGGAACCTTCAAATTTCATTTCTAAAGTAGAAACAATCATAACATTGTTGGGAGAAGTAAAGGGAGATTTTTAAAAATTTTTCCATCACCATTTAATAGTGAGATTTTTTTTTTTTTTTAAGAAAAAGAGAGAGGAAAGGAAAGAAGGAAGGAAAAGAGGGAGAGAGGAAGGGAGGGAAAGAGGGAGGGAGGAAAGAAGGGAGAAGGAAGGAAGGAAGGAAGGAAGGAAGGAAGGAAGGAAGGAAGGAAGGAAGGAAGGAAGGAAAAAAGGAAGGAAGGAAGGAAGGAAGGAAGGAAGGAAGGAAGGAAGGAAGGAAGGAAGGAAGGAAAAAAGGAAGGAAGGAAAAGAAGAAGGGAGGGAGGGAAGGAAGGACTAAGCACCTAGAATAGTCTCTGAAATGTTGTCAACAAGTGGCAACTTTCTTCCTTTATCTCCTTTTACTCTCATTTCAAAAGGCAGCTCTCTTTGGGGCACTCTAAACTTAGAGTCATTTTTCTCTAGTCCCCAGAAACCTTAAATCCTTTCTCAGACAACCCCTAAAATCACTCAGGGCACAAGATATTCCGATCAAGCCTATTTTGATCAGAATCGCCCTTTCCTGGCCCATAGTCTAATCCTACACAAATCATCTGGAGAAGTTTTCTGACTTCTTTAGTTGTTCTCTATGCTTCCTGAATGCATTTTTCTCAGTGCTCCCAGCTATTTGTACACATCCCATTACCCCTTATGGTCCCCGAATAGTCCTCCTGCTATCACCCAGCACGCCCCCTCCACACCTCCCTTAATAACCTCCAGTTCTCTTGAGTGGCAGAAAGAGGTCTCATTTCCCGGCTGCCCTGCTGCCCTGGGACAAACACTGGCAAAGAACAGCATAGGTGCATGTTGATAAGCACAGCTGGGCTTGATAGCGGCTCTCTGTTCCCCTGAAGTTGGGGTCCCGGGGAGGCAGAAAATACTGTTCTCTGCAGAGTAAACAGGGCTAGGTTTTGAATTCCTACTTGGCGTTGACCTGGATCCTATCATCCATCCTCTGCTATAAAGAGAAGCGTCACAGCATTCAGCCAGCTCCCAGGGGGCTCGGAGAACAACCAGTAAGTTGTTAGGAGTGAATGCTTCTCTTTTTATTATGTATTTGCTATTCCAGGAAAACCAGTTGTTCTATCAGGGACTGCCTCTTACTAGCAATTAAATAAGGGGGGAGTACAGGGAAGGAGAGATAAGGAGATATTTCTAAACAACAACAACAAAAAAAGATTAAATTTGTACCCCGTTTAAACTTTCATTTACCCTCAACAAAATGAAACTCAACCCATTCCCACTGATACTAAAATCCTTGAAATAATGTAGTCTATGAGGAAAGAGGCCAGGCTGGTTTTTCACTTAAAAAAATGTCTAAGCCTGTATTCGCTTAGTTCCCCGAGGTTGGCAGTGAGGGGACCCGAGGACCCTGTTGAGAGAGTGGGGACATCATTCAACCTGGACATAGACTCTGTTATTGTGAGCAAGACATTCATTGTTCCTTTCAAAGCTATTTCACATACCATTCAGCTTCTTTCCCCCCAACGGAGCACCAGCAGGCATTTCTGCTGACTAAGCATGCCAGGAACGCACAGCTGGTCTTAAAGAAATCGACATCTAGGCCAGCGTGTCTTTTTTTTTTTTTTTTTTATTCCTCCCTGCAACTTACTAATCTGCGTTTTTCTGTTCCCGTTGGTGTTATTTTGTGGGTACCCACGAGTGTGGGGGAACTATGAATGTACGTGCCTGGGCAGTCAGGTGGTGCCAACACCGCAGGTGACCCACTAAGGCTGAGTAAAAATGGCGCATGGGCCTCGGGAATGGTGGCGAATGCGTTCTTAATTCATCATGTTTGCTTTGCACTTGACAATTTACAAAGTGCGCAAATCGTTTCATTGCATCGATTCTTTATTCTGTGGTTTCCAAACTTTTTTGGCCTTTATACACCATAGCCCTGTGTGGGTATCACAGGCATGCCCGCACACGCTCAAGTATCACTCTGTGCAATGTGCTGCGTTATTTTCTATTTTATCCATTTGATTGTTTTTAATGCTGGTCACCACCTTCTAAATTGATTTTACAACTCACTAATGGTTTGCAAACCACAGCTTTCAATTACCCTTTTAGTCAGTGGGCTGAATACTCTCTGCTGGCATTTATTCTCATCTCTTCTCCCTTCCAGGCCTTTCCTGAGTTCTCAGGGCTAGCAGCCTGGGAACTGCACTTCCTCAACTCCCTTGCCTCCAGAGGCCCAGTTTCATTTCTACACTGTGATGCCCTTGTTAGATCTGGTGGCAAAGGGGGACAGAAAGTGTTCTTCCTCGGGCAGCAGCAGCAGCCACACGCAGGCTCTCATAAACGTGCGCGCTTGCTGGAGCCGGAGCACCGGGATCGCCCTGCCTGCCAGCCCTGCTTCTGGACCTCTGGGTGGAAGCAGCAGCTTCCTCACTCACGGCTGCTCCAGCCATCAGAAAGCTCTGTTCTCCCAGTCCTCCCTAGGCTTTTAAGCAACTAATTCCCAGTTGAAACGCCTTATTTTTGCTTCAGATACTGGTTTCTGTTTTCCTGACTGAAGCTCAGTTGATACAGATAGATACTGAAAATCCCATTTTATTTTTGCAGAAACCAAGACTTAAAGAGATCAAATGAGCCCTAACCAGTTTGGCTCAGTGGATAGAGCATTGGCCTGTGAACTGAAGGGTCCCAGGTTCAATTCCAGTCAAGGGCACATGCCCTGGTTGTGGGCTCGATCCCCAGGAGGGGGCATGCAGGAGGCAGCAAATCAATGATTCTCCCTCATCATTGATGTTTCTATCTCTCTCCCTTCCTCTCTGAAATCAATAAAAAAAAATATATATATATATATATATATATATATATATATATATATATATATTTAAAAAAAGAGGTTCAATAACCGGCACAAGGTCACACAGTAGTAAGTGGCAAATCTACCACCAATGCATTTCTGATGGCAAACACGGTTCTCTTTTCCACCGCGCACAGCTATTTTATGGGTCAGATAGCTGTTGAGGTGTTCTGTTTATACAAAGGTATAGTAACTTCTACATCTAAATTATGGTAAAACTCTTCAAAATGTTCTCAACTTTTTCTCTCCTCTTTATCAAATTTAAATCTACTCTTTTGTGCTTATATTAACTTACTCTGACCTTTCCTTTTTGTGAACTGCTGTGTTTAGAATCTTTGAACTCTGTTAAAGGACATAATTATTTCCTCACTGTTTTATAGGCACATCCTTTTCTTCAAACTAAGTTGTAAATGGCTGGGATGGGAATCCTACTTCAGCTTTCCTGTATGCCTCTCTATTGTATTTCTTAGGTTTCATTTCTCTGACAAGCGAGAGATATCCAATAAATGCAGTTGCTCAATTAATACATCTTACACAACAGCCATTTTGCCCATTTTTACAGGTTATAAAAAGATAACAATCAATCAGCTCATACTTTCTAACTTGTCTGAGTAAGGAGACATTCTCTGCAAGGCAGTTTAGGAAAAGGAGAATTTTATTCTATGGATAGAATTCAAGGGTGCTCTCCTCAAATGAAAATAGGACACAGTCAACCAAGAAAATAAAGAGAAGTCCATATAGCTCTTCCTACAGAGAGGAAATTATTCTTATTGGATTCTAACTATTTGTACTGAAACTTTTCTGTTGTCTCGAGAAATTGAAGAATGAAGTTGTGGACAAGAAACGGTTAACGGAGGCAAAGTTTACTGAGAGAAACCAGTCCTGGGGAAGACGGAGCTTCCTTTCCTTGTTACAGTCTGCAGTAGTTCAGTACCCAAGCTAATTAAAGTCTAATAGTCCATGTGTGGAGGCCCACATGGCCATAAGCCACATGGGCACAGGGGAGGGCATCTCCTACCATTAACCCAAAAATCTAGTGCACAGGGGAGAAAAAGGAAGTGCGCACTTTCTGTATATATGCTTGTTAGTTCCTGACTGGTCCCTTCAAAGAATTTTGCCTTAATAACATCCTTGGGATTGGTTTATATATCTTATTACCTTGTGATTGTTTATCTGCGAGCTGCCTATCTTAGCAACATTCACACAATTTTTAAAGCTCATGTCTTTCGTGTATGCAGTTCTTTCCCCACCCAGTTGGGGTGCCTTAGTAAGTCCTCCAAGCTGGGTTCCCAGTTTCACTTCCCCCTCTCCCCGCCACCCATGGTCCCAGTCCCTGTCTATCAGCTTCCCTGTGTCTCCTCAGTACCAAACTCCTATCTTTGTTTTCCCTTCACTTGACTTTAACTCTTTTTTTTATATCATTTTTCTGAGTATTTTCACAAGGCAATCTCAAATCATTTGTGAAATGAGACAGGTCCCCTGCACTCACATCAGGGTCTAGAAAATGTTTCCTGCCATCTGAGATTAAGTTCTGACCAACTACCTAATTCTAAAAGCATTGCCTTTCAGCCCTGGCCGGTTTGGCTCAGTGGATAGAGCGTCGGCCTGCGGACTGAAGGGTCCCGGGTTTGGTTCTGGCCAAGGGCATGTACCTTGGTTGCGGGCACATCCCCGGTGGGGGGTGTGCAGGAGGCAGCTGATCAATGTTCCTCTCGCATCCATGTTTCTAACTCTCTATCCCTCTCCCTCTCTGTGAAAAATCAATAAAATATATTTTAAAAAAAATTTTTTTTAGAAAAGCAATGCCTTTCAGACTAGTGGTTCTTGGAGTATGGTTCTCGGGCCCTGCCCCCATTTGAATTGAAAACAGCAGGTGACCCTGGTACATGCAAAGTTGGAGAATGTTGCTTTCGGTGTTTGAATTGAACCACAAACACGTCTGCCACCCAACATCTGTGGCCACTTTATCCACTGTCCTAAAGACTGTGTAAAGCAAGGGACACTCGGAATTAGACAGAATTGAGTCGAACCCTGCACTCCAGCTTGCTGTGCAAGACGCTCTCTGAGGCCCGTCTCCCATATGGAAAGCAGAAGCCCTCATGCTGCTCAGCTAGGCTGTTAGAAAAATTCAGAGCAGGATTCAAGGCAGGCACTCAGAACCGCTGTGTCCTCACACCCCGCCTCTCCACAGCCATACGAAGGCATGCATGGTTTTCAATGACACAGCTTGCATTTGTCTCCATGAGACTCGAAATCCATTGCAGCTGACAAATGAGTCAAGAAAAAGAAATGGTGATAAACATGAAGAAGCATGGAGAGTGTCATGATGAAAGTAAAAGAAAGTAGGGAGAAAAAGAAGGGAAGAGAGGAGAGCAAAAAGTAGAAGAAAAGGAAAAGAAGTTGAGAACAAATAAAGAAAGAAAAGGGTGAATAGGGAGTAGAAGGAGAATAAAGAAAAAGAAAAAAGGGTGAGAAGAGGGAAGGCAGATGCAGGGAAGGCGATTAAAGCATTCAGGTTCAGTTGAGCACTTAGCTTTCGTCCCTGCCAGCATGAGGCTCTATCTAATTACCCCGGTTCCTCTGGTTCCTCCGAGCAGCTTCTCAGGCTGGAAAGTGGCCCTGTGTCTGGAAAAAGTCATAAGCATCTTACATGCATATGTTCCACCTAATCCTTAACAGTATGTGCCTGTGTTCCTGCAGAGGGGTGCAGGCTCCTGCCAGCTGCCATATGGCAAGACCGCTCACGGACTCCTGTCCAGGCCACCCAAGAGCCAGAGGGGCGAATGGCACTCCCTTCCACTCAGATCTGAGCCAGGAGCAGGAAAATGGTTTCTTCCTCTCCCAAATTAAGGGCTGGAAACCAAAGTGTGTCAGATTCTTGCTATTTCCAGTCTCCTCACACTGCTTCCTCCCTGAGCTTTTCTTCCCTAAGCCAGCTTTGTCTGGATGGGCAATCATCCAGTTCTTTCAAATGAACAGAGGAGAGGAGAGAAGAGGAGAGGAGAGAGGAGGAGAGGGAAAGAAGGTCAGGAAGGGAAGGCGAGGGGAGGAGAAGAGAAGGGAGGAGAAAGAAGAGGCAAACTGTCCTGTCCTTGCATGCCCTCAGACTCTCTGACTTAACTTCATATGGAAACAAAGCATTTCCCCAGATGAGCATCATCTCCACATGCAGATTTTTTTTTCACAAGTTTCTATTTTTCCTCTTTCTGTTAAAATTCTTTTTAAACATAGAAATTGATTCAGTCCAAGAATCAATGAGGGAAGATAGCTCAGCCTGCCAGGAGAAGGACCGTCATGTCTGGAAATCACAGGAGCACTGAGGAGAAGCCACAACTTTGCCTCGTGCTGCTCAGTGTCCCATAAAACATGCTCGCACTTGGGAAACGGCAGGTGAGAAAGAGAAGCCTCGGCGACCAGTTCGTCCGTTCCTGGTTGTCTGCCCGGGTCTGCCTTGCCACCCACCCTGCCGTCCCCGCCCCCACTAACCCTGAGGATTCTACACGCACCCTCTCAGACCCAGCCCACCTCCTCCACACCCCCACCCGACAGCTCCACAAAATGGTAGGTCTGACTCACCCACCACCTACTTGAATTCAGAGGCTTATTACGGAAGCAGGAAGAGGGAGAAGTACAATTCGAATATCACACGTACAGTATGTACAAAGCAGGCCAACGAGGCAAGTCTTACATGAAAAATGAGAGACTGAAACGAGGCTCCGTAGCTCCTTTGGGGGCATTTAGCTATGGCTTTGTGCCCCGGCCTTTTCCACGAAGGCAGTGGAAAAGCCTCCCGGAGCACCCCGGGTTTCAAAGCGGCCCGAGCACTATGGGATGGCCTGGGGCCAACGTGAAGGTTAAGGAGGGAGGGCCACACAGAGGAGGTGGTCTTCCTCCCGCGGGCGAGAACTCTGCCCCTGTCGTTCCACACGGGTAAGCAGGGCCTCGGTGTGGTGCCTCCTTCCGGGGCAACTTGGATGGTTTGGGGCAGCACCTCAAATAAGACCGAAAATCAGTGTATCCTTTGCTTTTCCTCAGGAGCAGAATTCAAACATGAGTGCAATGTGTTGGGGAAACAGACTTTCCAGGCTTCCTGTTTAAATCTCTCCAAGGAAAGATATTTACAAATATTCCAGGCTGGTATGAATTACCCACAATGCTCCAAGCATTTTCCGTTCTTTTTAAAGGCAAACAAGCACATTCTTAAAAAAGTAAAAATAAAAATAAATAAATCCCTGCCAGTGTGGGGTGGAGAGTCCTGCCCCGTAGCTGTCAGGGGTTTCTAGCCTCACTTTACCTGGTCATCTGTGAGAGCAATAATCCCCTTGGAGGAGGGAGGACTCCCGCATCTCAGCACTGCAGGCCAGCTCTCCCTCCACCTGGCTTCTACCTAGTCCTCAGGAAGGTGCCCTCCGGAGCCCAGGCAGAGCCACCTCTACCGCCCCCAAGTCCCTTTCCTCAGAGCAGAAAATCCAGAGTTATTAGATAACCCAAGGCTGTACAGTGTAAATCATTGACAGTTTTTCCCGGGAGATAGAAAATAAAATTACCCGAAGTCAATGGAATCTTTTAATGTTCAACAGCCAGCTCTGAAATAACAAACTTGGGATGGAACTTTACACGTTCCCAGGTAACTGTCTGTACCCAAATATGGGGCCGTCAGTGCCCAGCTAGTCACTATCCACGTCCAGAAGGCCTGGGTGCGCCTTTCCTGGTCAGAAAATTCTCAGCTTCTGGAAAGCAAAGGAGCCCGTTAAGGAAGGTGGCGGATCGGAGGAGAGGTTCCAGGGGTTGGTCTGAGGTCGCTTGTGTTCTGAAAGCCCATCTTGTTCTGCAGGCTCACGGAGCCCCAGACTGACCCACTGCCTGAGGGCTTAGGAAGAGCCAGCCCAGACGCCGCTTTCCAAAAACTGAAAATGTCTCTCTGCGGTGCATGTGTATAAAAACTCATAGCTGCATTTTCTGTGAACAAAATCGGGTTTAAAAATCATGATTGTAATTTTATAGAAATTTAATAGACTTTAATTTTTATAGCACTTTCAGATTTACAGAAAATTGGAGAGGATAGTACAGAGAGTTCCCATATACCTGGCACCCAGTTTCCCCTATTATTAACATCTTACATTAGTATGGTACATTTGCTACAATGAATGAACTAATATTGATACATTATTATTAATGATCAGGACAAGGATGCCCACTCTGGCCACTTTCATTCAACATAGTATTTGAAGTCCTAGCCAGAGCAATTAGGTAAGAAAAGGAAATAAAAGACATCCAAATAAGAAAGTAAGAAGTAAAACTGTCACTATTTGCAGGTGACACAATATTATGTATAGAAAAATCCTAAAGTCTCCACCAAAAAAAACTGTTACAATTAATAAATGAATTCAGTATAGATACAAGATACAAAATTAATACTCAGAAATCTGGTGCATTTCTATATACTAATAATGAAAAAAATAAGAAAATAATTGCATTTATAGTTACATAAAAAAGAAGAAAGTGCCTAGGAGTAAATTTAATTAAGGAGGAGAAAGACCTATACAGTGAAAACTATAAAACAGTGGTGAAAGAACTTAAATAAATGAAAAAATAGTTCATATTCATGGATTGTAATAAATAATGTTGTTAAAATGTCCATAGTACCCAAAGTAACATATAGATTCAATGTAATCCCTATCAAAATTCCCAAGGCATTTTCACAGAAATAGAATCCTAAACCTTTTGTCAAATCACAGAAGACCCTGAATAGCCAACACAATCCTGAAAAATAAAGAACAAAACCAAAAGAGGCATCATGCTCCCTGATTTAAATCTATATTACAAAACTATAGTAATCAAAACAGTATGGCATTGGCATAAAAACAGACACATAGATTAATGAAACAGAATAGAAAGCCTAAAAATAAACCCACATATATATATACATATGGTCAATTAATTTACAACAAAGAAGTCAAGACTATACATGGGGAAAGGGGTAGTCTTTTCAATAAATAGTGTTGGGATAACTGGACCCTACATGCAAAAGAAATGGAACCACTATCTCACACCATACACAAAAAATTAATTCAAAATGAATGAAAGAGTTGAATGTAAGATCCTAAATCATAAAACTCCTAGGAGAAAACATAGATGGTAAGCTTCTAGACATCAGTCTTGGCAGTGAGTTTTTGGATTTAACACCAAAAGCAAAGTCAACAAAAGCAAAAATCAACAAGTGGGACTGAAAAGCTAAAAAGTTTCTGCACAGCAAAGAAAACCATCAACATAACGAAAAGGTATTGTACCAAATATGAGAAAATGTTTACAAATCAAATATACAGCCCTAACCGGTTTGGCTCAGCGGATAGAGCGTCGGCCTGTGGACTCAAGGGTCCCAGGTTTGATTCCGGTCAAGTGCATGTACCTTGGTTGCGGGCACATCCCCAGTGGGGAGTGTGCAGGAGGCAGCTGATTGATGTTTCTCTCTCATCGATGTTTCTAACTCTCTATCCCTCTCCCTTCCTCTTTGTAAAAAATCAATAAAATATATTTTTAAAAAATTCAAATATACGAGGTTACTATCCAAAATATATAAAGAATTTATACAACTTAATAGCAAGAAAAAAATCCAATTAAAAAATGGGCAGAGTATCTGAATAGACATTTTCCTAAAGAAGACATACAGATGGCTAACAAGTACATGAAAGATGCTCAACATCACTCCCAGGGAAATGCAAATCAAAATCACAATAAGATATTAGCTCATATCTGTTAGAATAACAATTATTAAAAACAAAGAATATATAACAAAAGCTAGTGAGGATGTGGAGAAAAGGGAACCCTTGTGCACTGTTGGTGGGAATGTAAGTTGGTGCATCCATTATGGAAAACAGAATGGAAGTTCCTCATAAACTTAAAAAGAGAATTACCATTTGATCCAGCAATTCCACTTCTGGGTATTTATTTAAAAAATCTAGAGGCCTGGTGCATGAAATTCTTGTATGGGAGAGGGGAGGGTCCCTCAGCCCGCCCTGCATCCTCTTGCAATCCGGGACCCCTTGGGGGGTTTTCAAGCTTAAACCAGCAGTCGGACATCCCTCTTGCAATCCAGGATGCTGCATGCACCAGTGACCATAATTTTCATACAGTGAAAGGCATCTTGCTGTTGTATGGGCAGCTACATTTTTTGCCCTGATTATAAAAAGTAGTACATAACATAATCCTTCTGAGGCAGTAGTGCCATTTTCCTCATCTTATGGGTGGAAAAACTGAAGCAGAGAGAAGTTAAGTAATTGGCTTTGTCACACAGTTGTAAGTGTTAGAATCAGGGCTGACCACAAAATGTGCAAGTCAGAGTCCATGCATGTCATCGCTGCATCATTGTTTTTTCAGTGTTAGAGTAGTCTTGCCAGGTTTTAATTTTTAAATCTAAGAGACTGTTCCCAGTATATAGGGTAGGGTCCCTCAGCCAGGCCAGCGATCAGGGCCACCTGTGGGGCGACCAGCGGGCAGGGCAATTGGGGACCCCCCACTGGCACCTGCCTTGGCTGGCGGCCTGGTGCCACTCACCAGCTGGTCCCACCCCCCACTCACCACCACCAGTTGCCTCCCTCTTAGGAGGCAGATGCCTGGTGGTCAGTGCATGTCATAGCGACCGGTCATTCTGCCGGTTAGTTTGCCATTTGGTCGATTTGCATATTAGGGTTTTATTATATAGGATAATGAAAACACTAATTAAAAAACACATATGTTCCCCCATGTTCATTGCAGCATTATTTTCAATAGCCAAGATATGGAAATAATCTAAGTGTCCATCAACAGATGAGTGAATAAAGAAAATATGGTATATATGTACAATAGAATATTATTCAGACATAAAAAAAGAAGAAAATCTTGTCATTAGTGATTACCTGGATGAACTTTGAGGGCATTATGCTAAGTGAAATAAGTCACACAGAGAAAGACAAATACCATATGATCTCTTTTATTGGTGGAATTTAATTTAAAAAACCCAAGCACATAAAAAATCAAGTTCATAGATACAGAGAACAGATTGATAATTACCAAAGCTAGGCAGTGAGGGGTGGACAAAATGGGTAAAGGAAGTCAAAATGTACAAAGTTCCATATGTAAAATAAGTCATGAGGATCTAATGTACAGCATGGTGACTATAGTTAATAACACTGTATTGCATATTTGAAAGTTGCTAAGAGAGTAAATTTTAAAAGTTCATATCACAAGAAAAAAAAATTGCAACTATGTGTGGTGATGAATGTTAATTAGACTTATTGTGGTGATTCGCAATATATACAAATATCAAATCGTTGGGTTGTAAACCATATAATGTTGTAAGCCAATTACACCTCAATTTAAATAAATAAATAAATAAATAAATAAATAAATAAATAAATAAATAAATAATCTGGCACTAGGTATGCTCGTTGATACTAAGGTATCATTTTTCTAGGACCTGTCAACTGACAAAGCAAAGAAATATTTGTGGGTATGCCAATCCACATACAGAGGGAGGCAAAGTAGGTTTATAGTTGTGAGCAAACACACAAAACACAGTTTATTCTTTTATCATTTTATTAATTATTGTGTTATTTTCCATACAAACAACTGCAAACCTACCTTTACCCCACCCTGTATATACATATCTAAAAATATTTCTATAAGTAACTATCTGTATATACATGAAACATGATTTTACAACTGATGTCTCCAACTCCAATCTATTACCTCAAGGAGAGCTCTCAACAGTAAGAAACCTGTGTCCACCACCCACCGTTCTTTTGTTTAACGTCAATTCGGGCATATGCGCATCGCCACGTCAGAATTGGTAACCCACAACACTGCAGGGAACAGCTTTACCCACCAGCGCACAGAGCTCATGTACTGCTCCTTTTGCCTTTAGTCTCACAGACTCTGCTCATCTGCAGTATTGCTTAGGTCAGCACTTCTCTGCCCCCTTCGGTGAGTCGTTCATACATGTTTAACACGGTTAGGCTCTCTTGTCACAGTCTGCATTTCTTCCTGGGAGCCTCTGGCCTAGATGAACTTTTTTGTTAACTTTCCATTGGCATTAAGATCAATCTCTGTGCTATAAAGTTTTCTGGGTTTTGACCAATGCATGTCATTGTAACCACCATTACAACGTCTTGCAGGATAATTCCACCACTCTACAAGTCCCCTGCTCCACCGATTCATCCCTACTCCCTCTCCCCTCCGACCACTGATCTTTTTACTGTTTCTGTGGTTTCACCTTTTACAGAATGTCACAAAGTCAGAACTGTATGGTGTGTAGTCTCTTCAGACTGGCTTCTCTCACCTAGTAATGTGCATGTAAGCTTCCTCCATGTCCTTTAATGTCTGATGCATTGTTTAATAAATTCCAGAGGGAAAAGGTGAACTGCACAAAGCTATCACTTCAGCTCATTTTCTTCCCTCATTTCCTATAGAGCTGAGTTCATATCTTATTCCAGGGACGACTTTCCTGGCCCCTTCAAGTAAAACTGCAGTCGCCCACCCTCACTCTTTCCTGGCTTTATTTTTAGCACTTTCTTACACACCTTTACTTTTATGTATTTATCTTGTTTAATGTCTGCCCACATGAGGGCAGGGATTTTTGCTATTTTATTCTTTGCTTCTTTCCCTGCACTGGAAACTGATACACAGGAGCCCTCAATAAATAGTTGGTGGATGGGTAAACCAAATGGACCTCTCACCCAAAACTGTGTCCGTCTGTGTGACTGACCCCATGTCTTGTATGCCCTTTGGCTTTTAGGATGGCAAGATGGAGTCAGGAAGATGAGAAAGTGGTAGCTGCTCACAGCTCTTTCTCCTACCTACATGTTTGACATTTCTCCATTGAAGAGTAATTTAGCAGGGTGTCTTTTTTCCCTATTAGATTTTTGGTTCTCAGTTTTAAATACTTAAGGGGGTATTTTTTAAAAAATTTTAAACTATTGAGTGTTTATTGTAATGAGTCAAATAATTTAGAGATATATAATGAGCATTTAATCACCTTTGCCATTCCCCTGTACCTGCCCTTAGACCCAGCTCCAGGGACCCTGCCCTGAGCCCTCAGCTTTACAAGGCTGATCCTCACCAATGAAACAAGAAGTCTCCAGGACCAGGGACACATGTCAGCCCGGAGTCTGTGACTCTCCTTCTAGACCCCACTCCTGCTACCAAAGACACTGGAATTCCCAGCCAAATGAAACGAACTGCTCCTCCAGGCAGACTGGCCCATGAAGCCGCACTCCCAGAATGCAGGCGCATATGTGGGAGTGGGCAGGCTCAACGCCAACACGTATGTGGATAGGCTTTCCTGAGGTGCACAAGGGAGCTAAAGTGAACGGCAGGGGGGCAGACAAGGCCAAGCTTCCATTGTCCCCTCCCCTAGGGCCACCACCTCTCAGTGTTAAGGGCAGGCCTGCCTCCCCCATTGTGATCCCATCCCCAGAGGTAACAATGGTCACAGATTGGCATGGAACCTTCACAGCTTTCTGTATGGGTTCATAAACATATAGAAATATAAACACTTATAAGAAAGGGTTTTCTTTCTCTTCCTCTATCATTTTTTTTTAATGAAAGTCTCATTTCAACATATAAGTAGAGGCCCAGTGCAGAAAAATGTGTGCACTTGGGCAGGGGAGGGGTGTCCCTCAGCCCGGCCTGTGCCCATTTGCAGTCCAGGATCCCTTGGGGGATATCTACCTGTCGACTTAGGCCCACTCCCCGGGGGATCAGGCCTAAGCTTGCAGTCAGACATCCTTCTGGCAGCCAGGGAGCCCTCAGTGGATGTCCGACTAAAGGCTTAGGCCCCCAAGGGATTGGGTCTAAACCATTAGTTGGACATTCTTAGTGCTGCCACAGAGGTGGGAGAGTCTCCTGCCACCACCTCTGCATTGGCCAGCCATGAGCCAGCTTCTGGCTGAGATGCACTCCCCATATGGAAGTGCACTGACCACCAGGGGGCAGCTCCTGCATTGAGCGTCTGCCCCCTGGTGGCCAGTGCACATCATAGCAACCGGTCATTCTGCCATTCAGTCAATTTGCATATTAGCCTTTTATTATTATACTAGAGGCCCGGTGCACAAAAATTTGTGCACTCGGGGTTGGGAGAGGAGGTCCCTCAGCCTGGCCTGTGCCCTCTCACAGTCTGGGACCCATCAGGAGATAATGACCTGCTGGCTTAGGCCTGCTCCCGGGTGGCAGAGGGCAGGCCCAATCCCTAGGTGCAGCCCCTGGTCGGGCTCAGAGCAGGGCCAATTGGGGAGTTGGGGCACCGCCCCCTGTCATGCACAGAGCAGGGCGGATTGGGAGGTTGCGATGCCACCCTCAGTCACACTCAGGGTAGGGCCGATTGGGGGGTTGGGGCACCGCCCCCTGTCACACTCAAGGCAGGGTCCATAGGGAGGTTGCAGCGCCACTCCTGTCATGCACAGAGCAGGGCCCATCAGGGGGGTTGGGGCTCTGTACCCTGTCACACACAGAGCAGGGCCGATCAGAGGGTTGGGGCTCCGCACCCTGTCACACTGATCCCGGTGCTGGGAGGCCTCGCTGCTCTGCTGATCCCAGGGCCAGGACGCCTCTCGGCTCCCCTGATCCCTGGCCTGTAGGCCTCTCGGCTCCGCTGATAACTGGGGACTGGAGGCCTCTCGGCTCCGCTGATCTCTAGCCAGGAGGACTCTCGGCTGCTGATAACCTGGCTGGGAGGCCTCTCGGCTCTGCTGATCATGGGTCCGGGAGGCCTCTGGGCTCCGCTGATCACCGGGGCTAGGAGGCCTCTCGGCTCCGCTGATCGCGGGGCCTCCGACTCCGCTGATCACGGGCCTGGAGCGGGCCGGGAGGCCTCTTGGCTGATCACCGGGGCCGGGAGGCCTCTGGACTCTGCTGATCACCGGGGCTGGGAGGCCTCTTGGCTCGCTGATCGCAGGGCCTCCGACTCCGCTGATCGCGGGGCCTCCGACTCCGCTGATCGCGGGGCTGGGAGGCCTCTTGGCTCCGCTGATCGCTGGGCCTCCGACTCCGCTGATCACCTGGGCTGGGAGGCCTGTCGGCTCCGCTGATCACTGGGGCTGGGAGGCCTCTCGACTCCGCTGATCACCTGGGCTGGGAAGCCTCTCGGATCCGCTGATCACTGGGGCCGGGAGGCCTCTCAGCTCTGATGATAACCGGGGCTGGGGGGCCTCTAGGCTCTGCTGATCGAGGGGCTGGGCCGACTCTCGCCTCCCTGATTGCGGGGCTGGGCCGACTCTGGCCTCTGCTGATCTCGGGGCCGGGAGGCCTCTTGACTCTGCTGATCCCAGGCCCTGAGGCCTCTCTGCCCTGCTGCTTCAGGGCTGTTTGGCTTCGCTCTGCTTGGAGCCTGAGTATGCAAATTAACCGCCATCTTTTAGCTTCTATAATTGAAACATTGTATCTTTTGGAGTTGTTGCTTCAGGAGCTCAGAGCCCCGCAGAGGGCAGGCCTAATCCCTAGGTGCAGCCCCTGCGGGCTCAGAGCAGGGCTGATTGGGGAGTTGGGGCACCGCCCCCTGTCATGCACAGAGCAGGGCGGATTGGGATGTTGCGATGCCACCCTCAGTCACGCTCAGGATAGGGCCGATTGGGGGGTTGGGGCACCGCCCCCTGTCACACTCAAGGCAGGGTCGATGGGGAGGTTGTGGCGTCACCCCCTGTCACGCACAGAGCAGGGTCGATCAGGGGGTTGGGGAGCTCCCCCCTGTCACGCACGGAGCAGGGCCCATCAGGGGGTTGGAGAGCTCCCCCCTGTCACGCACAGAGCAGGGCCCATTAGGGGGTTGAGGAGCTCCCCCCTGTCACTCACAGAGTAGTACGGGAGTATCAGGGGAGTTGGGGCACCGCCTCCTGTCACACACAGAGCAGGGCGGATCAGGGGGTAGGGGCGCCGCCCTCTATCACCCAAAGAGCAGGGCTGATCAGGGGGTTGGGGTGCTGCCACTGTCACACTCAGGGCAAGGCCGATGGGGAGGTTATGGCTCTACCCCGTCACACACAGAGCAGGGCCCGTGGGGTGGGGGGGTTGGGGCACCGCACCCTGTCACACACAGAGCCGCAGGGCAATCAGGGGGTTGGGGAGCTCCCCCCTATCAGGCACAGAGCAGGGCCGATCAGGGGGTTAGGGCGCCTTCCCCTGTCAGGAACAGAGCAGGGCTGATAGGGAGGTTGTGGCCCCGCCCCCTGTCACACACAGAGCCGCAGGGCGATCAGGGGGTTTGGGCGCTGCCCCCTGTCACGCTGATCCCGGTGCTGGGAGGCATATTACCCTTTTACTATATAGGATAGAGGCCTGGTGCATGGGTGGGGGCTGGCTGGTTTGCCCTGAAGGGTGTCCTGGATCAGGGTGGGGGTCCTCACTGGGGTGCCTGGCCAACCTGGATGAGGGGATGATGGCTGTTTGCAGCTGGTCACACACCCTTCAGGGTGGGGGTCCCCACTGGGGTGCCTGGCCAGCCTGGATGAGGGGCTGAGGGCTGTTTTCAGGCTGGGACTGAAGCTCCCAACTGCTCCTTTTTTTCTTTTTTTTTTCTTTTTTTATTCTGGGCCAGCTTTAGTTCTGGTTCCAGCTCTGAGGCTTCAGCTGCTGAAAGCAGGTATCTGGTTTGTTTGGGTTCTATAATCGAAACAATGTATAACTCCAGCTCTGAGATCCCTGCCAGCTGAAAGCTGGTTTCTGGGGTTTTGTTTAGCTTCTATATTTGTTACAATGTTTCTTAAACTGCAAGCTCAGAGGCCAGCAAGGCAGGGGGGGGAACGTTGCAGTCCTCCATCACTGAAGCAAGCAAGCCTCATGTTCAGTTTAAGCTGCCTGGCTGGCCGCCATCTTGGCTGGCAGTTAATTTGCATATCACCCTGATTAGGCAATGGGAAGGGTAGTGGTCGTATGCTAATTACCATGTTTCTCTTTTATTAGATAGGATAGGATGTCCCTATTTCCCCCCTTTTGCCCCCTTTACCCAGCTCTTGCCCCCACTTCTTTCTGGCCATCACCATACTGTTGTCTGTGTCCATGGGTTGTGCATATATTTTCTTTGGCTAATCCCTTCTTTAAATTCACTTCTTTAAATTTTTATTTTCAGATAAGTGCTTATAACTGCATTATTATATATTTTCTATTATATCATTTAGAATTTTTTAATTGAACCCTTGTAAATTTTAGCACAATTTAATAAATTATGCTAGAAGCAATTAGGAGATTTTTCATGTAATGCAGATACATTTCAATTAATATTTTATTAATTTTTAAATTGTTAATATTTTAATTTGAAATAATCTCATACATATAAAAAAACTATAAAATACTACAGCATATTATATATACCCTTCACCCAATTTCTTAGGTGTTAATAATTTAAACATAACCATTATACAACTAACAAAATTTGGAATATATTTTTCTTATAATCTCTTTAATGTTACTTAATCCATTTACTTTGTTTTTGTTAATCTTCACCCAAGAATATTTCTCCATTGAATTTTAGAGAGAGTGAAGAGAAAGGGAGAGGCACATTGATTGGTTGCCTCCTGCACATGCTCTGATAGGGACTGGGGATCAAGCCAGCAACTGAGGTACATGCCCTTGACTGGAATCGAACCTGAGACCCTTCAGTCCACGGGCTAATGCTCTATCCACTGAGCTCTATCCACAGGCTGCATCTTAATTCATTTACTTTTAATCTATATGTGTCTTTATATTTAAAGTGGGTTTTGTTTTTGATTCACCCTCATAATCTGTCTTTTAATTGGTGCATTTATGCCACTGACTTTCAGATTGCTTACTGATAGAGTTACTACCATATCAGGTGGCTTCTGGGCTTCTGGGGCTGGTCTGCAGCCTGGGATCAGATCCAATCATGGGCGGCAGGCAGGCGGCTTCTGGGGTCGCACATGGGGGCCTGGATGGTGGCTGGTGCTGGCGGCTCTCACTGTCCCGCCCTGCCTGCAGTATGCAAATTAGCTGTCATCTTTGTTGGCAGTTAATTTGCATATCACTCTGATTAGCCAATGGGAGGCATAGTGAAGGTATGGTCAATTACCATGTTTGTCTATTATTAGATAGGATGCTTAAACCCCTCCAAATGTAGATCTAATCATCCTTTTCATTAGATTCATAATATGCCATAGAATGAATGCATATTCTGTTATGATGGGATACTCAGTGTTTCTTTTTCCTCCACCTCAAGCAAAGCTGAAATACTTTATACCGGCAGTCTTACATCCTGGTGCTGTCATTTTACAAACTTAAAGCTTGGATTCCTAGAAATAGGATTAGTGGTTCAATCAAAAGCTATAATCATCATTTACTTTATAGATGTTTCCAAACAACTTTGGTAAACAAAGCAATTCACACCCCACAGGCAATGAAGAAGATGCCATTTCACCATCCTCTCAGCTCCTGCTGTTATGGGTTGTTTCAAATTCTGCAAATGAGATGGGTAAAAACTGACATCTGGTCAATTTCACTTTTGTTTCCCTGACTGCAGTGAGACTTAGCATCTCTTCATACACTTTGGCCATTTGTATTTCCTCTGCTATAAATCTCCTATTTATAGTCTTTGCCCATTTTTCTATTGAGATATTAGCTTTCTCAGATCAGATTTTAAACATTTGTCAATTAGTACACTTCTGTGGTTAAAAGTATTATCAGCGTTTTCTCCTCTCAACTTTAAGGTATATTTTTCATGCACATATTTCTAATTTTTTGTAATCAAATCTATACATCTTTTTCTCTTGGAATGATTTCTGGGTTTCCTATCTTATTTAAGAAGGAATCTCTACCTGTCCTAACTTTTATCCTACTATTTTTTTAAAAATATGTTTTTATTGATTTTTTTTAGAGAGAGAGGAGGGGGGAGAGGGAGAGAGAGAAAAGCATCGATGTAAGAGAGAAACATTGATCGGTCGTCTCACATATGAACACCACAACCTTTCAGTGCATGAGACACTCAACCAACAGAGCCACACGGGCCAGGGCTTTCCTACTACTTTTATTGTCATGTGCTTCTCTCCTCGCTTTGTAGTAGAACTAATTCAGGAAACAAAGGAACTCTCAGAAAGGAGACACACCTTAAATTCTGTACCCCGGTTCTTTTCTTCTGCTTCTGTTCAGTTTGCTTTATAATGTCTCATTTCCCAACAACCTCCCCTTAAAATGTAGGCAACGCTGCAGTATTACTTCTGCAGGCCTTGTCACCTCAAGGCCTTGTCAGCAAATCAAGCTAGAGCTCATTAGAGCTTCCCAAGGACAGGCTCTTGGGAAAGATAAGATGCCCAAAACAAAAGAAGGAGGAAGAAAGCAGGACCGCACTTTGAGCAGAACAAGAGAAATAAATTGAGAGTCCCCTGTGCATCAGACAAGATGGTAGGGCCTGTGAAGATTCAAGATTCAATAGGCAGCACGATCCCTGACCCCCAGGGTTCTGAAAGGGAAAGTGAAGCACACAGAAACACTGCAGTACAAGGAAGAATATGCAGGTCTGGACCAAGGGTAGAGAAGGAAGTCCGATCTGACTGCGTTACCAGGGAAGACGTTAAAGAGAGTGAATTTTCAATGTTAGGATTTCAGTAGGTAGCAGGTGGGGACTTTCAGAAGAAAATGACACAAGCAAGGATAGAAAAAGTGGGAATAGAAAAGAAGATTTGGGGGTAATCGACTTTCCCATCTGAAAAACAAGAAGTACATGTAGAAAAACAGTAAGAACTGAACTGGCAAGGTGACGTGAGTCCAGACTCAGGAGACTTCGAGGTCTGGGCTTGACCTGAGACAACAGGGACACAAATTCAGACACAGACAAACTGTTCTACTTCACCCCTCAGTTGGCACTACGAACAGGGGTGTGTTTGGTTGGGCGAGGGTGGACATCCAACTCCATTTGATCTTCCACATCACTGAGGGTCATCTTTAAAACGATCAGATTTGTCAGATTTACCATACTCAAAGCGTCTCACCAAACTTATTGAATCCAAATCCCCAGTGAATTCAATTATATGCCAGTTGGGAAACTCCTACTTCTGGCTAAATCTGCCCCCAAAGAATAGTCATATTTATAAAATTCCATAGCAATTATATATGTTTCACCACTTCCTCTTTGTGCCTCTTGTCTTGAAAATGCAACTAGAATGGAGCAAAGATATGCTGCTTTAACTGTCCAGCTTCTCCTCCTTTTTTCCTGGTAACTGTTTCCAGGTACTCCCCAAATTATCCAGTCCCCCATTCTCAGCCCATTGGCTTTGGGTAGAATTAACTGGTTTCTTGAGCGGATTACATGATTTGGGTCTAAGCCAATTAGCATATCATACAACACTGGCCATATGATTGGTTCAGGGCCAGGCTCTTGGTCCAATCAGAGGCCATGAGATGCAGTGAGACTTTGCCTGGGAGTGCCAAGCCAAAGGCCTCTTTTTCCTTCTGTATTTGAACCCAGGAGCTCTTTACCTTGAGATCTATAGGCGACCATCTTGCAAAGGGGAGGCTCGCTGTGTAGAAGGAGACCTGAGAAAAAGAGACAGCTGGACCTGGGTTGTATGATTTGAGGCTTGAATATAAGCTTACCTGAAGCCACCCCAGCCGCCCCACATCTTCCCTGTACTGCTTGGGTACACCGGCCAGCATGTTCCCTTTTCTGCTTAAGCCTGTTCAGATCAGGTTTCCTGTCACTTGCAGCTGAAAGAATTATCACTGATAGTCTTCTCCTGAAGATGTCCTCATGAGGCATGCAGGCCACTGGCAACTTGAGTTAACTTGGAGAATTCTTTTGTAAGCTTCTCAAATGGCAAAGGAAATTGTTTCTTTGCTAGGCCAATGAAACACTCTTCCGATGATCTAATAATTCTATCTCCTTGCTTCCTTGGGTGTGTTGCTATTTGACAATGTGTTAAAATGACATGCTGTAAAAATCTTGTTTATATTATTCACGCATAAAAAGTTCTCCAAATTCAGGAAGAACTGTGCTGGGTTGGGAGCAGAGAAGTCAGTTCCTTGTTGGCCCCTCCCAAGGGAATGTCCTGCAGGAGTGAACAGCCATCAGACACAGACTGCAAGTAGGAGTGAATTTTGTTTACTTTTCCCTGGAGACCTCAAAGCAACAAGCTGAGAAGGAGCTTCTTAAGTTTCCATATCACAGGTAAGGAAAGGAGGAAGAAAGAGGAAACAGGAACAAGAAAGACATAAGACATAAGTCTTGGGAAATATTTTCCTGGTTCTAACTTTAGACAGAGACCCTTCCTCTCTCCACAGGCCATACCCAAGGAGAGTTAATGTAAGATGTAGGTGCAGATAAAGATTTTGCTCCACGAGAAAGCCTTCTGTCAAAGATTTTTATAGTTACATTTTCATTTTAGGATTAAGATGGTTGATGGTTTATTATTCTGGAAAACTCACCTGCTCAGACTTGGTACTTTCTGACAACCCGAGACAAACCCATGATGTGTTTCTGTCTGGGTCCTAAAGAATATTTCAAAACCCCTTAAAGTAGCATCTGTACCTTAGGAAAAACACCAGTGAATGTTTATTATCCTCAAGCTAATAATAGTCAATAGCAAATTTCCCTTAAAGCTATTTGTAACTGACATCCTGAAGGACTTCTGCGAGGGCCAGCAAGCATCATCGGGGTTCACCTGAGGACAACCTAATGAACCTTCAGGACTGAGAACACATTTGCAGCCTGCTGGACGCTTCCAAAGCCTCTCCCTCTCCCGAGGGAGGAAGGGGGAAAAGATTGACACCCAAATCAGAATCTGATGATTCTATAAACTCCAAGTCCAATCATTTGTCCATTGATTCATTCATTTAACAAATATTTATTGAGTTCTTCTTAGATGCCAGCCAGAAGCTAGGCACTGCACGGGAACAGAATAATGAACAGGCCAGGGAATTTCTAGGGGAGACTGAGAGAAACAAGTAAAATATGCATATGTACTATAATAGTAATAGAATAGGCAATGATAAATGCTCTGAAGAAAACGAAACCAGAAAGGGAGAGTCGCACCATGAGGTGAGTGGGGTCACATACATGGAGTGCTCAGATAGTGAGAAGGAAGAAGTAAGCCCTGTGAGTCTGGGGAAGAACATTCCGGGAAGAGGAAGGGGAAAGCTTGCAGCAGGAACAGGTTTGGAGGTCGAGGGAAGAGTGGGGAGGAGGTGAGAGCAGAGAGCTGCCACAGGCTCTTTGGATGAGCCTCAGAGGCCTGGAAAGGAGCGCAGATTCTATCTGAAACGTGAAGGAAGCCACTAGAGGATTTTAAGCAGGGAAGTGAAGTGATTTGTGCTTGTAAGTGCAAGATGTGTGAAGAATGGACAGAAGCAAAGAAACCCTGGGGAGCCTGTTGGATGATGTCGCCTGGACTCGGGGTGCTGGCTGTGCTTTTTGTTCTCAGCTGTACCCCCAGCCCCCAGAAAAAGCCTGGTATATAGTGATTGAAGGATGAATGAAATCTGGCCAGAGGGACCTTACAACTTCCCAGATGAGATAAATATGCAAATAAAACTAAGGCACAAATGGGTGGTGCCAAGGGCCTAGGTTGGCTGGGGTGGGGGTTGGGGTGCAGGAATGTCTTCCAGAGAGGCCTGAGGGGAGCCAGGCACAGCAGCTGGACCCTGCCAAGCACTCTCCCTCCTCCTCATCCCCCGCCCCCACCCCACCCCGGGGATGGGAAGGCGGGGAGGGGGAAAGGGGGAGAAGGAGAGAGCTGCTGATCCAGCTGGACAGAGCCTCAGGGGCACCTGGCTGGCAAATCTGCCTCAGAGAGCTGAGCTGCTGCTCCTTTGGGAAGGAGAGGGCACTCTCCCCTGCAGGCCTGCCTCATTGTCCCAGCTTCCAGCAGGGCATACTCAGAAGTTCCTTTCAGTCCCCCTCTCTGCTGGCTGTTCTTGAGGCAGGGATGGGCCAACATCCTCCACACCCTTTGCCTATCCATCCGGAAGTACTGAGTCAACAGCCCTTTCCCAGAACCCACCTCAGCTTCTTCCCACACCTGCAGCTCAGCCTGTTCCCAGGAGTGAGGTGGGGCAGGGCAGAGAGCGAGGTGGCAGGTGCAGAATCACACCCCAGGCTCTCCAGATAGGTGTCTTTCAGACTGGCTGCGCAGGCAAACCCCCCAGGAAGCCTGCCCGCAAGGATGGCCAGCTCTGTTCTGATCGTGGAGGCCTGGGGTGGGGCAGAAAGTGAGCCTTTCTCCCAGGCTGCAGGGGGTGCTGAGGCTCACGGAGCGGTCTTGGAGGGCGCCCTGCTCTATATGCAGCCAGGACAAGGTTGGCAGGGGAGAGAGAATAAATATAGCCGCAAGTTACTGAGTGCCAGACTCAGGGCTGAGGGCATTATGTGACTAATCGCTCTAATCCTCCCCTTGCCCTGTGAGCTGGCACCATTATTTTGCTTATCTAACAGATGAGGCTGAGAAAGAGTGGAGAATTTGACCAGCTCTCATAGCTCACCAGTGAGACTCCCACCCTGCCGTCAACTTCAGAGCATGGACTAAGAGAAATGTCAGGGAAGAAATGTCGATGGGCTGACTAGGACCTGTTATGAGTTGGTAACTAGAGCAAAGGTCAAGAAATAAATACCCCAAACCTCCTAATATTCACCACAAAGGGAAGGGCGGACACGCAGCTGTAACTGGACTCAGTGGGGTCTCAGGAGTGCCTTGGCTTCTGGACCAATGGAGATTAAAAGTAGATGTGGCAAAAAAAAAAACCCCAAAACTCCCACCTGTCCTTCTCTGCTTTGTGTTTACGTAAAATGTCTCCATTTAAGATTAGAATTCCCCAGATTAAAAAATGTCTCTCGCCTAGCCTGTGTGGCTCAGTGGTTGAGTATCCTATGAACCAGGAGGTCATGGTTCAATTCCCGGTCAGGGCACATGCCCGGGTTGCGGGCTCTATCCCCAGTGTGAGGCATGCAGGAGGCAGCCGATAATGTATCTCTCTCATCATTGAAGTTTCTATCTCTCATTCCCTCTCCCTTTCTCTCTGAAATCATTTTTCTTTTTTAAGTTTTTAAATATTTTTCATTTCTAGTGTTGACCCACCTCACTACATCCAGGGCTCTGAGCAGTGTTCTCAAAATATGCAGTAAATAACGTCTAAACCCTTTATCTGCTTTTTATTTGTGAAGTGTAATAGACAAGCACCTATTACGAATTAACTGAAATGACTACACTGCTGCACAAGCTAAACAGGAGATATGTGGCAACAGAAGCAGAGACCGGAATGGTTTAGTATAAGCGGCCTTTCAGTGCTGGGCAGGAAGAAACGGTGAACAAAATCCTCCTGGCTGGGTGGTACGCACAGTGAAAATGAAATTACTGCATGGAATGAAATGAAAATGAAAATACTTTAAGTATTTATAGCCAGTGCCACTCAAGAAAAAGCAACGATCTGGCTTAAATCCTTCACACACACACACACACACACACACACACACACACACACACACACACACAATCAGCACTGGGGGAGATAGCAACCCGAACTGTTCTGGGGAGAAAAACCCTTGAATGATATTCAGGGTGAAAGCAGTAGCTTACATTCACATCCCTAGTGTTGCCTTTCTCATTTCTGTAGATTCCAAATCAGATCCAAAAGACCATCTAATGCAGTTAAATAATACTGTGGATAATGTCTCCAAAATGAGACGTAAGTAAGAGAGAACTTGTTTTTTCCCTAGGTTGTCCTAACGCTCAGCTTAGGAATCCTCCAGACACGCATAAGCATAATCCTGTGCGCTTCCGCTAATCACGTTGCTTAAGCACCCGCAGGTCTATTTCACTCCAGGCTCCTGGGGAGATGACTGACCACAGGTCTATTTCACTCCAGGCTCCTGGGGGAGACATGGGGCCTGATTGGCAGTGATGCCTGTTCCTGGTCAGTCTTGTGCGGTCCTCAGCTACAACAACCAGGCTCTCGGTGGGTCTGTCTTAGTTTTACTTTTTAATACCTGTCCTAAATCTGGTGAGCTCCCTGTCTCAAGGAGTTTAGGGACACTGTATTCAGGGAATTCTATTTTTCTTATAAAAGCAGAATGAAATGCTCTCATCTGCCTTGCTCTCCCAGGGCTTGGAGCCCATTGGGTCCCCAGGCCTCCATGCTGCAGACACTGCATTTTTACAAGAGCTGCTCTTTCTCAGCTCTTCCTCTAAGTGGCAGAAGGAACACTAAAACTCAGATTTCCTGGTGCAGTGCAGGGCCTTTCTCCACGCACCCACTGTCCCTCCCCTTTCACTCTGTAATTGTGTGACCAACCCACTGCCCCTCCCGCCCCCACCCTCTATGATCTCAACTCCCTTATATATGTGACCTGTTGTTATCTAAAGTTTTACCCTTCCGGTGGGGAAAAAATCCCAGCTTTCTGACCAAAAGCCCTAGATCGATCAACTCTTTAAGGCTCCCTTTGTATAGCTATGTTAAATATATATTACTACCTATATTGAATATATAAAGAGTTTATATCTTCATGTTTCCACAGAAAGTAGGAGAAGGAAAACAGCTCTGAGGGGCTAACCTGCCCAATAAAGGTATAATATAACTCATCTATGTGATTCTAAAGTTTCTAGTAGCCACATTAAAATAAAGTAGAAAGAAACAAATGAAATTCATTTAGTAATATAATTTATTTAGCCCAGTATAACCAAAATATTATCATGTGAACATATAGTCATATTTAAGATTATTCATGAGATATTGTGCACTCTATGCCAAAGCCTCAGAATCCAGTGTGTGTGTTACCATCACAGCACACCCCCTTCAAGCGCTGAGACCCTCCTGGGGCCAGTGGCGGCGGGATTGTGCTTGGTAGATCTAACCAAGCACCTGACAGCTTTAAGAATCTTTGACAAAAGATTTGGCTGCTCTTTTAATAGTTTCTTCCTTGATGGCAGACCACTGGCTTCACATCTCTCTGGACACCCTACGTAGCAGGTACTCAGAACAATGAAGGAAAAGGGAGGGAGGGAAGGAGGGAGGGAGGGAGGGAGGGAGGGAGGGAGGGAGGAGGGAGGGAGGGAGGGAGGAGGGAGGAGGGAGAGAGGGAGGGAGGGAAGAATTTCTAATTTACTTTCATGCCACTTAAAGCATGCTATTTGAAAATATAATTTAAACATTAACATGAAATTTTTTGAAATCTGAAAGTAAGCCTTTTTTAAGCATTGGAGAAGGTGTATGGGTTTAATTTGGTGGAAATGTCCATATAGCCTTGGTTCTGTGCAAGCTCACTGAAAGCAGTACTGCACACTTGTCACACTTTTACTTCAAAAGTAAATGTGTCACCAAGCACCCACACCCAGCCAGAATCAGGTTACTCAGTAATGGTCAGGACAGAGGCCCGAACTCCACCAGGCGCTAAACCAGCCCCACTCCTTTATCTGAGAGGAGGGGGACATGTGTGGGAGGGGATTCCCCCAGCCCCAGACCAGACTCACTCACACCCACAATTCAAGGGTGCTCGGTTTCCTTTATGGCACCTGCCTGTGGCAAGCTGACAGGGTCCAGCCCTGGGCAGTGCTGGCCTCTGTCCCAGCTGCTTCACCAATGTCATCTTCAGCTAGGGCTCCCCTTGTTACTGAGGCACCTGAGGCCACAAGTCTGAGCAGGGCTCCTTGAGAAGCCTGAGAGCTCCCTGAGCATGAACTGGCCTCCCCTCTTCCAGCCTTGCCTCAGCTCCCAGCCCCCAACCTCCAGGTCTGCTTGGACAGCACCAGGCCCTGCTCTTTACGTCACTAACTAGGCTTCATGTGTTGTTCCTCTGGCAGGGCCTGCCGGTGAGGCCTTCCAGGACCTCTCTCTCCCTCTCTCCCTTTGTCTTTCTTTCTTTCACTCTAATGACATTCTGAGCTGCATGAGTGCCCCACTGCAGCCATGTGTCCTGCCTGGTTCTGATTCACACTCATTACATCATACTTTGAACTCAGCCTTGGTTATCTGCTGCCTCAATCACTAAAAACAATCCAAACCTCTTCCCATCGGAAGAGCTGCTACCACCTCTCCCAGAGGAGCTATTAGGAGCGCAAGGCTTTCCTAGTCCCGCCCCCCACCCAAACACAGCAAGGTGGATGGACTGACGGAGGAGTCCAGCGCACTCACTCACTCCCTGCTTCTAAGCTGCCCTCATGGGGCTTTCAATGCAGAAAAGATTACAGACAAGTTCACAAGCACAAAGATGCCAAGTTGGCAGAAGTTTTCACCAACCTCTTTGGAAGCAATGGGGATGGTAAAGTTTGAGGTGATTTACTTATTCATGCCATAGTTGTGAGTCAGGCAATAATAAGCAAGAGAAACAAGCAAAATATTACAGGAGGTTAGATAGCAATGAGTGACCAGGAGAGAATAAACCAGAGAAGGCGGATATGAATGTGTTATCTAAAAGGAAATTCTCAAAGTAAAAGTTAAAAGATACCTTTATCACAATATGAATTATGAAATACAGCTTAACACACAGAACTTGCTGGCAAAAGAACCTGCCTACAAAAGTGCTGACACATGGCAGGTGTAAATAGGCCAAGAGATGTGGCTCAGATAGAGTTCTCAAAAGTGGGTCTCAATTTCTTCACCCGTGAAATGGGGAGAGAGAGGGAGCTCAAACTTAATAGCTCATGTCTTCTAATAAGCAGACACTAAGAAAGGATTGTGTGTACACGAGCAGTTTCTAGGGAAAACATTTGGAAGAAATAAAATGGAATGGGAACCAGAGGCGGCTGGGAGTCAGCAGGCAGACCGCACGGCAGGCCTGACACTGTCCGGAACGAAGCTTGGGGAGGGCGAGTGGGACACTGCAGTGCACTTTCAGCCAAGCTGACAGAGAACCCTCAAGCCAAAGTCGCCCTCCTGTCTGTGGGAAACAGGCCTCCCAGAGCTCTGTGGTGGGTCACAGAGCTAAATAGCAGGGGACGGGCAGTCACACCCTCTGCAGTTGGAGACGTGGCAGGCATTTTGGGGGGCATCCATGGTCCACCACTTCTGCCATGTATTCGTTTGCTCAGGTTGCCGCATCAAATACCACTGAATGGTTTCAACAACAGAAATGCATTGTCTCACAGGCCTGGAAGCTGGAAGTGGATTAAGCCCTCCCCCCCCCCCCCATGACCTCATCTTAATTACCTCTGTAAAGGCCCTGTCTCCAAATACAGTCACATTCTAAGGTACTGGGGGTTGAGACTCAGTATATGAGTTTGGGGCGAAACATGCCATATATTGACCGTAACATGCCATATATTTGCTTCTCCCCACAGTGTCAGGTAGCAGTCCTTCCATGGCCCCCATGCCTCTCTCTTCCTCAGAGGAAACTCCAGAAGAAAGTTAGTGGGACCAAGTCCCCAGAGATACCACTGAACTCAAGGCCAACCTCATATTTATCCCCTCCCTCCTCCACTATCCAGTCTGATTTCCCTTCACTTGTATCTCTCGTCTCAGTAGAACTGGATGGCCTACCTGGGCATGATACCCAAACCGCTTTCCTGGAGGGCACTGATCCACTCTCAGTCCAGGGTTGCTGGGGGGACCTATTCATGGTTTCTGTGGGGCAGAAGGTAACAAGAGGCACCCAAGGGGATCCCCTGCATTCCACTCAAATGTGTAAAAGAAGCCCTTCTTTCTGCACTGCTCAGGGTCACTAACCCCTGCCAGGATGGTGGCTCTTGTCATGCACTGTCCAAGATGCCCTGGTGGCAGCCACAACGTAAAGTTCCCTTACCATCACTAGGCCCTCCAACCCTGTAGTGAGCCTACAATTGCAGGGAAAGGAAGCACATAATCCCCTAGTGAGTCACCAGAGGGATGGCAAGGCCACTCCTACTGCCACACCCTTGGTTCCTGGATACCTGTTTCAGGGTCCCAGGTTTTTCCCACCAGGGCCCTGAACTGAACATGTGCTGAGCATTTGGACAGCACTGGGGTCCAGTGACTGATGATGAGGCCTCATCGATGAAACTCAGCGGGTCTGCTCTCTACGGCAGGAGATTCTTGACTGGGAGCAGCCTGAGAAGCATGGACTCAACACCTTCACAATGATGGATTTCAGAGCCACCTTGAGGACCTTCAGTCAGAGATCTGCAGTCATGGTGACCACGCAAACTCTTCACTGTGCTCTTATCATTGTCCCCGCAGTGTTTAAGGGTATGTGAGAGCGTACTCTGGAGCCAGATGGCTTATTGACTGTACCTGGCTCTTCTGCCTGAACCACACCACAAGGCATCACTTTCTGGCATCAGCTTCCTCATCTGTGGCACATACCTCATCAGGTTGGTGTGAGGATAAAGGAGATAATGCATGACTTTTAAAGAGTTTATTTAAATGCCAGAAGAACTGGTCAAAATGATTCTAAAATACACATGAAAGTACACAATTGCTAAAAATTTTTTGAAAAAATTAGTATGGGTTGGGACCTTGGCTTGCTGTGTATTAAAGCTTACTATGGAGTTGTTAAAATCAAAGCAATATGGCTGCCGGCCACACCCATGTTCACACAGTTTTCCAGGGGACCAGCCTCTGGAACAGGAGGTAAGGGAAGTCAGCAAGCTGGATCCATAACTTCTGGGTAAGGACTGGCCCTAAGGGTGGAGTCAGTTGGGATGGGATGCAAAGTGGGGCTATTCAAACAAAATGAACAAACAAACTATATGGCTTTAACAGAATAAAAATACATGGATTAATGGAACAAAATAGAAAAAAAAACAGAAATTACTCCCCCCCCCGCATATATATATATACATATGTGTGTGTGTATATATATATATATATATATATATATATATATATATATATATCCATTATAGAATAAGGTTCCATTTCAATTCACCAGGGAGAGGATAAATAACTCAATAAACAGGGATAATTGAGGGGGGAGATTAGAACCCTACTTCATTCCCTGTGTTTCTAAGGGAAATTGATGGATAATGGGTACAAGGGCGTGAGGCAAGAGAGCTACTCTTTGCGTGCAAACTCAAAGGAGGCACTCATTTTCAGGGTCATGCAGGTGCCTTGGGTGTGGGTTTTACCACAGCATTACTGATAGGATGAGGTGGTTGTGTACATTATTAAAGAAATCAGTGAGTAAGTTCCTGTAGTAAACTCATACCATGGACCACCACGGCTATTAAAATGGAAGAAGCAAACATGGAATATGCTCACAATACAGCATCTAAGTGGAAAGGGAAGTTGCAGATCATGTCTAGCATGATTTATGCTGTGCACACGCATGTATGTTTATGTAAGTTCTAGAAAATGCCCACAGATGGTTATGCATGGCTGCTCATAGGGGATAGACTGGGGTGAGGTGAGAGAGAGATTTTTCTTCTTCAGCCTATATATAGCTTTGTTAGTGGTGGGATTTGAATCAGTTGTGGGTTTTTTTTTATTTGTCTGTTTTTGTTTTGCTTTTGTTTTGGGGGGATTTTTTGTTTTTGCTTTAATTGTGTAGAATTTTTTTAAGGGGACAAAAGCCAGAGGCAAATCTCTCTCAGAGAAACTATCCAGTTTAGCAACATATGGGATATATTAGTTGTGGTCAGATTTTCCCAGGGCAAGGCTGGTGTAGGTGAGGGGGAGATTGGGGGGCTAAATTGTTGGGCATGATAGATGAGAACAATTTTAAACCCTAGAGTATGGGTGACAGCCCAGAAATAAATGGCAATGGAGGGGAAGAGGGAACCAGCACAGGGCAGGAGGCCATAGCTCCTAAAGAAGACATTGGGCTGGTGGGAAACTCCTCGCACCTGCAATGGCGGAGGAGCGCTAAAGAAACTAACAGTTGCTCATAGCTTGTTTCGTGTGCTGTGCAGTGATGCCTCTCCCCACCCACCCCCACTGCCAGCCCCAAGTCACCTGTCAAACTCCACTACATTAACTATTTTTAAGGCAAGAAAAAGGATTCTGTGAGACTGATGGAAAGAGAAAGGACAAAAGAAACACAGGAGGTGACATGCCAGATAAAGAGCTGAGCAGAGTTTTTTTTTAATGGAGCAAGAACTAACCAGAAGTACTAGGATGACTACTATCAAAAAGACGTAATACCCAGTGTTGGAGGAGATGTGGAGAAATCGCAGCCTTCATATGTTGCTGGTAGGAATGTGAAATGGTGCAGTTGCTTTAGAAATCAGTCTGGCTATTCCTTTAAACATATAGGTTTCAACAATTCCACTCCTAGGTCTACCCAAAATAAATGAAAACTTACGTCCACATAAAAGCGTATACAAATATTCATAACAGTTTTATTCACAATAGCCAAAAAGTGGACAAATCCAATGTCCATCCACTGATGAACAGAGAAATAAGGTGTGCTATATTCATATAATGGACTATTTGGCAAAAAAAAGGAATGAAGTGCTTATAATACATACTACAACATGGATGAACCTTGAAAACATTGTTAAATGGAAAGAACCAGTTACACATTGTATGATAAGAAATAGAGCACATTTTGTATGATTGTATAATTCCATTTATATGAAATGTCCTGAACAGGCAAATCTAGAGACAGAAAGTAATTAATGGTTGGGAAAGTAATTAAGGGGAAGGGGGGACTGCTAATGCATATGGGGTTTGGGGGGGCATGATAAAAATATTCTAAAATTAATTGTGATGGCTGTACAACTGTGAGAATATGTTTAAAATGATTGAATTGTATACATTAAATCACTGAATTTTGTATTATGTGAATTATATCTCAATAAATCTTACCCAAAAAAAGTAACCAGAAGAAATGTAAGCTCCACCTCATCCCCAATATCCTAAGAGAATGGAGGAGCAGTGCTCCCAGGGACACACAGGAGTTCCCCTGTGGGAGGAGCTATGTGTGACCTATAGGATAGAGAGCTTGAGCATCATTCTGCTTGCCTTGTCTGTCACACCCTTCCCCACCAGGCAGGGACACATGTGAAATGTGACATGTGAAATGGTCAGCCCGGGATCTGACATACAGGAAGGACTCAATAAATATTAACTCTTATTAAACATCATATTATTATCTCATTCTATGGCATCCTTAATTACATTTCTTCCATTCTTCTAGCTCCCTCTGACCATAACACACACAAGTAAAGGCTCACACTATGAAAATTTATGAAGAGGTTTTTAGCTCTATTTATGATGTGAAAAAATTATAACTTGTTAAAGGAATTTTGAAATTGTCAGGAGATGCCTTATTTGATTAGGATGGGGATGGTCAGGGAGCCTTCTCTTTCAGCAGCAGGAATCACAATAGCCCTAGAGCAGGGTTTGATGCTTTGTGCAGGGTGGTTCTTTGTTCTTGGGGCTGTCCTGTGAGTCCAGTTTGGCAGTATCCCTGGTCTCCGCTCACTAGATGCTAGTAGCATTGGTAGCATCCTCCACCAGCTGTGGCAATCAAACATGTTTCCAGACATTGCCAAATGACCCCTGAGAGGTAAAAATTTCTCTCCCCTCCTCACACACCCACATGCACACACCTGTTGGAAGCCATGGCCCTAAAGGAAGATGTATGTCATAGTAAATTTTGAACTCTCTTTAACATCAGAAGGAAGTAGAATATACTCAGGCAGATCCCAGGCTTAACAGAGAGCACCATTCTGATTGCCCTTTCTGTCATACACTTCTCCACACCCTGTTCCTAAACCCTATTCTTGATCTCTTCCTCTGTACCAACCTAATATCTGCCCCATTCTCCAACACCCCAAAGCATGTCCATAAGCTCTCGCTTTGATCCTCAGATCTTTTGTTATCCATCCCAATCATTAGACACCTGAGACCTCAAATAAGTTTCAAGTGTGTCAGTTCATAGGGAGCAGAGAAGGGATTACACATGATAGGTGTCTGGCAGGTGGGCATATTTGGGCAGAGCCAAGGAAGGGGGAAGAAGAATGAATGCCATTTATCGAGCAGCTATTTCATCTTTCCGGCTCATTTAGCAGTTTCATATATATTATTTCATTGAGTTTACACAATAACCTAGCATCATGGGCATTTTCCCCGTTTTTACAAATAGAGAAATTAAGATTCAGGGAGTGTATGGTAGGTTGCCTGAAAATATGGCTGCCAAAAACACCTCTCATCCCTGATGTGCATGCAGCTTCTCCCATCAAGAGATGGGGGTCAATTTCTCCCTCTTTGAATCTGGGCAGCTTCTGCTTTCTCCCTCTTGGAACTCTATGGCCACCATGCTGTGAGGAAGCCCAAGCTGCCTTCATAGCAAGATCACATGGAGAGAAACCAAGACTGTAGTTTGGTTTTTGAATGAAATAACTTGAGTAAGCCCAGGCAAGACCAGCAAAAAAAAAAGCCAACCCACAGAATCATGAATATAATACATTTTTGTTTGTTTCAATCCAGTAAGTTTTGGGATAGTTTGTTATTCAGCAATGGTCAGTGGATGCAGGAATTAAATAACTTTTTCAAGATTATACAACTCTAAGCACAGATGAACCAGAACTTAAACATATGTTTGTTTATATCAAAGTTTCTGCTCCCCCTTGAAAGTGCACTTATCTAGCCTCTAAAATGTAGGACTATCTACTGGGTTGAGGTGAAATAGTGTTGTGATGGTTTAACAGAAAGGGTATCAAAGAAATCAGAAGTTGACAATGTTATACCTCCAAGTAAAAAAATAAGGAAATAATAATTAAAGATAAGATTTGACTGTAGAAAATTTATACTAATTAACTCTATTTATGGGAACTATGTTTATGGCTAATCAATATGCAGCATATATTGTTTAAATATAATTAATTATGGTATGGCAGTAAATTCTAAATATGTGCATATCTACTGCCAAGTTAGTGACTTTCATCTTTGAAAATGAAAAATTGGTTGATAGGTTAATCCTAAATGTGCACCTCAATATTTTAGCACCTGATGGCAAAGTCAGAATGCATTGGCTTCCAGATGTAGCACTCACATCAAAAAATACAACTAAACCCAGGATTCTAGTGCCAGCAAGGGAAGTTCCCATAACTTCTGACTGTAAAAACCAGCAGAGATTGTGGCTGAGACGGAGGGCTGCTGGAGTTCTAGACTGTTCAGCTTAAAGGCCGGTGCATGGAGTTATTTGGACTTACCTACTCAGAGCTCCAGTGCCGGTGTAGCAGCTCAAAAGGCACCAGGGACAAATGGGTAGGAACTGAATTGTCCAGCATCAGTGTGAGAGCTTCATGGCAGCTTTCTCTCAGATAGCAGTGCTGGCAGAAGTCACTGTTCCTTTAATGAGCCCTCTCTCCACAGAGCCTGCATGAGGAGGTGCCATATCTGAGACTCCATCAACCTGGCTCACACTATTTGCCCTGCCCTGGTGATTCCTTGAGACCCTGCCCCACCAACTTAAGGCCCACCCAAGCTGGTTTCAGTGGTTTTTCCACAAATGGCCTATGCTTTAGACTTTCCTAAAAATCTCTCAAATAAGCAGTATCTAGCATATCCTGTATCTCTAGCTAACTGGCCCCAGGCCCAGCACTAGCAGAAGCCAACCTTGGTTCAAAACTTGGCCTCACCTGGGCACCTCCAAGCCCAACACAAATAGCAGCCATCTGCAGATTGCTTTGTAGCTCATGTCAGGTAGCTCTGGGCAGAACACAGGCAATGCGTGACCTTGGCCTGTACCACCTGGGAGGCCCCAGAGCCAGAGCACCTGGTGGACAGCTTCAGACAGACCATGTCAAAGCACCACCCAACCACCTTCACAAGCAAAACATTCAAGGGGTGGGCTCAGTGGGCACCAGAGTCTCACTGAAATAAGTCCTGCTCTGTGGGGTGGGCCTCTGCAAAGCTGGTTCCACATGGTGGTTTACAACCAGTTCTTGCAGCCAATTGGCCTTGGGGTAAATCCCTCCCATTGACATGCCAACAACAATCAAGACTGACAATTCCTAACATTTTCAAACAACTACAATAGGAGGGTGTATACAGCCTCCTGGGGGGGGGGGGTGCGGGGGCATGGTTACCTGTTATACCCAGCTCAGTTGAACAGGGAGGCTGTGTCACAACCCTACAAGACACCTACTACATTAGGCCATTCTACCAAGCCCAGCAGATGTAGCAGCTCTGTCTAATACATAGAAACAAACACAGGGAAGCTGCCAAAATGAAGAGACAAAGAAACATGTCCCAAATGAAAGAACATAACAAAACTCCAGAAAAAGAACTTAACAAAATGAAGACAAGCAACCTACTAGAGCAGCGGTTCTCAACCTGTGGGTCGCGACCCCTTTGGGGGTCGAACAACCCTTTCACAGGGGTCACCTAAGACCATCGGAAAACACATATATAATTACATATTGTTTTTGTGATTAATCACTATGCTTTAATTATGTTCAATTTGTAACAATGAAAACACATCCTGCATATCAGATACTTACATTATGATTCATTACAGTTATGAAGTAGCAACGAAAATAATTTTATGGTTGGAGGTCACCACAACATGAGGAACTGTATTAAAGGGTCGCGGCATTAGGAAGGTTGAGAACCACTGTACTAAATGCAGAGTTCAAAACACTAGTCATAAAGGATGCTCAATGAATTTAGGGGAAGAATGAAAACTTCAATAGCCTGAAAAAGGACATGGAAACCTTTAAAAAGAACCAGGAAGAATTACTGGAATGAAGAGTAATTCACAGGGAATCAATAGCAAAGTAGATGAAACTGAGAATCAAATCAACGATTTGGAATATAAGGAAACAAAAAACACCCAATCAGAACAGCAAAAAGAATAAAGAATCCAAAAAATGACGATAGTGTAAGGAACTTCTGGGATAACCTTAAGCTACCAACATTTGCATCATGAGGGTGGCAGAAGAAGAGAGGGCACAACCCAGGTACATGCCCTTGACTGGGAATTGAACCTCAACCCTTTAGTATGTGGGCTGATGCTCTAACCACTGAGCACAGGAATCAGGGTATATTTCCTTTTTAAAGTAGACTACAATTCTGTCATATGTCATAGTTTTCCCATATGTGGCCTTGCCAGAGTGTCCTTCATAGAGAGCTAAAGGCAATTTAAAATATCTGCAAGATGCAACATCGAAGTCTGTGACAGGGTCTGAGTGACCAAAAGACCACGTCCTGTTGGAGGTCTCAGACACTCTTGGTCCCTAATAGTGAGGCCTTTAAACTCAGCAATGAGTAATAAAGCAAGATCACAGAATCGCCCGGGTGCATGAAGCTTTTTTAGAAGTTGGTAGAGGCCTCTGTCTGTGCAGGCTTGTTTGTGTGTCATTCTGTTAGGAGGAGAGAGATAGAGAGAAGGGTTCAAAGGCCTTTGGCCTTTAAGAGCGGCTGGAGCTCCAGATCAATCTGTTTTTCACTGGTGGTGAATGAACCTTGGATTGATGGGAGGGAGGGGTAGAGGGAGGTGGCGTAGAAGAGGGTGGTTGAAGGGTGGGACGAAGGTAAGGGGGAATATTTCTGTTTCTAGTTAACACTTTGTGTCTACTATATCATTATAGGGGGGGAAATGAAAACTTAAAACAGCCTAAACTAATTACGAGTGGGGAATATGTAAAATGATATGATGCTACGTGGCCCCTGGATAGCGCCTGCTGTATTTCTACATGTGACATGTTATAAATAAAGCCCAAACCAAACCATAAAACTCGAAGAAAAAATGGGGAGGAGAAAAGCTGTTGTTCATCTCTAAACCCCACCCTTGCACACATGCAAAACAGATGAGCCAGAAGAGACCCAACTCAAAGTCATCTCTTCATAATGTAAACCTAAGAATGGTTTCCAGATGGAATCTGAGATATGTAGCTTATCATTATATCAAGGAGCAGACCCACTTCTCACCACATTCAAATGAACCACTGACCCACAAGTCAATACATGGTCAGGTCTGGCCTTCGCAGCTTGCCTGGAATGTTCCTGGACCTGCCACTGTGGTGCCTGGGCTCTACCCTGGGCTAGTCCTTGAAATGACATTAATCAACTTAGAATCAGGCCATGTTTCAGGCTCCTGACAATTCCTAATATTGTCCTGCCTCGTGGTAGCATTCCTCCTGTCTGCCTCCCTCATTTATTTTCTCCAGGCTTGTCAAGTGGGACTGGAACTTACATCAAAATATCATGGTGGCATCTCCAAAGTGTTAGGTTTTCCCTTCCTCTCCAACCCTGAAACTACAGAAAACTCCAAGCAGTGGTAACCTAGGCTGGTAAGTAGAGCTGGAAATTTAAAAGAGGTTGAGCATTAGAGGAATTAAAAGATTTTGCTATAAGTGACAGAAAGTCCAAAATGACAGTGGCTCAAACAATAAAGTTTATCCATCTCTCCCAGAAAACCTCACAGTGGAGGCAGACAGTCTATGGCTTATAGAGCCTTCATGAAATTGGCAGGGACTCAGATCTTCCCATCTCAAGACTCCAATCTCAGCACGTGGTCTCCATGCCTTGACCAAGATGGCTGACATCACATCCACATTCCAGCCAAATGAGATCAGTTATTTTTAACATGGTCCCCAGTGAATCACATTTCCTGTGTCATGTCACACACCTTTGCATATCAAGGACACCGTCTCTCCTCCTATTAAGACATGGGGTCTATTTCTCCATCCTTGAATCCAGATTGACGAATACCATTAGGCAGAAGTGATATGGTATGAATCTCAGAGGTTAGGCCTTACGGGTTCTTGAAGCTTCCTTGCTCTCCCTATTAAAACCCTGAGATCACCTTGCTGTGATAAAGCCCATCTAGCTTACGGGAGAATGAGACACCTCACAGAGAACTGAGGAGCCCCAGCTGCCAGACATGGCAACGAGGTCATCTTAGATCCTATGGCCTAGCTGGATGTCGGGTGAGACCAGCAGAAGAAACCACCAGGTTGCCAACGCGTAGAATCACAAAAAATAATAAATCATAGTGGTTTTAGCCACCAATTGGAGAGTATTGGTCCACAGCAATAGAAAATTGAAAGAATAGTAAGTGGGAGAGGCAAAGAGCAGTCAAAAACCACTTGCAGTACTCTTTGCTGGAACTTTCCATAGCTTCCAGGCAACACTACTGTTTATGTCTTTTTGCCACAATCAGCTGCAAGGGAGGTTGGGGAGTGTGGTCTTTATTTGGACAGCCCGGTGGCCAGCTATCAACGGGAGCATCGGTGACTGAGGGGGAACTGGTGTCAGAGTGAACAGCGAGCACTCTGAGAGGGAGATTAGGAAACAGCAAATGCAGAGCATTTCCCATGAACATCACAGATCTTCACAAGTTAGGAAAGTGTAACATTCTTTGTTCTTTTAAACCTAAATTCTCCCCAGCTGAACATAAGAGAAGCAAATGAGCACATCTTCCAGAATATGCTACACCTCTGAGACATGAAAGGAACTCAGATTTCCAAGCCCAAGGAAGAGAGGGTAGGAGGAAGATGCAATTGAAGTATAAAGATCAATGTCATGAGGATGCACCAGCTATCCTCAGTCCATGTCGGAAAGCAAATAGTCACTTCAGTTACACCTCAGGAAACATTGCTTGTGCTCTAGGCCATTAGACCCTGAAATGGGTCAACAGTGATATTAGGGAATCATCCTCTTGCTTTTTAAAATTCAGATGAATTCTCCACTGTCTTTGAGACTTTGAAATTCATTTCACCAGATGCATGAGGGAGTGAACTGGAGAATTCTAGAGGTCTCTTTGTGTCTTTCATGCCGTTTGCTGTGTGTTTGTGCAGGTCTACCATAGATACAGCGCAATCCTGGGCTCTCTGGGAATATTAAAAAAGAATACACAACTGCATTCAGAATGCTTACAATCTCCTTAGAAAAGCAGTTTCTCTGGCCTCTCCATATACAATTCCAAGGAACTTTCTCAGAGCAGCTGGAAGGAGCTGTCCCGAGTTCTCCACATGCATTGCCAGGACAGGATGGACAACATTCTCTCTCTGACCTCTGCACAGTCCTTCTTTCCTCTGATAACGTGGAAGATCTCCTAACTTTCCGAGCACCCTCTAGCTTTGGTGTACACAAAGACTTTCAGGGGGTACAGCTTAGATGGTCTTAAGAGAATCAACTTCTAGATTTTCATTCTCCGTGTACGCTCTTTCCTAAAGAAGTTGGACTGAGGGGATGATAAAGTTCGCTGCAGTAGCCTTTCTCCCACGTTGGAAAAGAAAGGCATACTCCTCCTACCTCTTACCATGGTTCATTGTCCTATGGTGGGAAAACTCCAGGCCAGCCAAGAAAAGGGAAGCTTCCTAGGATGAGTAATAAAAGGTCCTGTCAACTCACAGGGCTTCGGGATTTCCCTGGTTTCTACATTTGCTTGTTTGCTTGTTATAGGAAAGCCCATTATTCACACTGAGTATTTGGTCGGTGTTGGCATATCTGAATTCAGTTAGATGGTACAGTGAGAAAATGGGGATAAATATGGCTTTTCATTAAAAAAAATTCACCTTATCCTCTTTTTCACCTGTCAAAGAAAGAGAGAGAATGACAGCGAAGGGGGTGAGGAGAAAGAGAAAAATCACTGTGCTTGAGGTTAGTCCAATGAGAGCAAATCAAGAAGAACGTCTGTAAAAGTTATTTAATGTTAAAAATAATTTTCCTCACATTTTAAATATAAGAAATTCTTTGCAGTTATTTTTAAAGCTCACCAATAGAAGGTGTCATTAGTTGAGAAGAAACGTATATTCAAATCGCTAAAGCCATATAGCTATAGGAGTTTTATAGTTTTGATTATGCTGTTAATTTTAACTGTAACTGAAATGCTTTAAACAATTTCTAAACTTTTCAAGATACAATAGGTAAAGACCTGAGATTAAAGTTTCATGTGGTTTCTTTCAGGTTTGGTGTGTTGTTTAATAAAATAGTTTATAATGTATTTTTATCAATTTTATTATTATTAAGGGCAGCATTAACCTAATACCAAAGCCAAAAAAAAAAGACATTACAAGAAAACTACAGACCAATATCTCTCACAAACATAGATGCAAAACTCCTCAACAAAATATTAGCAAATAAAATGCAGTGATATACAAAAAGAATTATGCCCTCAGGTATGCAAGGCTGGTCCAACATTCGAAAATCAATTCATGTAATCATCAACAGAGTAAAAAAGAAAAATCACAAGGTCATATCAATAGATACAGAACACACATTTGACAAAAGTCAACATCCAATCATGATAAAAACTCTCAGTAAACTAGGAATAGAGAACTTCTTCTACTTGATAAACAATCTCTACAAAAAATCCTACAGGTAACATCATACTTAATGGTGAGAAACTAAGCTTTCCCACTAAGATCAGGCACAAAGGAAGGATGTCCCCTCATCATTCCTTTTCAACATCATAGTAGAAGTCCTCGCTAATTCAACAAGGCAAGAAAATGAAATTAAAAGTGTGCAGATTGGGAAGGAAGAAATAAAATGTCTCTAAAAATCCATAAGAATTAACAAAAAACACCAACAAAACAAACAAAAATCTCACAAATAAGCAATTATAGCAAGTTTGCAGGATACTAGGTTAATATACAAAAGTTGATCACTTTCCTATATGACATCAATGAACAAGTGGAATTTGAAATTAAAACACAACACCACTTCTCTAGCCGGTTTAGCTCACTGGATAGAGCGTCGGCCTGCGAACTGAAAGGTCTCAGGTTTGATTCCGGTCAAGGGCACATGCCTAGGTTGTGGGCTTGATCCCCGGTGGGGGACTTGCAGGAGGCAGCCGATCCATGATTCTCTCTCATCATGGATGTTTCTATCTCTCTCTCCCTCTTCCTTCCTCTCTGAAGTCAATAAAAAAAAACTAAAAAACAAACAAACAAACAAACAAAACACAACACCACTTATATTAGCAACCCAAAAAATGAAATATTTGTATAAATCTAACAAAACAGTTCCCTGACTTTGAAGCTCCTTACCCACATCCAGAGATGAGTCTATTTCCTTAAACCCTGAGTCTGGGCTGGCTTTATAACTCGCTTTGGCCAATGGTATGTGACAGAAGTGACAATGGGTTAGTCTTGAAACTGTGCACAAGAGACTTTGCTTGGTCACACCCACTCTTGTGGGACCTGCCCATGAAGAAGCCCTGGCTAGCCCACTGGAGAGTGAGAAACTCCGTGCAGTAGACACAATGCATCCTAGCTAACCAGATGGCTGGCTACAGACAGGTGAGCCAGCCCAGCCAAATCAGCTGAGCCCTTCTAGAATTAAAGAACCACTCAGCCAACCACAGATTCAATCCAGAATGGGAAAAAAACAAAAAACTTTTTTAGACATTTAACAACTTGTCACAGGAAATAAAACAAAAATAACATTGCAATTTATACACACAGATTTGATAGAGATAATTATGAGACCAATAAAAACTTTCAAGCATCTATACTAATAAAAGCCTAGGTGGTCCTCGTGCCCTCACACAACACCCTCATGTCATCACAAGATGGCTGCCACAAGATGGCCAGCAGGGGAAGGCAGTTGGGGGTGAACAGGCCTGTAGGGGAGGGCAGTTGGGGGCAACCAGGATGGCAGGGGAGGGCAGTTGGGGGTGATCAGGCTGGCAGGCAGAAGCGGTTAGGGGCAAACAGGCAGACAGGCAGGCAAGCGGTTAGGAGCCAGCAGATCCGGATTGTGAGGGGGATGTTCCAGATTGGAGAGGGTGCATGCTGGGCTGAGGGACACCACCTGCCCCATGCACGAATTTTGCGCACCGGGCCTCTAGTAAATATATATTACATTAGGCTCTGGCCAATGTGGCTCAGTTGGTTGAGCATTGTACTCTGCACCAAAATATTGCTGGTTTGATTCCCAGTCAGGACAGATGCCCATTTACAGATTTTTTCCCTGGTCAGGGTGCATGCAGGAGGCAACTAATTGATATTTCTCTCTCACATTTATGTTTCTCTCTCTTTCTCTTTCTCTCTCCCTTCCTCTCTCTCTAAAAATATCAATAAAATATAAAAATATATATAAGACAAAAATCTGTGGAGAAATGGAATAGAAATAGGAATTCAAGGGAAAAAAAGGAAGATGGAAAATGTCTGAATGCTAAGAACTGTTCATGTAATTTCAAATAAGTATCAAATCATTAGAGCATTTAAATTTCATTGGGCCCATATTTTAAAGTCATATTTTTAAATGTCAACATTTTACAATATGCCAAAAGTTACATACTTAACAACTATTTAAATTTATGAAAAAAAATTTTAGATGTTGAATTATAAATGTTGGAAGGGAGGTTCAAAATTCCTATAGGACAGTGGTTGGCAAACTGCAGCCCCTTGAGTGTGGCTCTTCCACAAAATATCACGTGCAGGTGCGCACGTACAATGCGATTGAAACTTCGTGGCCACACTCAAGGGGCCAAAGAGCCGCATGTGGCTCGCAAGCCACAGTTTGCAGACCACCACTATAGGAGATATGCAAGCTAAAATTCTTGAAAACTGCTATTCTAGAAAACCCACTCATGTAGTTCTTATTTAATAGGTAAAATATGATGTATCTATGGTGTATTGCATATGGGTCTCTGTGTATATGTGTAAATATCCTATCTAATAAAGAGGGAATAAGCTAATTGACCCTCATGCCGTCACAAAGATGGCGGCACCCACAGCCAGTGGAGGGAATATGCTAATTGACTGCCCCACCCTCAAAGATGGCAGCACCCACAGCCACAAGATGGCCAGCAGGGGAGGGCAGTTGTGGGAAATCAGGCCAGCAAGGGAGGGCAGGTAGGTGTGACCAGTCTGGCAGGGGAGGGCAGTTAGGGGTGACTGGGCTGGCAGGGGAGGGCAGTTGGGGGCAACCGGGCCTACAAGGGAGGGTAGTTGGGGGTGACCGGGCCGGCAGGGAAGCAGTTAGGCATCGATCAGGCTGGCAGTGGGTGGTTAGGGGATGATCAGGCTGACAGGCAGAAGCAGTTAAGGGCAATCAGGCAGGCAGGTAAGCAAGTGGTTGGGAGCCAGCAGTCCCGGATTATGAGAGAGATGTCCCACTGCTGGTTTAAACCGGCAGTGGGACATCTCCCAAGGGGCCCCAGATTGGAGTGAGTGCAGGCTAGGCTGAGGGACATCCCTGCCCCCAGTGCACAAATTTCATGCACCAGGCCTCTAGTAAGCTTATATACTAGTACATTCTTATGTATGGATGCATGTAGATTTACATTGGTGTGTAATTTTATTCAGAGCTATGTATTTTAATTTAAATGTATAATTTCTCTTTGGCTAGCCAGCCATACCTTTTTGTTTTCTTGAAGAGAGAGGGAATGATGCTTGGTCAAGGAAACTGAGGAAAGGGGACAGGGGTGGGCCACCTTTTTGTGAGTGCATGCCAAAACCAGCAAAATCTCTGACTCAAAATTCTTCTGCGTGCCAACCCTAATTTTTTGAGAACATATTATGCCTACTTGATATCTCTTAAGGTGTATGTATGTGAAGAACCTTGAAGAAATAATAAAATTCATTCGAGCGACAAAAACACAGTATATGATGGTGAAAAATACATTTATTTTTTAATGTACACGTGTACACTGATAGTCTGACAGAAAACTTTATGACTCCATTGGATATTATCAGTGGGACTTTTGCTGCTGCATCACTGATGACAGAGATTCTACATCAGGTTTATATTTTGTGACCTTCAGAGATATGCACAAGCTACTATTTTCATCCATCAGGCTACTCCTATTATCAGACTTAACAAAATTCATCACTGAGAACAAAGATTCACAAGTATGTGGATGAAACCAAAACACTGGCCGGATCTAGGAAGGAAGGGAAGTTAAGGCAGAGACATAGAAATTACTCTTCCCCTCTCTTGCCAATCCATGTCTATGGTCTTTAAGATAACTTGTTATGTAAAATTATTTATTTATCTAAGATGCACCTACACTGAATTTATCTGAAAAATAAAAAAGTTAATATTAAGGAAAAAATTGTAAATGGAAGATTATAAGAGAGGGTTTCGTGTGCCAGCAAAAGTTACTGGCGTGCCATGTTTGGCACGCGTGCCAGGGGTTGCCCACCCCTGGCCTAGGACCCCAGCTGAGAAACAAAGCAGATTACAGAAAGGAAGGGCATGTTTCCTTCAGAAGATGCTGACTGGCTGGATGCCTACAAGAGAGATCTCAGATAGTCATAGCATCAGGCAACCCATGGTAGTTGTATATGATGGTGAGCAAGACTGACAGAATCCCATACTCTTAAGGAATTTATATTACAGTAGGTGTTCAGAAATCAGAAATAGAGACACACAAACAGTTCTGGAAGCCTGGCCAGAGGGACCCTAGATTAAAGTTAGGGAGGACTTTTGTTCTCGGATGGTACTGTTACCTATTTAATGCCTCTAAACCCTGTATATGTTGTTCTTCCTGCTGAAAAATGTTCTTTTTTTATTATTACTATTATTACATTTCATTTACTGGAATAGATAATATATTTACATGGATTTTAAATCAAAATGATAATGATTGGGAAGGCCTGCTTCCACCCTGATCAGTCTTCTCCTTTCCCACTCCCCACCCCACACCCTACTGAAGGTGATCATTTTTATAGTTTCTGTTTATCTTTCCTGCAAATACAAGTGAATATGGATATATACACTATCTCCCTGACCCCTTTTCTTACACACAACACAGGCAACTATATATGCTCACTTCTTGCTTTGTTTGTTTGTTCGTTTGTTTAACAATACTTTCTGGAAAGCTTATCCTATCAGTGAGCAGACTTCATCCCCTTTCTCTCTCCAGCTGTATAGCATTCCACCACCGCATGTCCCTGAATTACCCAGCCCTCTATAGATAGACACGTGGGTTCTAAACCTCTGGTACCACAGCGATGCTGCCATGAATAACTATATGTATATCTTTGCATACATGTGCAGACGCCTCTGGGGGTTAAATTCCCAGAAGTGCTGCCCCGCCTTTTCTTCCTGGAAAACTCTTACTCACCTCTGACACCCACGGCCTGTAGAGCCAGACATACTAGTAAGAAGAGGCATGGAAGAGCCACAGGAAGAGGTCTGCCTTCTCTATGGAGCTGGGAGAATCTGGAGGGTGTGGATCTCTCGTTGGCATTTGACCCTGCATTCCCATGAATAAATAAATGAAAGAATAGATGGTGTTCAAACTTAGGTTTCTTAAGAAACTCAGGGAGGCAACCCCTCACAGAGAATTGTGCTCTTTCTCCGGGTACCAATTACTGTTTACGATGAACTCTACATTTGTATACAATCTAAAAATTAATAACCAGAACAATGAAGGGATTCAGAACACACAGCAAATCCCAACGTCCCACTTTTTATATGCAACTCACTCTGCAATGTCATTCTTCAAAGAGAATTAAGAAAAGTCTTGAGTAGGGGTGCATAAACTACATTTTGACTGTTCTGATGCTGATTTCGTTTCTCTTTAGGGCATTAATGGAAGTCATCAAATGAGCAGGTAAATAAGGGAGAAGACAGTACAACTTTAAAGCTGCCTCAGTGTGTGGAGAGGCAAAGTACAAGCAAATAAACATGTGGAGTAAGCACTGTTCCCTGTTCTTACGTGTATTCTCTCCTTTAATCCTCTCCAAAAACAAATGAAAGTTGCCCAGTTGTTACTATTTATCTTTTTAAAGGTCTTGCACACTTATTACTGAACAATCCTACTACTGCAGAAAAAAATCAACAGAGCAAGATCATGACTCCAATAATTTTCCAATTAAAGTTCCCCAACTGTCCAGACAGTTGATCTTTTCAATCATTTAAAGGTGCAGGCAACCTGGATACAGCATAAATATGTGAGCCATCTCTCATGTGTGAATCCTCATAGACCCAGTTTGGTTCTCCAATGTCTCCTCTTTGAGTTGTACCTGATTTCATTACCAGTTTTCATTCGAATCCATTGGGGAATGGGCCGATTCTGCTTTTGTTTCTTGGCCAGGAACCTCTTGATCCTCAAAGTCTTGTGGAAAGACATGACTAAGGAGAAGCAAACACACTCATCTCGATGGCAGAGCCAGTTATTAATATTATTATAAGTTTGGAAACTGAGGTTCAGAGGGGTTAAGAAACTTGTCCAAGGGCACATAGCCAGCAAGTAGTAGAACTGGAATTTGAAGCAAAGCAATACAACTGGAGACTCTATGTCCTTCATTTCAGTGCTGTTCCTTCATGTGTGCATGCATGTGTGTATTTTCCATGGCATAGTAGTTATGAATGTGTTCATCTTTATTTCAGAAAACCTCAAATAAGTATGGTTTGTTACAAATACAAGTTTATATTTCTCTAGCATAAATGAAGAATAATGGTAAGCAGTCTAGTATTATATTAATGTCCACAGTCATCAGGAACCCAGGCTCCTTATCAACATAGAGCTTCTACCTCATAGCCCAAAATGGCTACTGAGCTCCAGCCACCACATCCACATTCCTGCCTAGAGCAAGGAGGAAGGGGAAGTAAGGGTATATCCCCTCTCTTTACGACTACTTTCCAGAAGTTGAACATGATACTTCTACTTTTAGTTCATTGGTCACAATTCTACCCCCTAGCCACACCTAGTTCCAAGGAAGGATGGGGAAAATAGACCTTGTTCTATAAAAGCAAGCTAAAAATATTGAGTTGTTTTTGTGTGTTTTTTACTAAGGAAGAAGTGAAAAGTGGATACTAAGGAATAACTAGCAGATCCTACCACACTCAGGAATAGGGAAGCATAAATGCATGACATCTCAAGGTGAAAGGGATTTTAAATTTTTCTAGTAAAGTGCTGATCTAATGCTTAAGCATTTGTGCCCATTGGTTGTCTCCTCCCCCGCTTCATAAAAAGAGGCCTGAAGCTACCCTACCTCATGTTTAGTCAATGTTTCTATCAGTTGAACTAACATTCACTTAACCCTATTTTAACCCATTAAAGCCATTCAGAATAATTCTCAAATCTAAGCCCTCCTGCCCTAATAATTCAGATATTTGAATCCTCACCCCCAAAATGTTTCCAATCGCCCACTGTGCTTGCAAATATGCCTCTTCTGTCATCCTCCCAGTGAGCTCACAGCACCCTTCAGGTGTCTTACCCAGGATTGGACATGAAGTCCTGGGAGCGGCCTTGCACAGTCAGGGGAGGATTACACCTCTCAGATTATAGGTGTCTGCTTACATACTTCTAGAAGGGCTTCTCAGCTTGCTTTAGGATTTTTAACAATTGCTCCACACTTTTAACTCAGTTAGTCTTTACCATCTACTAAAGCTACATATCCCCAATTCAATTTTTTTACAGTTTATTTTCTGGCTTTGACATAGAACCATAAAAGGCTTTCTATTTTATCTTCTCCTATGTATAGGGCCTCTTGGCTTGAACTTACAAAAACCCTGAGTCTATCAATCAACAGATCATCTATCCCTCCCACCTCCACCGGCAATTTTGGCAATAACTCTCTCCGTACCTTCATTTATGCCACTGAGCAGATCATCCCACAGAGCAAGGCCAAGGCCAATGCAGTGTGCTACACCCTGAAATTCTCCCTCCAGGTGACATTGATCCATTAAGCAGCCCTTTCTGTGGCAACAGGGAAAACTGGTTTAGATGTGTGTTGCTGCCATAGCGACGTCTAAGCAGGCAGCTAAGAGCCCCAGGGACTTGGTTGTTGGCAGCATCTGTTGCCAGAGCTTTCCTTCAACAGTGAGAAGACTTCCCAACCCCTCGGGAGCCAGGACCTGGCTGTTGGGAGATAACCTTCACTCTCACATTCACTCATTCATCTTTCGTTTGTAAAACATATTTTGAGGTTTTCCACGAGCCAGAATGCCATGTCCTATGAATAAAGGTCAACAAGACACATTGCCTGCTCTCAAGGAGTTCGTCTAACGGGGAGTAATGTCACAACCAGTTTGACCCTATTAAAACGCGTCAGGTCACACCACTCCTCTGTTCAATACTCTGCAGTGGCTCCCAAGCCCCTCAGAGTAAAGGCCTGGGTCCTTCCCATGGCCCCCACAGCCCCACACGTCTACCCTCCCCGCATTTCCCCCCTAACATCCTCCTCCCTTCTTCATTCTCTCCCCTCCAGCCACCCTGGCCTCATTTTCAAACATACCAGATGGGTGTGTGCCTGCCATCCCATTGCTGTCTAAAATGCTCTCCCCCCAATATTGGCATGGCTCCCTGCCTCCCCTCCTTGAGCCTTCACTAAAAATCACCTCCTCAGTGAGGCCTTCCCTAAAATGTCAGCCGTCCCAGTATATTCCATATCCTCTTCCTGGTTTACTTTTCCTCCTTAGCACATCCTGCTCTCCAATATTCTCTGTCCTACTTTGTCATCTTGTTTGTTTTCTATTTTCCCCACTAGCACATAAGAGAGCAGCAGGGAGCTTTGGGTTTTTCTTGTTTTACCAACAGCTCTTAGATTAGTGGCTGACACATAGAATGGATGAAATGAATAGAAGAATTTCAATATAACATGATACATCCCATCAAGTGAGAATTCTGGGATGCCATGCAAGTACATAGAAAAGGCTCCTAACCCAGTCTCGGAAGTGGCGAGGCTCTCCTGGGAACTGGAGAATGGGTCACAGCAGGCCAGGTAAGGAGCCAAGAGAAGGTCCTTCCACGTGGTTGGATGTGGCACAGTGGCCCAAGGACTGGAGCCAGAGGAAGAACCTGCAAACCATAAGGTGTTTAGAATCCACTCAGTGGACACGGGGAGTCAGGGGAGCAAAAGGGCAAGTGCCAGTCAGACTTTTACTTTAGAAAAGCCAGGGTGTGGGCATGGAGGGGAGTCCGACTGGAGGTTGCAGTTGGTAGAACGGTTCAATAACCCATTGAAAGAGGGCAAGGGCAGGAGCTAGCAAATGTTTTCTGTAAAGGGCCAGATAGTAAATATCAGGGCACATTAACTCTGCCATCGCAGCCAGAAAGTAGTCAGAGGGAGTATGCAAATGAAGGAACAGGGCTCTTTTCCCTTGAATGTGCTGAGACAATGCTTAAGAGGTAGAGCCCACATAACAGGCGAGGAATCCGCTTTGACAAAGGAAGAGGAGGGGGAAGGAGGACCCCAGTGGGCACTAGGGCACCTGGGAACCTGAAGCAACCAGCGCCCACACCCCAGAGTGTATGGAGGCTGACCTAGGAGAATATGTGTCCATGTGTTTCCAGTTTGAAACATCCCAGAAATCAGTGCAAAGCTGTGCACTGGTCTAGGGAAGAGCAGCTAAAACGGTGAGAGAGAAAGGGTCTCCTTGAATGGATCCGGGGCCTTGAGGGTAGGGATTGATGTCCTTGATGCCCTAGAGACACTGAGAGGCACTCTTTGACCTTTCTCTCCCTCCAAGCCTCCCCACCCCTATGCAGGCTCCTCCCCCACCTCCTTTGCCAGGTTCCCCCAGCGATTCCCAGTCTTCCCTTTCCCCTGAATCCTCTGGAAGACAGATGATGCTGGGAGAAGGTGGCTCAGTGAGCCTCACTGAGGATCAGAAGATAACAGCGTACCTGCATTTGGGGGTGGAGAAATTGCCAAAAGAACAGGCTGACCCTGGAGGTGCGCTGTGTAAGAGGGAGAAATAGGGCGCAGAGATCTTAGGTCTTCCGGGAGGTGAAGAGATGCCAAATTCTCTAACAGCTGTGCATACGACAAAAGGGTGAAAAATAATAAAGTACAGTAAGACAAGATGCCAAGTGAGCGAGCCAGTGGGCTCCGTGGCTGGCTCATTCCACAGCCGCGGGCTCCCTGCCCAGGCAGGCGGACGGGGCAGGAGGGTCTGCTCCCTGAGCACATTCCCAGCAGTGGCTCCTTTTCAACAGTTTTAAAGGTCATATGCTGACATGACAGTTGTGGAACTGTGGTGAAAACGCTCGCAGGAAGCATTGTGCAAGCGACTCTAGAGACCCACAGTCCCCACAGTCCCCACAGACCGAGCGGCCTTCACGTGGGCCTTCCCCGCCTTGCCAAGCTCGCTGTCAGCCCACCTGTGGGGCTCCCCATGCTGCCCTCAGGTGGGAGTCTGGGCAGAGATGCCTCAGGTGCTCTGTGAGGCCCCTGGACCGTGAGGCCGGCAGCCACCGCCTGGGAGCTTCTCGGAGCAGGTACCAGGACAGTGTGCACAGGCTCCTGACTTCTGTCCCACAGTCAGCCTGGGATTGCGCGAGCGAGCCGGCCCCAGCTGACCTTCCACTGCTGGCGACGCTGGGGAGAGCCCACAGCTCCCTGCAACAGCGTTTGAACATAAATGTGCACCACAGATTTTAAAACACGCTAGCGGAGGGTAAAACCAGAGTCTCTGCTTGTCTTGGATCCATCTTGTGCTGTACAGGTTTCAAAAGGAGCCCAGATTCTGACCGAACAGGCCATTTTTCTGACTGAACAGACCATTTGCCTGAGCCCCATCTTCAGGACAACCCCACCCCCGGGCCCTCTCACCCTCTGAGCCTCTGCCCACCCTCCCACCAGTCCCCAGGCTTCCTCCTCCATCTCAGGGCTGCCCAGGGGCAGGCACAGAGCTCCTTTATGGACACACAAGCTCCAGTCCTGACAGCCAGAGGTCGCCTGTTTCCTCCGCCCTATCCTACTCTCGGCATCTGTGAGCCTCCAGGGAAGGCTGGGAGCAGATCTAGGCAGGCGAGTCTCCTTCCAACATCTCAGGAAATGTTAGAACTTACATATCCTGCCCTGGACACACACACACACACACACACACACACACACACACACACAACACACACCCTCTTCTAGTTCTAATCGCAGGCCCCTCTCTGACTGCGTTGGGAGGGGTTGGTCAAAGCCCAGATGCATTTCCCCCGGGAACTCTTTTTGCAGTCCTGCCGCCATGCCACACAACTCCCAGGGCCTTGCACAGCTTAGCACGCAGTGTCTTGGAGGTGGCAGTGCCCTAGCCTGGGGTTTTGTTTGTTTTGCTTGTTCAAACTCTTCGCGCTTCCCATTGGCTGTGAGTAACTCACAAGAGCTCGGGTAACAGGAAGGGAACTGTGCCTGGATGCTGAGCCCTGGTGGCTGACACCGCCTTCCCCTCCTCCATCCGATGATATCAGTCCCGTTCCTGTGGGAGAAGCTTCCAGAACAGGCAAGTATTCCTAGTGTTGACCATAGTTGTGGCCTCTGAGAGGCTGCAGCAGCATCTGAATGTCGGGACCTGCACTGGGCGACAGTCTCAGGGTCACCAGGCGCAGCGGAACTCCAGGGCAACCTCGGAGCACTCTCCAGCTCCTCAGGCCCCAGCCCTGCCAGGCTGAGACCCTGCAGACCTAGACCGGGCAGGCCCACCTGCGGCCTCCTTCTGCAGGTCCCCTCCTGCTAGTGAGCTGAATAGGGTAGGAGGGCAAAGTGGGTGCAGCCAGAACAGGCGCTGTCTGAAGATGTGCAGGGCAAGATGCCAGACCTGGGCTTCCCGGGGCTTCCAATGGGGCAGATGCTTCACAGCCAGTCGCTCATGTCCAGATGCAGTTTGAGCCAAACAGACCTGATACCTCCGAGGCTTAATAGTCGAACTTCAACCCCACGTGGGGTCCTAAACAAGCCTCATCCACAAAGCCAGACCACCTCTATTGAGTCAGTTGTGTGACCACGTGCACATTATTAACCTCTCTGCCTCCATTTCAGAACAGTCAAGCAGCCGATGCAAGCCCTCACCTGGACGGTTACTGCAGGCACATAGGACAGCGGCCACTGCATGAGAGACGCTGGTCAGCATCAGTCCTAGATATGAGGACTCCTTTGGCCTTAAAGGAGCAAAGACCTCACACACCCAGGTCTGGCGCCTTCCTTCCTGTCCTCCTTGGAAGAGGACACACCTTTGCAAAAAAAAAAAAAAAGTGAAAGAAACTCAAGATTTTTTCTTCTTTTCCATTTAGAACCACTATTGCTCAGTTAGGGCTTAAAAAGGTGGGTGTCAGTGGCTGAGGGATAAGGGACCTGGGAATTAATGGGGTTTTTTGTTTGTTTGTTTTTAATTTCATTATTTATTTATTTTAAATGTATATATAATTAACATATAACATAATATTAGTTTCAGCTGTACAAGAAAACTTTTTAAAATTTTTATCAAATTTATTGGGGAGATATTGGTTAATAAAATTAAATGTGTTTTAGGTGTACAATCCTAGAATGCATCATCTGTATATTGTACTGTATGTTCACCACCCAAAGGCAAGTCTCCTTCTATCATCATTAATCCCATCTTTACCCTCTGTCCCCTCCCCATCCCCCTTTCCCTCTGGCATCACCATATTGGTGTCTATGTCTATGAGTTTTGTGGGTTGTTGTTTTTTGCTTAATCACTTCACTTTTTACACCCAGCCTCCAAGCACCCTTTCCCTATGACAGCTATCATTTTGTTCTTATGAGTCCGTATTTATTTTTTGTTAGTTATTTTGTTCATTAGATTCCACATATAAGTGAAATCATATGGGATCTGTCTTTCTCTGACTGGCTTATTTCACTTAGCATAATACTCTCCAGGTCTACCCACGCTGTCACAAAGGGTAAGATTTCCTTCTTTACACCCATTTCCTTCCTTACAACCATTTAGTATTCCATTGTGTAAATGTACCACAGCTTTTTTTTAATCCACTCAGCTGCTGATGGGCACTTTCAGCTGCTTCCAAATCTTGGTTATTATAAATACTGCTGCAGTGAACATGGGGATGCATATATTCTTTCAAATAGGTATTTCAGGTTTCTTTGGATATATTCCCAGAAGTGGAATAGCTGGGTCATAAGGCAGTTTCATTTTTAATTTTTTGAGGAAACTCTATATTGCTTTCCAGAGTGGCTGCACCAATCTGCATTCCCACCCACAGTGCACGAGGGTTTTCTTTTCTCCACACCCTCACCAGCATTTGCTGTTTGTTTCTTTGTTTGTTTGTTAGTTTGTTTTAATGCTCACCTGAGAGTATGTTTATTGATTTTAGAGAAGAGAAATATCTATGTGAGAGAGAAACATTGATCGGCTGTCTCCCATAAGCTTGCTGACTGGGGATGAAACCTACAACCGAGGCAGGTGCCCAGACAGGGTATCAAACCCCAAACCTTTTTGGTGTACAGGACAACACTCCAACCAACCAAGCCATCCAGTGGGTAGGAGCTGTTGACTTATTGATGATAGCCATTCTGACCAGTGTGAAGTGGTATCTCATTGGTTTTAATTTACATTTCTCTGATGATTAATGAAATTGAGAACCTTTTCATATGTAGGTTAGCCAGCTGTTTAGTCTTTTTGGAGAAGTGTCTATTCAGATCCTTTGCCCATTTTTCAATGGGATTGTTTTTTATGTAGAGTTGTATAAGCTCTTTATAAATTTTGGATATTAACCCCTTACCAGATATATCATTGGCAAATATGTTGTCCCATTCAGTAGGTTGTCTTTTCATTTTATTGATGGTTTTCTTTGCTGTGCGAAAACTTTTTAGTTTGATGTTGTTCCATTTGTTTATTTTTTCTTCTGTTTCATTTGCCCAAGAAGATATATCAGAAAAAAATATTGCTGTGAGAAATGTCTGAGACCTTACTGTGTATGTTTTCTTCTAGGATTTTTATGGTTTTGAGTCTTATATTTAAGTCTTTAATCTACTTTGAATTTATTTTTGTGGCTGGTGTAAGAAGGTGGTCTAGTTTCATTTTTTTGGCACTAATTTTCCCAATACCATTTATTGAATAAACTGTCTTTACCCCATTGTATATTCTTGCCTCCTTTGTCAAATATTAATTGACCATAAAAGTGTGGGTTCATTTCTGTCCTCTCTATTCTATTCCATTGATCTATATGTCTGATTTTATGCCAGTATCATGCTGTTTTGATTATTATGGCCTTGTAGTATAGTTTCGTATCAGGTAGAATGATTCCTCCAACTTTGCTCTTCTTTCTCAAGATTGCTATGGCCATTCCGGGTCTTATATGGTTCCGTATAAATTTTTGGAATATTTGTTCTAGTTCTGTGAAATATGCCTTTTGTATCTTGATAGGAACTGTGTTGAATCTATAGATTGCTTTGGGTTAGTATGGACCTTTCATGATGTTAATTCTTCCTATCCATGAACATGTATATGCTTCTACTTATTTGTATCTTCTTCAATTTCTTTCTTTGGTACCTTATAATTTTCTAATTATAGGTCTTTTACAAGTATATCCTGTTTAAACTTATTCTTGGGTATTTTTTATGCAATTGTAACTGGGAATATTTTCTTAATTTCCCTTTCTGATAGTTCATTATTGGTGTATAAAAATGCCACTAATTTCCGGATATTTATTTTGTGTCCTGCTACTTTGCTGAATGTATTTATCATTTCTGGTAGTTTTTTGGTAGAATATTTAGACTTCTCTATCTACAATACTATGTCACTTTCAAATAATGACAGTTTTACTTCTTTCTTGAGGAGTTAGTGTTTAATCGGTACAGAGTTTCAGTTTGGGAAGATGGAAAAGATCTGGCGATGGATCGTGGTGATGGTTGCACAACCATGTGAATGTACTTAACACTACTGAACTGTACACTTCAAAATGACTAACATGGTCAATATTATATTATGTGTATTTTACCACAAGCTTAAAAAATAAACGAGATCCTGCATGGTTACAGAATTCAGGGAAGGCTGTGTGGAAGAAGTAAAGCTTGTGTGGTTTTCCACACAATAAGTTGTGAAGTGCAGGCTAATGGAGCACTAAGGCCAGCAAAGTGTAAAGACTGTCTCAAACTCTAATGATATCTACGGAAGTCAAGGGCTAGGCCAACCACCAAGACATATCATGGTATGGTTGGCACGACCGTAAAATATATATTCCCAAACCCAGTTTTTAGAGTGAAGGGGCACTGTTGATAATTGCAGGGGGCAATGGCATATAGTCGCATGTGAGACAGAGAAAAGAGCCCAGACTTGGGAATCAGGTAGACCTTGGTTCAAGGTCTAGTTTGGGCACTTACTTGAGCAAATTACTTTCTGTCTCTGAACCTATAAAATTCTATGTCATGAGGTTATTGTGAGTATCAAAAGTAAGATGTGAAAAGCTTCCGTCTATGATCTGCCACTCCCTAAATATTAATTAAAAATATAAGCCTGTAATCTCTTATCTGTAATTCTGAAATCTAAAAAGCTCTGAAAACCAAAATCTTTCTAAACTCATTTGGTGGCAAAACCTGACTACAACCAATGAGTAGCTATTTAAAATGTTTATCCCACTTAGTGTAACTTATTTTTATGTTTCTATGCAGAAATCTTAATGTGTTTGATGACAAGGTCTGCTTCAGTTCCTGCTGTAAATGTGTTCCCTCCCTAAAGTCCAAACTTTTTGTATAGGTTGGAAGGATGAGAACTCTAAATTATAGATCCAGTGTCCTATACAGATTTAAGCCTATTGTCAGTTATGGAATGTTATAATGTTATATTAAGTGAAAATGGCATGTTTAGTTTTTTTTAAAAGGAACATGTAAAATAATGTGTATTATATGCTTCTATTTGTTTTAAGAGGGTGCGTACACATGCTCATCTATGCACAGGCCATGTGGAGGAGCATTCCTGAGGGTGGAAACAATGTTTGCCTCTAGAAATAGGGAAACTAGGGTCAGGGGAGAGGAAAATTGATGTTTCATTGTGCACACTTTTACTCATGTTGAAATTTTTATTCCACATTTACAATACATTTTTAAATATTAAATTAAAAAGTCAAAGAAGCACTTCATACCCATTAAGATAGCTATTATTTTTTTTAAAAAGGTGTTGGTAAGGGTTTGGAGAAAAGGGAACCCTGTGCACAGCTGGTGGGAATGTAAAATGGTGCAGCTATGGGAAACTATATAGCAGTTCCTCAAAAAATTAAAAGTAGAGCTACCATATGACCCATCAATTCCACTTCTGGGTACACCCTAAAGAATTGAAAACAGGGACTCAAACAGATATCTGTATCCCCATGTTCATAGCAACATTGTTCACAACAGCTCAAAGGTGTCCATCGGCAGATGAATGAATAAACAAAATGTGGCATAGACCTACAATAGAACATTATTCAGCCTTAAAAACAAAAGAAACGCTGACACATGGATGAACCTTGAAGACGTTATGCTAAATGAAATAGGCCGGTCACAAAAATGCATGGTTCCACTTACATGAAGTTCTTACAGCAGTCAAATTCGGGGGAGGGAATGGGGTTAATGTCTTAAGCCAGTTTGGGAAGATGAGAAAATTCTGTGGGTGGATGGTGGTGATGGTCACACAGCAATGAGAACATACTAATGCCACTGACTGTACACTTCAAAGTGGTTAAGATGGTAAATTTTATGTTGTGTATTTTACAGGTAAAAATAAAGTGTTAAGTTTCTCGCATCACATATCCCTTTGGATATGCCTGTGCCGCTTGTGCCAAACCTTTCCATGAACTGTGCAGGCGGCAGGCAGCCTGGTTCAGGGACTTCTGAATAATGCCTGCGTCAAAGGGCAGTGGCCAGGACGGGCCCCTCCCGGGCCCTGCAGGCCCTGCTGACCATGGAGTGCCCTTTGGGAGGTGGTTTGGGAGGGCAGGCACCGGGCTTGAGTCTGACATGGACAAGGCTGGTGGCACCATGGCCTAAATGTAGGCTTCCCGGAGCTGGGGCCTGGCTGTGACAAGGGTCAGGCTCCTCAACGCACCCCAAGAAGTCCTTGGGAGAAGCTCTGGATGAAGCCATGGGCCCCAGCAGCCTCCAGTCCTCTCAGAGAAGGGATGAGGGGCCCAGTTTGCCTTTGGAAGAAGCCCGTTCCCCAGCCCAGCTCCGCCGCAAAATCTAGAGAGGCAAATAGGAGAATAAGACAGTCCGCCTCTTTCCTTAATACCTTGACACCCAGTTGCTCTTTTTATCTTTTGTCTTTTTTTTTCTTCCTTTTTTAAGTTAAAGGAAGAACCTTTCTGGCTAATTAGAGTGTTTGGGCAATTTCTGCACATCAATTAGCAACCTCAGCTTTGTTTCTGGGTCTCTCCTTACCAGTCAAGTGTGGCCACATTGAGGCTCAGATCCTATGTGCCCCCTGTGCGAGGAGGCTCACCCACGGGTGTCTCTCCTGACATTGAGCACCCTGCGCTCCCGTCTCCTCTGATCCACTTCCTACAGGCAGTTCCCATGCGCCCCTGGGTTTCAGGAATGGGAAGTGGACCAGGTGCCCTCAAAGGTTTCCTGTTTCTACCAGTTGGGAGAACAGTGCCCCAGCAGGGACTGCGATGGGGGGCTGGTTACAGTGGTGCGGGGAGAGCCCCGATGCCAATCCCAGACAGAAGTCACAGCAGGAGGTTTCCTGCACCCCAGATTGGGAAGGGGATGCTACCAGCACCTGAACTCTGGGTGGTCTGCTGGAGCTGGGGCCGTGGAGGGGCTGTCCCCAGCCGCACACCTCCAGATGATCGCTGTTAGAGACCCTGCCCCACTCAGAGCCAGATGGTATGGGACAGCCTGGTGTTTCCCTTCGTCCAGTCCTCCAGTTTGTCCTCATTGACTCCCTGGGCTGAAGCCAGAGAGAAGCCAGGCGGCAGGGGCCTGGGAGAGGTAGTTTGCAGGAGACACACGGCTGCATTCCAAAGAGGTCAGGGCACTCCAGGCACATACCCAGCAGGTCCAGCCACCGTGCTGCCTTTGTCCCAACCTCCACCGGGTTTTTCCCCTTTTTTGTTTTGTCCTGGCATTATCTGTTTGTTGGGGGTGGGGGGGATTGTTTGGCATTATCTGTTTGCTTGGGAGGGGGGGGAGGCCTTGGTTTGTTTTTTTGTTAATCCTCTCTCAACAGTCATTTTCCATTGGTTTAAGGGAGGGGGAGAGACACAGAGAGAGAAACATCAATTTGAGAGAGACACATAGATTGGTTTCTCCCCCATGTGCCCAGATCAGGGCCAAGGATCAAGCCTGCAACCGAGGTATGTACCCTTGACCAGGATTGAACCAAGGACCCTTCAGTCCACAGACTGACGCTCTACCCACTGAGCCAAACCAGCTAAGGCCTGGCATCTCTGTTTTAGATGTCCAATATATAAAGGAATTGAATTAAAAGTTGGACAGAATGGAAACATTTTAATTAGGCTGTGAAGCTTACACTTGCCAGGCCAACCCATCACTTCTAAACCCCCAAAGTGGGTGCGTGTCCTCTGGCTCGCCTCTGGCCAGACTGAGCGTCCCCCTGACTAATACCTTGGTCCCATGCAAGGAGCAGGCTGTGCCAGCAGGTGTGACATGTGGCTGGATTCAAGCCGCACTCGGGGAAGAGGCAGTGTAACAGGTTTCCACACTCCCCAGGAGAAGGAAGCACATTATTTCTTCCACCAGGGCTGCCCTTCCAGGGGCAGAGCAGAGGTCACTGTGGTCCAGAGGGCTGAGCCTAGAGCAGGCACTCAATTGCTCTTTGTTTAGTTTAGCTGAGGCACCCAACCTTGTGTGAACTTGAGCCAAACACCTTCTTAGGATACAACCTGCTTTACAAGCAGAGGGAGACGTGAGTAAGGATGTCAGCGTGGGATTCTGAAAGGTGGCTGCGCGGCGATGCCTTGCCCAGCACTCACAGCATTTCCTCCTCTGGGTGTGTGCTCTTGTATGACCCCATCAGTTCTGGAAACCCTCCTTGTAAAGGAAGGGGAGGGACTTTTACCCCCATCTTCCAGGGAGAGAGAAACGCAGGCACTGAAAATACACAAGGCCCATACAATGGCATTGGATTCAGGGCACGTGAGTGTCAGCCCTGACCTGCTTCTAATGAACCAAGAAGGATCAGTCACCTCCTACGCCCAAGTACGGTTAAGAAACATCTGCAGGGTGACACTCTTCATCCATTCAGTCAAGAAAGGGGAGAAGGGACAAATGAAAAGACAAGGGAGCAAAAGCACAAAAGGAGAGAAAGAAAGGCCCTGTGGTGGGCACGTTAGACAGGAACACCGTGCTTAGGGATTGTCACACCGCTGCCCTTAATGATGGCTGTGAGAGAAGCCAGCTTTGCGAGGGATTTGACCAGCCTTCAAAGGATGCCTCCCACCATCCCTCGCCTTCCTGGAAACTCACTAGGGTGATAAAGAGCCACTCCCCTTGTTCCCAATCCAAGGCAGCTCCCATTATCAGCGGCCGTTTTCCTCCCCTGGGGCTCAGTTTCCAACCCCTGAAGTCTTGTTCCCTTTTCTGCAAAGGTGCTACTGTGTATAGTGGGAGAACAGATACTCGTGTGGGTGTGCTGCTGCTCAGGCGTGCTTACCTGCACCTGAGCAGGGAAGGCTTCCTCGTGCTATGTCACCTTTCTGTAGGGTTGCAAGGGTCTGTTTCTTCCCGCCCACAGCACATCTGGGCTCTCGTCAAAGACAAGCCCTAACAGAAGTTGGGCAGATGTTGGGGAAAATGCGACTGCAGAGTCCAGTTTGTACAAGGCCTTACACTCTCACCAACTCTGACAGTCACGCTCCTAGCCCCACGAAAGCATGGGATTCTGGCTGAGTCCTTTGCAAAAATGAGAAATATCATCTCTTCTGGTTTAGACATCTCAACACACACCACCAGATCCAGAAACACACACAAATTCCACCCTTGCTCATTTTCAATCCAAGGGGTTTTCTAGAAAGTAGGGCCTGTTACAGAACAGCTTCCTGGACCACAGGCAGGGCTGTGGCAGGCACTCCCGATGGTAACTCTGATTGTACCTTGAGCACCAGTGAAGCTCACTGCTCCATGTGCCCACCTCAGTGTTTGCCGCGGTGGAAATTCGCTCCACATGCTCAGCCCTGCAATTGCTGTGCTCTGTTTGGAGTGTGCTGGGAAAATGACATTTATTCTCTAGTTAATGTGTCTCTCTCCACCCCCAGAGTCGCTAAACGAACGAGTTGTTCTTGGGGCAAACATCTCCCTTTCAGCATCTCTCCGTTTCTGAGCCACAGCTCAGCAATGAGGCCACTAGCTCTCCATCAGGCTGCACGCAGCGGGGACACATGTGGTCCTGCTGTCGCATTTTGAGGACCCCAAGTTATTGATGGGAACAGGTGCTCAGAATTCAGCACAACCCACCCAAGGCTTAGTTCACTTTCTCTGCAAACGTCTGGATTTAGGAGAGAAAATACCAGGCTCCTCTCAGGCTGCCTGTAAACATCTCGGTCTGGATTTGCTGAGGTGGGTTGCTAAATTTAATTGCCAGTTTCCATGCCATGTGATGGTGTGTGACAGGCCAGCTCACCCTGTGAGTTCGCCAAGGGGTTTTAAATAAGTGCTTTCTGACGGAAAGGATGATAAAGATCCTGTTATTCACCAGAGAGCCTGGAGACTGGGCTGGCCTGGGTTTCACCGCTGAGCTGCTGTGGTGCTAATCCCCTGAGCCCCCACCACTTCCCAATGGCTAGTAGGAGAGGCTGAAGGCGCCTGTAAAAGAGCCCAGCCAGCCAGCCCCGCCTGCCCAGGTCTCTGTGGCCCTGGAACACAAATAGCTCTGTGGGCCAGCCTCAGCTTCTCCATCTGGAAAGAGGAACTGTTAACAAAATATCAGGAAAGCAGGGAATGCGTGGAGCTTCTGGGCAGCACGCTGTAGGTGTGCAAATACAGCCCTGCGCCTGAGAGCATCCGTCGGGCCCAGGCAGCAAGCAGGGCAGAGAGCAGCGTGGTTCTTGCCCCTAGCCTTGACAATGCCAGCGGGAGCATCGCGGGGCTGGCAGTGGTTGTGTTCTCCCTGAGTATTTCCTTATGAAACCCGCCTACCAATGCATACTTACTCTTCCAGCTAGCGTCACTGTGTTGTCTGAGAAACAGCAGCATCTGCCTCGCCTGGCAGCTTTTGAGAAATGCAGAGTCTCAGGCCCACTTCATTCCTGCTGATTCCAAATGGGCTGCTTAGCAAGCTATCCAGATGATGCATATATATTTCAAATTTTGAGAAGCTCTGGTCTAAAGCAGTGATTGTCAAACTTCAGCCCACATCAGAATTCCCAGGGGAGCTTGTTAAAACATTGAGGGCCCTCCACTTCCAGAGTTTCTGACTTAGTAGGTCTGGGACAGGGTTGGTTAATTTGCATATCTGTCAGGCTCCCTGGTGATAATAATGCCCCTGGCCTGGGGACCACACTTGGAGAACCACTGGTGAGTATTCCTCCTAGCAGTTGTTTTGTGATACCTTCCTTCCCAGGTCACCAGCGTCTGTCATCTCCTCTTTATGTACACTGGCCATTTCAGTCCCTGGAATTACTGTAGTCTTCTCTTAATATCTTAAATCCTGACTCATATCATTTTTGAGCCCTTGAATTTAGTCCATATTTCTTTATCTCTTTCACTAGGAAGTTCAGCACTAAACATGGATAACCAGTTTGTGCTGTACAAAAAGGGAGGATTTCTTAAAAATTCTACTTTTTCTCCCATGTAGTTGTCCTAAAATTCCACTTGTTTCTTTCTTTTTCTTTTTTAAAATCCTCATCCGAGGATATTTTTTCATTGATTTTTAGAAAGAGTGGAAGAGGGAGGGAAAGACAGAAAAACATCGATGTGAGAGAAACACATCCATTGGTTGCCTTCTGCACGAGCCCCAACCAGGGCCCGGGCAGGGGGGAAGCATGCAACCGAAGTACGCGTCTTGGACTAGAATCGAAACCAGGACTCTTCGGTCCACAGGCCAATGCTCTGTCCACTGAGCCAAACCAGGTGGGGCCCGCTTGTTTCTTCAACTAGAGTCAGGCTGCTGGTCCATAAGGAGCTTGTTGTATGACTATCACAGGATAACCAAGTTGACTGACTACAGTGTGATTTTTTAAATCACACCAGCAATGAAGTGACACATTTAATTAAAACAAGCAACACTGAAGAATGATGAATTCAAAGCAAAAGTCAATGTTTATGTCCCCCATCTGATCCCCTATTCTCCTCCCAGAACTAATGAATATTAGCAGTGCCTTTAAATATGCACATATGCATAAATAGAGGTAGATATGCATATAAATGCATGTCTGTATATATTTACAGTATTATTTTGCAACTTCCTTTTATTAATTAACAACATTCCTTAGAGGTCCTTTAAAATTAATAAGTAGATTCTACTTCATTCTTTTTAAAACTACATGGCATATTTCTTAATTTGGACATATCATAGTTTATCTAACCCAGGGGTAGGCAAACTTTTTGACTCGAGGGCCACAATGGGTTCTTAAACTGGAACGGAGGGCCGGGACAAAAGCATGGATGGAGTGTTTGTGTGAACTAATATAAATTCAAAGTAAACATCATTACATAAAAGGGTACGGTCTTTTTTTTATTTAGTTTTATTCATTTCAAATGGGCCGGATCAGGCCCGCAGGCCATAGTTTGCCCACGGCTGATCTAACCATTCTATTAATGGCCATTATGTTATTTCCAAAATGTTGTTATTAATAGCAATACTTAACTAGCTTTCTCATGAGATTCACATGAGAATTGGCCCAAATAGGTGGTATCAATTTACATTACCCCCAGCCACTTTGAAAACTGTTATTTCTAACCCCCTCATCAAAGCTGTCTATTGTCAGTCTTGCACATTTTTACCAATATATTGGGGATGTCTCATTATTTAAATTTGCATTTAGTTGATAACCATTTGAGGTTAACTGTCCTTTAATAAGAGTCTCAGCCATTTTATTTCCTTTCTTGGGATTGACTTACTCACATTCTCTGTTCTTTTTCTATTGGGTGGGTGGTCCTTTTTTTCAGTCAGGGGGAAATAGAAGCAGTAGTCTGGGTATTAATCTTTGGTTTACTAACACATTGCAATGTTTCATCCAAGTCCCTCACTTGAGTTTTCATAACTTTTTTTTTTTAATTTTTTTATATGTATTTTATTGAGTTTTTACAGAGAGGAAGGGAGAGAGATAGAGAGTCAGAAACATCAATGAGAGAGAAACATCGATCACCTGCCTCCTGCACATCTCCTACTGGGGATGTGTCCGCAACCCAGGTACATGCCCTTGACCGGAATCGAACCTGGGACCTTTCAGTCCGCAGGCCGATGCTCTATCCACTGAGCCAAACCGGTTTCGGCGAGTTTTCATAACTTTATTTTTGCCACATAGAACTTCTAGTTTTTGGATAATCTATAATATAATTTCTTTTTTTAATTTCTTTTTTATTTGTATTGTTGACATTATTACAGATGTCCCCCATTGCCCCCCTTTACCTCCCCCCACCAAGATTCCATCCTCCCCTCCCTCTGGCCCTCACTACATTACTGTCTTTGTCCATGGGCTATGCATACATGTTCTTGGGCTAATCCCTACATCTTCTTTCATCCCATCAGCCCCTTCTCCCCACCTCCCCTCTGACATATGTCAATCTATTCCATGTATCCATGTCTCTGGTTCTATTTTGTTCATCAGTTTATTTTGTTCATTAGATTCCACATGTAAGTGAGATTATATGGTATTTGTCTTTCTCTGACTGACTTATTTCACTTAGCATTATAATCTCCAGGTCTATCCATGCTGTTGCAAAAGGTTCCTACCTTTTTACAGCTGCATAGTATTCCATTGTATAAATGTCCAACAGCTTTTTTATCTATTGACTAGGGGCCCAGTGCACGAATTCATGCACCTTGAAAGGAACTGTGGGCCATGAGGCTGTGGTGGGCAAAGGGACAGATCTCAGCCCATCCTCCATGCCCCCACCCAGCCCCTCCTGCCACAGCCCCTGTTCCCCTATCTGTAGGCAGCCCCACTCCTGCCACCACTGCCACTCCCACACACTGCCGGCACCGGCCCCACTCCCACCCGCTGACAGCGGAGTGATTGGGGCCGATGCCAGCAGCAGGTGGGAGAGGCAGCTGCCGGGCCCAATTGCCCCTCAGGAGCAGGGGGAGGTGAAGAAGTTCTGAGGGGTGATAAGGGCCAGCAGCTGCTACTCACACCCGCTGACAGCTCTGAGCCATTGGGGTCGGGCCAGGTGTCGGCAGTGGTTGTGAGCGCCAGGCAGGACCGCGGAGCGCCAGAGCAAAGAATTTTCAGTAACCACCAAAGGCTCACCCCAATGACAGTGACCGGTGCCCCATCTTGGTTTGGTGTCCCCGCTCACCTGTTTCACCATCCCACATGGCCAACTTCCACCATGTTCTGTGCTCTGCTGCCTGCTGCCAACACCTGCTGCAGATGCCCACCATGTTCCGCGTGTGCACCCTCGTGGTCAACACACATCATAGCGACCAGTTGTTCGGTTGTTCTGCTATTCAGTCTATTTGCATATTAGGAATATATATATATATATATATATATATATATATATATATATATATATATGTGCTTAGGCTGTTTCCAGATCTTGACTATTATAAATAACACTGCTATAAACATAGGGGAGCATATATTCTTTCTAATTGGTGTTTTGGGATTCTTAGGATATATTCCCAGAAAAGAAATTGCTGGGTCACAAAGCAGTCTCATTTTTTTTTTTTTTTTTTTTTTAGGAATCTCCATACTGCTTTCCACAGTGGCTGTACCAGTCGGCATCCCCACCAACAGTGTACTAAGGTTCCCTTTTCCCCACATCCTCATTGGCACTTGTTTGTTGATTTATTGAGGGAAGCCATTTTGGCAGGTATGAAGTGATACCTCATTATAGTTTTAATTTGCATCTCTCTGATGATTAGTGACCTTGAACATCTTTTCATATGTCTATTGGCCTTCTGTATGTCCCCTTTGGAGAAGTGTCTATTCAGAGCCTTTGCCCATTTTTTAATTGTGTTATTTGTCTTCCTGGTGTTGAGTTATATGCATTCTTTATATTTTTGAGGAATTAACTTCTTATCAGATGTATCATTGGCAAATACGTTTTTTCATACAGTGGGTTTCCTTTTTATTTTGTTGACGGTTTCTTTTGATGTGCAGAAACTTTTTAGTTTGATATGGTCCCACTGGTTTATTTTTCCTTTGTTTCCCTTGCCATAGGAGATATATTGGCAAAAATATTGCTGTAAGAGATGTCTGAGATTTTATTGCTTATGTCTTCTTCTAGGATTTTTATGGTTTCGCCACTTACATTTAAGCCTTTTATCCATTTTTATTTTATTCTTGTGTATGGTATAAGTTGGTGGTCTAGTTTCATTTTTTGTATGTAATTGTCCAATTTTCCCAGCACCATATATTAAATAGACTGTTTTTAACTCTATTGTATGCTTTTGCCTCCTCTGTCAAATATTAATTGACCGTAAAGGTATGGATTGATTTCTGGGCTCCCTGTTCTGTTCCAATGATCTATGCCTGTTCTTATGCCTGTACCAGACTGTTTTGTTTACAGTGGCTATATAGTAATCTTTGATGACTGGTATTGTAATCCTTCCAACTTTGTTCTTCTTTCTCAACATTGGTGAGGCTTTCTGAGGTATTTTTTGGTTCCATATAAATTTTTGGAATATTTTTTCTAGATCTGTGAAATATGCCATTGGTATTTTAATAGGGATTGTGTTGAATCTATAGATTGCTTTCGATAGTATGAACATTTTAATGATGTTAATTCTTCCTATCCATGAACCCAATATATGCTTCCACTTATTTGTATTTTTCTCAATTACTTTCTTCAATAACCTATAATTTTCTGAATACAGATCTTTTACCTCCTTGGTTAAATTTGTTCCTAGGTAACTTATTTTTTGTTGCAATAGTAAATGGGATTGTTTTCTTAGTTTCTCTTTCTGATATTTCATTGTTGGTGTATAGAAATGACATTGATTTCTTGACATTGATTTGTATCCTGTTATTTTGCCAATTTATTACATCTAGTAGCTTATGAGTGAAGTCTTTAATGTTTTCAAAGACATAGTACATATCCTGTCATCCCTGAATAATAACAATTTCACCTCCTCTTTCTGAATTTGTATGCCTTTATTTTTTTCTGATCACTGTGGTTAGAACTTCCAGTACCATGTTTAATAGGAGTGATGAAAGAGGACATCTCTGTATTGTTCGATTTTAAGGGAAATGCTTTTAGTTTTTGCCCATTGAGTATGATGTTGGCTGTAGGTTTGTCATGTATGGCCTTTACTATGTTGAAGTATGGTCCCTCTGTTCCCACTTTGCTGAGTTTTTATCATAAATGGATGCTGGATTTTATCAAATGCTTCTTCTGCATCTATTGATATGACCATGTGATTTTTATCTTTCATTTTGCTTATGTGATGTATCACATTTATTGATTTGTAAATATTATATCAACCTTGCATCTCTGGAATAAATCCCACTTGATCATGATGTATGATCTTTTTAATGTATTGCTAGATTTGATTTGCTAATATTTTGTTGAGGATTTTAACATCTGTGCTCATCAGTAATATTGGCCTATAATTTTCTTTCTATATCATGTCTTTACCTGGTTTTGGAATTAGGGTAATGTTGGCCTCATAAAAAAGAGCTTGGAAATCTTACCTCCTCTTCAATTTTTTGGAATAGTTTGAGGAGGAGAGGTGTTAGTATTTCTTTGAATGTTTGGTAAAATTTGCCTGTGAAGCCATCCGGTCCAGAACTTTTGTTTGTTGGGAGATTTTTTTATTATTATTACTGCTTCAATTTTATTAGTTGTTATTGGTCTATTCAGGTTTTCTGATTCTTCCTGAATTTGGTTCTGGAAAATTGTATGTTTCTAGGAATTTGTCTATTTTGCCCAGGTTGTTCCATTTATTGGCATATATTTGTTTATAATAATTTCTTACAATCCGTTATATTTCTGTGAGATCAGTTGTTACTGCTCCTCTTCCATTTCTGATTTTATTTATTTGGGTCCTTTCTCTTTGTTTCTTGACTAGTTTGGTTAAAGTTTCATCAATCTTCTTTATCTTTTCAAAGAACCAGCTCTTGGTTTCATTGTGGGTTTTTTTGTATTGTTTTTTAGTTTCCATGGCATTTAATTCTGCTCTGATCTTTATTATTTCCTTCCTTCTACTTACTGTGGGCTTCTTCTTTTGTTTTCTTTTTAATTATTTTAGTTATAGGGTTAGATTGTTTGAGGGTTTTTTTGTTTGTTTGTTTCTTGAGGTAGGCCTGTAATGCTATGAACTTCTCTCTCAGGACTGCTTTCGCTATGTCCCATGGGTTTGAGGGTGTTGTGTGTTCATTTTCATTTGTTTCCAGGTAATTTTTTTTGTTTCTTTCTTGATCTCATTGTTTAATAACATGCTATTTAGCCTCCATGTATTTGAATGTTTTTGAGGGTTTGCTTTGTTTTGTCAATATATTTATTTTATTTTATATATATATATATCAATAACAAATTATATATATATAATTTGTTACTGATTTCAGAGAGGAAGGGAGACGGGGAGAGATAGAGAAACATCAATGATGAGAATCATCAATCAGCTGCCTCCTGCATGCTCCCTACTGAGTATCTACTCTGCAACCTGGGCATGTGCCCTGACTGGGAATCAAACCGTGACCTCCTGTTTCATAGGCCGATGCTCAACCACTGAGCCATGCCAGCTGGGCTATTTTTATTGATTTTAGAGAAAGAGAAAAAAAACATAAATTGGTTTCAGGGACCAAACCCACAACCTGGGCATATGTCCTGATGAAGAATCCAACCAGCAACTTTTTGGTGTGTGGTATGATGTTTAACCAACTGAGCCACATGGGCCAGGGCTTGAGTTTTTTGTGTGGTTGGTTTCTAGTTTCATGCTATTATGATCTGAGAAAATTCTTGGTATAATTTCAATCTTCTTGAATTTGTTAAGACTTATTTTGTGTCCTAACATGTGTTCTATCTTTGAGAATGTTCCATGTGCACTTGAGAAGAATGTATTTTCTGCTGCTTTGGGATGAAATGTTCTGTAAATATCAGTTAAACCCATCTGATCCAGTGTGTCATTTAAGGTCACTGTTTCCTTATTGATATTTTGTCTTGAAGATCTATCCATTAATGACAGTGGATGTTAAAGTCCCCTACTATGATTGTATTGCTGTCAATCTCTCCCTTAAAGTCTTATAATATAACTAGTGGCCCAGTGTACAAAATTTGTGCACAGGGGGGTGGAAGTGTCCCTCAGGTCGGCCTGCACCCTCTCACAATCCAGGACTGCTGGCTCTTAACTACTCACCTGCCTGCCTGCCTGATTGCCCCTAACCACTCTGCCTCAGCCCCACCACCATGGCTTTGTCTGGAAGGATGTCCAGAAGGTCACTCGGAAGGCCTCCCAGTCTAATTAGCATATTAGCCTTTTATTAGTATAGATTTCCACTGAAGCTACACATTACTAGAAATCAGACTCTTCTAATCCACATTATTCAGAGGAGAATTAATCTCTTGAACATCAATGAAAAGAAGCTGGAAGAGGATGTTGTAAATAAACTTAGTAGAAAAATAAAGGAATCACATACCTCCTACCTTCCTCCTTTTCATTATAGCCCTTGTTTGTTTGTTTGTTTGTTTGTTTGTTTGTTTGTTTTTTATTTGGAGATTGTGTTTATTAAAGCTGGGGACAGTGAAACAAGGAAGGATCTATGATAGAAGAAGCAGCAGGAGCGAGGCTAGGCTGGGCTGCTTTGGCTCTCTAGAGATGTTACAGGAAAGAAGTAAACCAAGGCAAGTTGCTGTCAGCTCACTGGAGAGTTAGAGGTAAGGGGCCTTGGGGACAGATTCAGGGGGTTACCCCAGGATGAACTCCACTGCCCCTGGATCCCCTGTTTCCAGTCTCATGGGGACCCTTGGCGTTTAAGAGAAAGAAAATTCACTTGAAAAAGAGATTCAAGTGGGCGTGCCCCTGTATCTTTTGACATGAAGTTTCAGTTTAGAGATTTGTGTGAAAGTCTTGAAAAGAAGTCAGAGGTACTTGCTATTGGGAAATGATTCTCCATAGGTCCCTCATGTTTTTGCACATCTTACAGGCAAAGGCAATGACTACCTTTGTTCCAGGTTATCTTTTCAAGAATGTTTACATAGAGAACAGCCTTGAAAGACAGACGTGGTGTTTCGCTGAGGAGCACAGAGCTGGTTTGTTTGCTGTTCAGCATAATAAAGATAACATGTTCCCTGAGTAAAGGTTGATGGGTTTGCTTACAACCCATTACAAAATATTGGGGTTTCTTAAACTCAGGCTTCTCTCCTATAACACACCCTATGTGTGTGGAAGTGTCATCCCTTATAATATAACTAGTGGCCCGAGGTTTGCCCACCCTGTGGGAATTGGGGCTTGGCAACCAACACAAAAAATGATGATATTCTGGTTACTACTATTGCTATGAACCTCAAACTGCCCTTTGTCTCTAACCCAAGAGTCTCATATTCTCTTCCAGCATTCATAAACCTGTCACAGGCTAACTTGTTAACTTTGCAAGTAAGTAAAATCTGAGAACCTTCCGAGTTCTTGACAGTCACTATGTCATGAAAGATAAAAACCCTTCACGAACTCAACTCCAGTTCCAGTCAGAATTATCTGCCTACAGTACAAAAGTCACCCAATTGAGTTTCTTCTCTTAAGTCAAATAGTTTTTAATGGTTAAATCCATTGTAAAGAATTTTTACATTCTGTATGTAATTGCTGCATGTTTAATATTCAAAGGGTTTTCTCGTAGATGGAGTAGATTCATTCTGTGCAGCTCTAGAGTAGTGGACAAGTGTCAGAAAATTTTCAGCTCAATATGTAAGGTAAAATAAATTCTGACAATTAGTTATCCAAAAGTAAATAAATGTTGATAAAACAAGCTCAGTGCAGACTTAGATGACCACTTTGGGACCTCGACCTGGGGAGGAGATTAGATAGCTGGTTACACGTATTCCTTCAAGTTTAAGATGCTCCTGGTGAAGGACATTGTCCCAGTGGACCATCTGACTGGTTTGTTTTCATACCAAGTGATGGAGAAGGTGAGCCAGCAGATCCAGCTCAGAAGACTGTACTTATATGACCATCATGAGTTAAAATCTGGTGCTTAGTTGCAGAAACTCTCTCAAGTCTAATTCACCCGGAAGTGATTTGGTGTTAGAGAACTGATTCAAGCTAAACCAACTTCACCATCAGCCTGATTTATAAATTGCCTTAATTTTAAAGTAAGAGTCAAACTTTGCTAATTACTATAATTTTCCCATCCAATATTTGGGCACCCTCTCCCTTCCCAGCTGATAAGTACTAATAATATAGAACTAATAACCAGATGTTTGTCTGGTACACCCCACCAAGCAAAAGGGACTAACTCCTGAAGCTTGCTTTATCTGATAGGATGCATTAGGCACTTACATTAGATGCTAATAAAAATTTTCCTTTCACAATGGAGAATATACTGTTTTAGTGACCAGAATGTTCTTATTCACTAAACACAATGTCTTTATCCTTTGATAGTCCTGGAAATACTCAACAGTTCTTAACTTTATCCTCCCTTTCTAGACCCTACCAGGTGCATCACCCTGCTGTTTGCACTTTATAACAGGTTTGTGCATAGTATCAAGTTTACACAGTTGTTAATCCCCTTTTAGATTGGCTGCTTCCTGAAGATGTCTAAGGAAACACTTTAATTTCATCAGTAATAAAAGTCTGGAATGCATCTGTGGACTTAGTTTCTCAGTCCCAGCTCTACCATCTACCAGCTGGGTGTTTTTTGTACAGGATCACTTCTATAAGCCTCAGTTTCTTCATTTGAACTTATGGTTAAAGATCAACAATCATGACATAAAAATATTTTATAACATCTAAATGCTAAAAAAAGTAAAGTAAAAAATTATAATAACCATAGGCCATGTTACAACTGATGGCTTTCCTGCAGACTGCCCATCCTATCTGTGATGCGAGGGTCTTCAAGTTCAGAGGCTCTGAGGGTCTTATTAGCCTTTTGCTTTCGATTTCAGCTAGCATTTTTTAAAATATCTCACCCTACATTTTGGTTCCCATATTATTTTTGAGACCTCCCAGCTGTCGCTGTAATGGTATGTGTTGAAAATGTTTTTTTCCTTCACTGCAAAGGGCAAATTGTATGAAAATATGTGCACAGAGCGGTGTTAGACCTGTGTTACAATGGGAGGAACCTGTTGCAATGAGCAGAATTTCACATGAGTTCATACTGTACTTTTGGCTGTGAACAGGATGTTTTGTCAAAGGTGAACAATGAGACATAGCAAGGAGAGAAAGGGATTTGCCAGCAGCAAAGCCGCGTGGGCAGCAGAGGAGTTGGCTAAGAAGCAAAGACTGTTCCATTTAGTACCACAGACAAGAGCTTGGTGAGATTGGCCTCATAGATCCAGACAAGGACATGTCCCAACTACTCCAGGAAGGATGGTCATCTCACTGGCACAGCACTGGGCTGTTTTCAATTTGATCCCCGTGTCCTGACTGGGACAAGGACACTCAGAAGTGCATCAAAAAAGGGAAGTGACCCAAACCCTTTTAAAATGAAAAGATTTCCATTCAAAGGAAAATAAATTTTCCCAAGTTAGCTCTTTCCTTTTCAATGCCAGCACGTCTCACATAGTAATCCATTTACCGAAGTTGGACCTGAGATGTGAAAAGTTCTGTGTTGACAAAGTTTTGCATCAGCTGCTGCTAAACAACATGTAAAAACATGTCATTTAATTTTAGGTTTATAATAAATAAGTGCTTTCCCAAACCCACTCGGCACAGGCTGTCACGAGGTACAGGTGTGCTCTGCAATCAGACACTGCCATCTTGCTAAAATGTGCAAGGGGCCAGGACTACGCAATCCATCATGCTTTTATGTTCCTGTGAACTGTCTTAGGAAGTGTGAAAGTGTCCCCACTAAATCTTTTAGTCAAGTTTTGCTGTGCTCTGCTATGCATAGATAAAGCTGGGGCAGGGAGGGAGAAGCAGACAGAGAGGGAATGCACACAAGGGTGTGTGTGTGTGTGTGTGTGTGTGTGTGTGTGTGTGTGTGTGTGAAGTGTTCTATACTAAAAGGTATCAGGGAAAGAATGATAAATAAGGCAAAGAAGTGAGGTACCAAAAATTATCATTAAAGAAGCTTGGGAGCAATTGGATGGTATTAGCTCATTCATTCAACCAACCCCACTGATTGTGCTCCCTCTGGGTAGCAGACACTGTGCTGGGTCCCCAGGGAGAAACAGAGGTGACAGCCACAAAGCTACTCCCAAGAAACTCCCAGTCTAATTAATATCAAGTCAGTGGTCATACCAAGCAGAAGAGCCCTAAAGCAGGGCAGGTGAAGAGTCTGTGGATAACAGTTATTGCCACATGTCATCTTCCAGGACAACTGGGGCCATCTGAGAAGGGACTAGTTGAACAAGTCTTACTTTCAGAGGTGAAGGTGGTTGAGTCTCCTGTAGTAGATAAATGCGAAGTACATAGTAAAAGAGAATAGCCTGTATGGATGAGTCTGCAAAATGTAAGGAAAGGGAAATATTACCTCTATCTAAGAAATGCACAAAGACTATTCTAATTTTTAAGCATGAAATTTAGCAAAATTAAATACTGTCCTAGTGAATAAGAATTACATATAAGGCAGGAATGGGCCCTGACATTTATTTTTCCACAGATGGTGAACACAAATACCACCATCCTAAGAAAGGACTCTCTTGGAAATATTGTTCCCCCTAGGCCTCTCCTTGGTAACTTCAATCACAACCTCTGGAGGTTAATTGTGCACCTGAGATGTCCACAAGCCCAGGTACTGAACTTCCAGTCAAGAAATCACCTTCTCCAGAAAGCTACCGTGAATCAGATTCATTTCTCTGATTCTTCTTTGTTGTTGTTAATCCTCACTCAAGGATATTTTTTCCATTAATTTCTAGAGAGAGTGGAAGGAAGGGAAGGAAAGGGGGAGGGGGAGAGAGAGAGACATCGATGAGAGAGAGACACATCAATTGGTTGTCTCTTGCACACTCCCGACCAGGGCTGGGGATCGAGCCTGCAACCCAGGTATGTGCCCTTGAATGGGAATCAAACCTGCGACCTTCAGTGTGTGGGCCAATGCTCTAATCACTGAGCAACACTGACAGGGCATTCCTCAGATTCTTCAATGCCTGTTGTGTGCCAAGCACCATGGGAGAGGGCAGCTGGTGGTTAAATAAGGCTCACACTGAAATGCCTGCTCTCTATCCTCCCAACCTTGATGTAGCTACATGTTCAGAGCTCTCACTACCCTCCTCTCTGATGGCTGAGTTGCTTGTCTGAATCCCCTGCTAATCTTGAAATCCTTGGGCAGGGATGATGGCTTTTATCTTTGTTTTCCCAAAGCTAGGCACATTCTAACTGAGAAGAGAAGCAGCTCGCCTTACAGATAGTTCTTCTTATTTGTTTAAGCATTTTATTTTATATGCTTACAAACACACCAAGTTTGGCTCATTGAACAGTATTTCTAAAATTTGTTACTTTATTTTTCATTTATTTTTGAATTAATATTTTTATATATGACTGTATTTAAATCATCCCATTCATATTTATACTAGAGGCCTGGTGCACAAAAATTTGTGCACTCGGGGGGAAGGGGGGTCCCTCAGCCCGGCCTGTGCTCTCTCGCAGTCTGGGACCCCTTGGGAGATAACGACCTGCTGGCTTAGGCCTGCTCCCCAGTGGCAGAGGGCAGGCCCAATCCCTAGGTGCAGCCCCTGGTTGGGCTCAGAGCAGGGCTGATTGGGGAGTTGGGGCGCCACCCCCTGTCATGCACAGAGCAGGGCGGATCAGGAGGTTGCGATGCCACACTCAGTCACACTCAGGATAGGGTCGATTGGGGGGTTGGGGCACCGCCCCCTGTCACACTCAAGGCAGGGTCGATGGGGAGATTGAGGCGTCACCCCCTGTCACTCAGAGAGCAGGGCCCACCAGGGGGTTGGAAAGCTCCCCCCTGTCACGCACAGAGCAGGGCCGATAGGGGAGTTGGGGCACCGCCCCCTGTCACACACAAAGCAGGGCGGATCAGGGGGTTGGGGCACTGCACCCTGTCACACTCAGGGCAGGGCCGATGCGGGCGGGGGGAGGTTGGGGCGCCTTACCCTGTCACACACAGAGTCGCAGGGCGATCTGGGGGTTGGGGCACCTTCCCCTGTCACGAACAGAGCAGGGTGGATAGGGAGGTTGTGGCCCCGCCCCCTGTCACACACAGAGCCACAGGGTGATCAGGGGGTTTGGGCGCTGCCCCCTGTCACGCTGAACCCGTGCCAGGAGGCCTCGCGGCTCCGCTGATCCCGGTGCTGGGAGGCATATTACCCTTTTACTATATAGGATAGAGGCCTGGTGCACGGGTGGGAGCCGTTTGGTTTGCCCTGAAGGATGTCCTGGATCAAGGTGGGGGTCCCCACTGGGGTGCCTGGCCAGCCTGGGTGAGGGGCTGAGAGCTGTTTTCAGGCTGGGAGGTGACTGAAGCTCCCAACCGCTCCTTTTTTTCTTTTTTCTTTTTTATTCTGGGCCAGCTTGAGCTCTGAGGCTAGGCTCCAGCTCTGAGGCCTCCACTGCTGAAAGCAGGTATCTGGTTTGTTTGGGTTCTATAATCGAAACACTGTTTCAACTCCAGCTCTGAGATCCCTGGCTGGCTGAAAGCAGGTTTCTGGGGTTTTGTTTAGCTTCTGTATTTGTAACAATGTTTCAAACTGCAAGCTCAGAGGTCGGCAGTGGCAGGCGGGGAACGTTGGAGTCCTCCGTCACTGAAGCAAGCAAGCCTCATGTTCGCTTCAAGCTGCCTGGCTGCCGGCCGCCATCTTGGCTGGCCATTAATTTGCATATCGCCCTGATTAGCCAATGGGAAGGGTAGTGGACGTACGGCTAATTACCATGTTTCTCTTTTATTAGATAGGATTGTGCAATGACCATTTTAAATGCAGATATAAGAACATTCAACTTGTATACAGAATCACTGAAATTATACAACTCATTTAGTAGCTCGATTATGCATATGTATTTTATTCTTATCAACACATTGGAAACACTGGATAAAATTAACCACACTGTGTTTACTTCACCTTTTCATATATGCTCATTCTGCCAACACTTTCTATCTTCAACTTACTGGTAGGTAAGGAAGAACCAAAAGGGAAAAGAACTGTGGGTCACCCCATCTTTTCCTCTGTGTCATCATTTTCAGCAGAAGCAGTTAGCAAACACAGTGAAAGGATATGATAGGGTTCCTCTGTCACTGGTGTTTACTAGAATATATTCCTTTCCTTCTGCAGTGGATGCATGGTCTGGTTCCAGTGGAAAGTGTGGTCTTTCCTCTCTTTCTCCTTCCTCCCCTAACTCACTCTCCTCTTCCTTAGTTTATTCAGTCATGGACATGATGCCCTTGCCTTGTACTTTGATTCTCACTGGAAGCCACACAATATGGGGCCATGGGACTCTGTGCTCATGGGACATCATGAATGCTACATGTGAATGGGATAGCAGAGAGACAGACATGCTATTACATAAATCTTCTCTGACCATATGCGTGCCCCACTGTGCATTTGCACTTCACTCACAAAACACAACTTCAAAGATAAAATTATTTAAATTTTCAGGATAGCGACAGCCAAGCAATAAATCAAGTGCAGGACCCTGTACAAACTTCACAGGCCAGGTGCCCATGAAGCGGACCCCAACCAATTGCACCTCATTTCAAGTGGCAACAGGATTAAAAACAGCTGATAGAGAAAGCCTCCTAGCTTCAAGACTAGAACAATGAAGAATAGCACCCTTCCAAGTCAGACGCACTGGGCATATACAGTGTGACTCTAAAAGCCATCAGACGTGACTCTGACATTCTATTAAATTCAACAGACATTGATTGTGCTCAGCACTACCCAAAAACCCACCAGGACGGGGGCGGGTAGGGGAGTGTTCCTCGAATGAATAGACACTGTCCCTGACCAGGGAAACAAGTCTGGCTGGGGAGACAGATAGCTCTAGAAGCGTGTTTCCAGACAGATTATGACCGCTGCTATGACGGCAAAAATAAGCACTGTGGAAGCACAAGGAAGGCAGTATTTTATTCTAACTGGGAAGAGAGAGGTTTATGAGCCATAGGTAACATTTAAATTGGTCCTTAAAGCTGAATGCAATTTCGGTAAAGGCTGGGAAAAGGACATTGTCTTAGCTGGGGTTTCCCCCAAGAAATAGAGCCTGAGATGGGGTTTACATGCTGTGGTTTATTTTGGAAAATGATCCCAGGAAGCAAAAATGAAGGGTTTGGGGGAGGGAAAGCCAATCCTAAGGTTTATCACTGAGCTGTTAAGTGCTCTGGGCAAATGGGGCTCAGTCCTGCCGGAACCTACTGAGCAGCAGTAGGGAACACACCCTACCTCGAGATCTTGGGGAGTGACTTATCCACTGGCTCCCAATCCCCATTGGTCCAGGGCTGCCCCAGAACTATCAATAAACTCCTTGGTGTTTCCAGGTTTTCACATGCCCAAGAACAGCGGAGCAGGCTCCCCCAATTATCCCAAAGGCCGATAAATATACATGGTGCAGCTGAAGTGAGGCTACATCTGTGCACTGCTGGTTGCCACAGCAACACCTGGAACAAAAAGGTGTGGTGTGAGAGAAGCATCAGAGATGTTCTGTACAACATCTACTTCAGTGCTTCTCAAACCTGAGCATGCGTCAGGCTCCCCTAAGGGCTTGTGAATACAGATGGATAGGCCCCACCCCAGAGTTTCTGGTTCAATAGACGTAGAGGAGTGGCTGAGAATGAACATTGCTAACATGCTCTTGGTATGGGCATTAAAGCTTTTAAAGACAGCTGTCCACTCTGTACACAGACATAGGACAGATGTAGCAGGAGAAAGAGAAGTTCCCTAAAATGAAAAAAAAAGTGCCTATCTCCAGGAAGAGCATAAGTTGATTTCATCATAACAAGAGTAGAAATGGCATGGTGTTCATGTGTACCCATCACCACGGATAATCCACTGAGAAAGGCTCCTCTATTGATAATCTAATGAGAAGTTAACAGCCAGAAGGTTTTTGCCTTATCCCCACCTCAATCCAGATCTGTTCTCTGCCTTGCTCTGTGCCAGGAAGGCTAATCTCTCAGCATGGGATCGTCCAGATTGGCCAATCAGAGACACCATTGGGAAATCAAAAAGTGGGGTAAAAGAGAGTTCGGGCCTTGATTCTCCCTGCTCACTCCATGCTTCTCCCAGCTGTTGGTGCCTGTGTTCCCACATGGCTGCAGGGGCCCTCCTGTTGGTCATTCCTCACCAGGCTCTGAGAACCTGCTCCCACCCCTGAGTGTCCCTCAGAGGTCAGGACCCCTCGCTGTTCCTGGTTCTGGGTGCCTCACCATCCCTGGTTGTTTCCCTTAACTCTGCCCAAAGTGCTTCATTAATATTCTTTTCAGTTCAACCAACTTCTTTCTACCAGGATCCTGGCTAATAACGGTGTCTGAGGGGGAAATAAATAGCACCAGGTAAAGCCACATCAGTAGATCAGTATTTCTAAGGCCTTCAACATGACAAGTAATCCTGATCACACTCAAGGCAATATTGAAATTTTAAGACTTAAATGCAGGATAAAATGAAATATAAAATGAAAAAGTAGATGAGCAAATGTAAAAATAAACCAAGGCTTGAAATGACTGCAACAATTAAAGATATAACAAAAAAGCAAAGAGAGCTTGACAGAGACAGATTTTCTTCCGAACCCTCGGAATTTGCTTTAGGCAAGGGAGAGGCCCCAAGGTGCTAGCTTGTGCTATGTAAAACCTTCCCCATCCACACGCTCTGGGAACACGGCGCACTGGCAGGAGAAAAGAAAGCGTGATTCAGGCTGTGGACATGAAAGCCTTCAGAAGCATCTTGGGAAACAGGAGATAAGATCGGACCAGAAATTAAATAATCAGAGAACACACTGACAACGCAATGTGTTGCAATCAATTTAGAGTTCGCATCTCGCTTGATTTATGCATCCATAATAAAAATCACTCAAAAGCTGGTGGCTTCAGTCCATTTTAACTCTGTTGACTCCATCCCCCAGCCTCATCCCTGCCTCCAGCGCCAGGCTCTGCCTAGAGTTCTTGGTCCCACATCTCAGAGACCAGGGGGTTTCGGCTTCTGTCTCAGGGACCATGTGCAAGTTAGAGTGGCAACGAGGAGTCGCTGTGTTCTTCAGCGAGGCCTGCAGCTACTTCAGATCTCAAAGGGACTTTCTAAGCCAGGCGCTTAAGTGAGCGTCCTACAGCGAGGGAAGATTTTGTTTTAGCCTTACAGCTCTTCTCAATGGCCCTCTGTTCTTTTTTCACTCTGTTGACACTGCCCTGTTGTTTTCCAGATTTCCAAGGTTAAATCCGGCCCCCTTATTAAGCCTGTCTGAGTTCTTCAGAATTTCTAGAGCTTCGCTGCTAATCCGACGTGTGTAGTGCTTTTCTTTCAGTGGGGTACGCGTGTGGGGCAAATCGGCGCTTTTGTTCGCTATAGCAGAATTTTTCATCCTGTGATAATCTAAACTGTGGTCTGTGTCCTTAATCTTCTTATCAATTGCTCCAGTTTCTGGGTGACAGTATTTTACCTCAGGTGAGAAGATGCCATTATCATCACAGAAGCAGTTAATACGTGTTGAATACTTACTGTGGGCTCTAGATCAGTGATTCTCAACCTTGGCTGCACATTAGAATCACCTGGGAACCACTGGGCTAGAAGATGCATATTTAAGTCCTTAATCCTATAGTAATTCTGTGAGGTGAATTTACAGGTGAAGACATTGAACTCAAGCGACACTAAGAGACTTACCCAAGATCACGATGCGAGTAGGTGGCAGAGATGGATGTGAACCAGCAAGCCTATTCTGTAGCTAACCAGGTGCTCCCGGCCAGGGAGGACATTGCCCCCTAGGGAATATGTGGCAATGTCTGGAGACATTTTTGGTTGTCACAACTGAGGAAGTGCTACTGGGATCTAGTACGTAGGGCCCAGGAATGCTGCTCAACACCCTATGATGCAAGGATAGCCCCACAAAGGATTATCAGTCCAAAATATCAATACTGCCAATGTCCAGAGACCGTGGTCTAACCACTGTGTCTTGTTATATTCTGCTCCTTTGGTTTGTCTTCATGTGCTTGTATTTGGTAAGATGTCTTTGTTGAAAAGCTTTCTAATAGCATCTCTCAGATTTACCCTTGATATACTGAGGGGGTTGCGGGGGGTGGGGAGAGTCTGCTCTTCCCCTCAGTTTCCTTGTCTCCTCTCTTCCCTGAGTTGGAATGCAGGGCTGGTTAATTCCTTGGCAGAGCATTCATTCTTTGTCCTGTGAGGACAGAGTATCAAACTCAGCTGTTCTGTGATGGTTTATCTCTCTGGGTTTGACCTGGTAAGATACACTCTACCCTGGCAGCCTTGCAGATAATTTTTTTTTAAATTATTACAGAAAGTTGAAAGGAGAAAAGAATTCTCTTATGACTTCCCTGCCTTTTCCTATACTTTGAAATATCATACCAATTCTATAGTAGCTTGAAAAAGTGCAGGGGCCAAGCTGAAAAGCTATGCTTTCAGCTTTTATTAAAAAGTCTTTGATGCCTAAAGGCTCATTTATTTGGGGCGATGCAATGTATAGCTCCTATGCATTGGCTTTTGGGTGTGAGCCAGTGAAAAGCAGCACCCAGACATCAAGATGTGGCTTTTCCTTCACCCCAGATGCACAATCTTGTTTCTTTAAGGTTAATATGTCCTGGGAAAGGAAAAAGCCTTCCTTCTCATGCTATTTATGAACTGAAAGCGTGCTGGCAGATTAAATAATTGTTTGAAAAGACACCGTTTGAAAAGAGCTCGCCTGTGCAGCTCCCACTACATTCGCTCCTCCCAGACACCACTACCTTCAGACACCACAACCACAACCACCACCCCCCAAAAATCAAACATGAGACCCAGAGACAAGTTCGGAAACTTCTAGAAGGGTAGAGTGGAGAAAGGTTTGGAAAATAAAGGTCACAAATGGAGCTGTTGATGTGATGCAGGAGAAAGCCTGGCAGGACAGAGAACTAAGGGAACAGATTTTAACTCCCAGGGTGGCCTGGGCTGGACATGAAAACCTGGCAATGCTGATTTTTAAGCACTTGATGAGCAGAAACATCTTGAAACATATCTGTGTCCCTGCTGCTAAGTACAAATACCCTGACTGAGCAAAGCTCAGGAGGAAGACATGGATAAACAGTCCCAACATTACAGGGACAACAGCCCTCCAGCGAGCATTTCCCCTGAGCCACCCTCAGCCCCCAAACCCCGACACCCCAAAGCCATGTGCAGTTCCTGCTCATTGAGCTCAACCTTCAGCCACAGAATGAAGGAGCAGCACTGATCAGGCAAACACTCTGAACCTAAGATGCCGTGGAGTCCAGCCTTGAGTTGGCCGCAGCTCCACCACGCAAACCAGTCCCCTGGGGCTCTTGTGGGGAGGCTGATGTTGGCGGGCCTGGGTGGGGCCTGAGTCTGCATTTCTGAAAGGTGCCCCGGCAATGCTGGCTGGGCGGTCCTCCGACCTCACTCTAGGGCCAAAGGTCTAATGAGGATGTGGGAAGGACACTGACTGCTGTGAAGCCGACACGTCTTCTGAGACACAGAATCTGATCACATCTCGCCCCTGCTCTTTGTGGTCAGAGTGAAGTTCAACCTCCCGGCTTGGCAATTCAAGACTGGGCGGCCTGACACCAGCTCGCCTGTGCAGCTCCCACTACATTCAGCATCTCCCAGAACTGAGCGGAGAGTCCTGCTCACCTTCTCACTCTTTGCACCACTTCACCTCCTCCTGCTACATCCATGCTCTTCCCTCCTCACCTGCTGAATTCCTCCTCAACTTGACCTCTCCCTCTCCAATGCCTTCCCCGGCAGATGGTTGCTTCCTATGGCTGCCTTTAAATGCCTCCAGTATAGCACATAGGACATCTTCTGTGATATTTTGCCTAAGTTTGTAAGTCCCCTACCAAACTGCATCCTCAGAGCAGAAACTGTGTCTTCTTCACACAGTACCTGACACCTGGTATATGCCCCACAGTACTAAACAAGTGAAGGAATGACATGGCACATCCATTCCCATCATTCTCCTCTTTTCTTCCTCTTCTTCTTCAAGGGTCTCTAGTGTCTTAAACGTTGGGGTTATGTATTTTAAGTGGATTAATATAATCATAACAAGAGCTAACTTTTATAGAACATTGACTCTATGTTAGGCATTGTTCTAAGTGCTTTAGTTTCACTAGGCATTTAATCTTCATAATGATTTCTACAACTCTATAAAGTTGTCATTATTGCGTCTATTTTAAATAGGAGGAAACTGCAACACAGAGAAATTAAGTAACTTGCCCAAAGTCACACAGCTAGGAAATGCTTGCACCAGGACTCACACCCAGACAGTGTGCTATTAAAAAGGACATATCTTTGGAGGACCCAATAATGAGCCACAACTCTGTTCTGTTCTCCCTGCCAGTCTTTAGCCTCATTTGGCTATAAAACAAGCAACCTTCCATCAAATTTGTCTTTATAGGGGACTCCCAGTGGACACAGAACACACTCTGATGTCTCCTGCACGTGCTGCTCACTGCCCTCCTGAAGAGTCATTGATAATGTCAAGCATTGGAATCATTCAACAGAGGGAGCGAAGCAAGGATGTGTTCACAACCAAGTCGAGGGGGTGTGGGTGCTGATGTCTAACCTCCTGGACAAGCTTGCCATTAATAGCAACCCACAACTTCCTGTCAGCAGTTGCAGTGACACTCAGCAATGAATTGACTTAAAGATGTCACAAGGTGAATCTCTCAGCCACACTTGGGTCTCCGTCTGGGTGTAGCACCCATGCCCACTATCACTGAGGAGTTCATAAGATTCAACGCTTCATTGGATGGCATTAACCCAGCTCGGGCCCTCAAAGAATTCTCAGCAGAAGTAGCCAACCTCTCAGACCTCACGGACCACCAGTGGTTCGCAGGCCACTGGTTGGCGACCACTGGATTAGAGGATTGGGGGAAGGGACACTGATGTCCCACTCCTCCAATGACATTCAAAGCTAGGAGGCAGATGAGGCTCCCCACCAGGGTGGCTGAAGTTGTGATTCCACTTCTCCCTCTGCCCAGTCATGCTTTCTCTGCCTTCATTGGCCTTAATCGCTAATAAACATCCCGTTTCCAAACTCCATCTCCGCATCTGGAGAAACCCCTCCCACAACAGACTGGCTTTGGTATAGGAAGTATCCTTCTATTTTCTCCTCTCCTTTCTCCTTAGTGAGCCCTACACTTTACAATCCCTCAAAAACAAACAAACAAAACACACCTACTTACTGTTTGTACCTACGAAAGACCACACATTTCTGCATGTCTCTGCCTTAGCTCACTGCTGTTCTCTCTGCATAAAATGCCCTTCCCTCCCCACACCTGGCAACCTTCTAACCATCCTTCATGGTTCACCTCAAGTGGCCTACCTCTTTCCAGTCTCCTTCTGCTCACTTCATCATGATGCTGATTATACCCTTACATTTTCTCACAGAGCTGTGGCACATTTGAAAGTAGATTTTGTTTCTTGTTTGTGTCTTTTCAGCTTTAACACTTGGCATACAGTAGAAACACAACAAATATTTACACAACTTAATACATTTGAATTCATGATGATTAACTGGTGGGATTTATATTCTTATGTGAATGAGTAATCCGAAAGGCACTGGTTCCTTTAACATCTTCCTGATCTCCCCTCCCACAGCAAGGGCCCACAGCTGCACAGTTGTGACCTATGCACAGACAGTAAGCTCAACCTCTAAAGAGAGTTCAAGACTTCATGCACACACACACACACACACATACACACATGCGCACACACACACCTTCCCCTTTCCTCTCCTGAATGAATCAAAATCAGGAGTAAAAGTCAAGAACAAGAAATTTGTCCCCCACCACACACACAAACAAGCACATGCAGATGCGCACACACACTGACAAAGTACAAGACTGTTTCCCTGCACAAACGAGCTCGTGTCAGGAATGAGAACTATGTGGCTGTGGCTGTGGCTTCCTTCTTCCTCTTCCACTTATGATGGTGACCTGGGGCCATCTCTCCCAGTATTAGATCGCAATCCCTTCTACATCCCAGTTGGCCGTGGGCTGCTCCCACACATCTGGGACTTTTTGGAGGGGAACACTGGCTGGGCCACAGAGAATGTATATAAGCTTGGTCCCTAATCAAATATCTTTTAGTCCTCCAACGTCATGATCAGCCCTGTCAACTATTAAGGAGCAAGGTCAGAAAGCATAAGGACATTTACTTCCAAAGACACATGGAGCTGCTGCCAGAATGTGGAAGTAGGGATGGGTGTAGGAGACGAGGCTAAAGGCCAAAAGGAGCTCATTCCTTGACAAGGAGATTTAGAGGATGTTTCCCATTACATGTATACATTTGGAGACCTATGGCATTAGTTTCATGGATACATACCTAGAACCAGGATGGTGGCAATTCATCAACAAATATTTATTAAACTCTTACCATGTGTCAGGCACTGTTTTAGGCTCAGGGGATATTCCAGGAGTGATTGTGGTGATCCCATGTTGGTCCAATATAGCATTCAATTAAACACTGGTTCGGTTTCCAAAACCATATTTAGTTCTCTACCATTGTTCTTTGTAAAGACAACAAAGATGGAGTGTTCGTTATATTCACCATGCTGTTTAAACCCCCTTCCCTCCTCCCATTCACCACTCTCACACACAGGAACTGCCTGATCTCAGTCCTGGGCTCTAAGCTCCCAGTCCCAGCCCCTCACAACCCACTTCCCCCCTCCTTTCATGCAAAAGCAAGAGGCTGAGATGACAGAGAATTAAAAAATAATAATAATAATAAATCACTACCCAAAGCTGTCTCCCACGTCAGAAAGGGAGCCACTAATATCCAGGGCCCCAAAACCAGGAGCCCCACCAGTGTTTTTTTAAAGACAAAAATAAATCTTCAAGAGGCAACTGCCTGACTTCATCCTACATTATGGCAGTGAGCTGCCCCTCCGCTGGGAGTGAACTCCAGATGGTGTTTATCAAGGAAGATGGTGAGAAGAAGCAGCCATGTTTATGGTGAGAATGTAAAAGACCCTTTGTCATTGTTTATTGACCGTCCCTGACACATCAAATGACCAGTGTGTACTTAATCATTTTGTTGGGTGGGTATTCGTGTAGAAAAGATCACTCATCGAGTGCTCAAGTACTGCCTTCTGCCTAACGCATCCCACAAAGATTTAAAGTGGGAAAGAAATGCTACCAGACATTTCCATCCCTTACAAAGCAGTGAGCTGGACAACCTACGTTCACACTTGACTTGGGGCCTGCAGGAAATGAGAAGACATGAGCTCGAACCCCCACCACCAAGAAATATCTGTTTTGGTTTTGCTTTCTAGCTACCTCACCACCCAGGATGAGAGGAATGGCTAAGACTTACTGAGAGGACTGCTGCCAGGCACCTCCATCCTTGGCCCTTTCCCACAGGTCTCCTCGGTCAGTGTTCACAGGTCCATGAAGTAAGTTCTATTACCCTCCCCCTTTAGGGGGTGAGGAAGTCAAGGATCAGCAGAACTAAGAGGTGCACCTGAGGTCCCACTGCAAGTCCCAGGAGAACCCCAGCCTCCTGGGGCCTCATTGCCCAGATCAGTCCGCACCTCCAGACAGAGAGAGAGCAATCCCACTTTTCGGGTGGAGGTTAATTCACAGCTCACAATAAGGCTGTGCCCATGTGGTGAATTCAACCAAACAGCTGGTCACTTTAACGCAGTGGTTCTCAACATGTGGATCGTGACCCCTTTGGTGGTCGAACGACCCTTTCACAGGGGTCGCCTAAGACCACCCTGCATATCAGATATTTATATTACGATTCATAACAGTAGCAACATTACAGTTATGAAGTAGCAACGAAAATAATTTTATGGTTGGGTCACAACATGAGGAACTGTATTTAAAGGGCCAGAAGGTTGAGAACCACAGCTTTAATGGGAAAGAACCTCACCAGTAATATAACAAAGACACAGACTGGCAAGTTGATCTGGAAGCTTCCTAGGCTGTCACTACTGGAATATAGGATTCAAAATCCAAGTTCTGCTTTTCTAGGTTATTCTTGGGCACACTGAAGCTCTGAACCTCTCGTGGAAAACTTCCATCCTTGTGTATTTTGTCAAACCTGAAATTGACTCAACCTCACTTAAAATGTTCATCCTCCTGCCCAACTATCTGAGTAGGTTAAATGTTAAACAAGTATAATTTTGCTTTTCTTGTTAGTTAAATAATTAAGTAAATGATAAACAATCTAACAATGACAGGTTATTCCAATATTGTTGTAACAAAACCCATAACTCATGGCTATTGTAATCTTTCTAAATTATATTTTATTTCCAATACTTGACTATATCTTTCAATTGGTTGGACAGTGTTGTCTATAGACAACTTAGTATGGAGTAGAGAGCTAATCTTCTCCATTACAGTTCAGCCCTCACTTTGGAAATAGAAAATCTTTTTTAAATACTTTTTTAAATATTAGTATTGAAATAAGACTGGGGGTACTTTCCCTTTTCTCTTATCTATTTTAAAACAAAGTTATAAGAATGCTTTAAATAATTGAAAAGTTAAAAGCTCACCCAGAATCACACCAACCTAGCAAGTAAGTTCTTGTTATTTTTTCTTCCAGATAATTTCGCACATCTGCAATCTCATCCTATACATTTCAAACTTACTGAATAAAAATAGAGATTGTGTTTGTACAAACTATTAATAAGAGTTTCTTACTTCTCCACCCAGCAAACCCTAGGAGCTGGGTATTTATGTACATGATACCCTTTCTCAAATTAATTAAATGAATTGTGAAAATTTACAAATGCTTTTGACTTTCTCAAAATACTTTTTTAAAATAGTTTATTGATTTTGAGAGAGAGAGGGCAACATCCACTGGCTGCCTCCTGCATGCCCCCTATTGGGGATGAGCCTAGACATGTACCTTGATGGGAATTTAATCAGCAACCTCCTGGTACACCAACAGAGCCACCCCAGCCAGGGCTCAAAATGCCTTTACACCCATTATCTCATTTAATTCTTGCAGCAACTCCAGGAAGTCCTTTCTTTGTTTTTATAAAGGCAGGAAATAAGAACATATGTTGTACTGTAGTCAACAGCTATCAACAACAATTTTCCATAGAGACGTGTCCCAGGTCGTGTCCCGGAGCAAATGGAACGAGCAGCTGAAGCTAGTAACACTCACACCGAATTGGCGAAATTGCTCAGCTGGTGAGAGGGTTTACAGCCGGGAAGAGCAGAACTCCCCTGGTAAGGTAAAAAAAACCCAGGGATTTGGGCAGGAAAGTTTGCCAGACCTCTGAGCCCAGAGAGTCGGAGGGAGACCACGTGGCAGACAGCCGCGTCCCGTGGGACAGGCACAGCCCCTGACGGGGGAAAGGAGAACCGCGGGATTCCTGGTGCTGCCAGGGAAATTGAGAGCTGGGTTCTGTGATCACGGAGGACTGAGCCTAAAGGGGGCAGCCTGAAGAGCTGACCTGACCATGCAGTCCCGGTAAGAGAAGAAGCTTACAGAAAACAAGCCTTCCCCGTTTCCGCGGCCGGCGTTTGTTTGTTTGTTTTCACTGAATCCTGTTCATGGGACATTTCGGATACAGACACTCACCTGTGCTGAAGAGAGGGAGAGTGTGCTGGGGAGTGGAATCTGGGGAGAGACTGGGGAAAGAGGGGGAGCCGGGAGAGGTGGTAGTGAATTGAGTGCTGAGACACCCCTGAGCCCAGGACTGGGGCAGCCACCCGCTCCTGAGAGTGAGTCTCCTCCCCCCAGCCCCCAGGCAAGGAGCACAGCCACACCCAGATTCCACCCTGTACGAGATCAAGGATTAAGATAACCTGATCAGTCCCTGGGAGTTAACAGGGTCTGGCCTATAGGGGGATTTTCAATCCCAGCAACAACATAGCGCCGGTAACTAACTATTACCCAGTCAGCTCTGGGCAGTGAACTTCCACTGGACAGAGAGGCCCTATAGCCTCAGAGGCCAACCCCAGAACACTGCCACCCAGAGGCTGACCCACAAACTGACTCTTTGCTAAACACAAAATAAGGCAGTCTGGGAAATAAATGCGGCATGCTTTAAAATAAGGACTGTGGTTTACAACACAGAGGAACAGTATATCGCAGGGAAACTCAACACTCTCCTGAATACCTGGAAGGTCTAAGGCAAGCCACACTGAAGAATAGAAGAAACGAAGGACCTTCACTACTGCAATTTTTTTTCTTTTTTCACTTTTTAACTAAGAAACCAATTTTTTTTTCATTCTTTTTTTTTCTGTTCTCTTTTTTTTTCTTTTTTTTTTCTTTCTTTTCTTCTTTTTCCATCACCTGATTTTACCCTTTTAATTACTACCTTCTTATTTTTAACCAGTATTATTACTGCTACCATTTTACCATTTTTTAAAGTGCCATTTTATTTTTTCTTTATTTTATTTTGGGATTAGTGTTCACCATTCTATTTTCATCATTATATTATTGGTTGTTTCTAGTTTGCATTCATATCCAGGGAGCTGTTGCTGGAATTTGTTGGGATTAATGGCTGTTCTATAGGAGTATTCTCCTCATATAAAAAGTCTCTTCCCTCTTCCACTTCATTCTCTCTTTTCGCTCTTTTTTTTTTTTCTTTTCTTTTCTCGCTTTTATTTTCCCCCTTCCTTTTTCCCAATTTCATTTTTGCACTCCCTTTTTTTGGTCCCTACTTTTCTTTTCCTTTTTCTCTTTGATCTTTTTCTCTTCCTTCTTCCTTATCCCCTAATTCTCTTAATTCAGGTGGTCACCTTTAATTGGGGTTATTAATATCGTGAATATATTTGTGTATAGTGCCTGGTACGTGGTACCTTGTTGTGTTGTATTTTGTGCCTTTAAATCAACGCAGCAGATCCAAGCAACAGCAACCTCCTGAGCACCTCATCCTCTGCTGAGGAACAGCAGCTGTACATGAAACCTCGCCCCACCAGCCGGAAGAGCCACCACAGCTGTGAACAGCACCCACCAGAGGAGCTGCTGCCAACTGAAGAGCAGCTGCTACCACAACCGCCCGAAGAGCAACCACAGACCAAGGAGTCACTGCCACCAAGGGAGCAACCACTGAACAACTCAACGTCTAGATATGTCAGTGAGATCAAACATGGGTAGACAAAGAAACCCCCAAAGGAAAGAGAAGGAGGACTCTCCAGAAAAGCAGCTAAGTAATACAGAGGCATGCAACATGACAGATAAAGAATTCAGAATAAGGATCCTAGAGTGCATAAACCGGATGGAGGAAAAAATCGACAACCTCTGCAAGAAGCAAGAAGAAACAGATGAAAAAATCGATAACATATGGAAGAAGCTAGAAGAAACAGATGAAAAAATCGATAACATATGGAAGAAGCTAGAAGAAACAGATGAAAAAATCAACAACCTAAGTAAGACCCAAGAAGAAATGAAGAGTGATATAGCTGCCATGAAAAACTCCATTGAAAGTATCAACAGTAGACTAGGAGAAGCGGAGGACCGAATAAATGAATTAGAAGACAAGGAAGCAAAACACACCCAAAATGTACTGCAATTGGAGAAAAAAATTAAAAGACAGGAGGAGAGCCTAAGGGAGCTTTGGGACAACATGAAACGAAACAACATACGAATAATAGGAGTACCAGAACAACAGAAAGATGAACAAGGATTAGAAAACCTACTCGAAGAAATAATATCAGAAAACTTTCCTGAGGTGGGGAAGAAAAAAGTCACACAAGCCCAGAGAGTCCCAAACAAGGTGAACCCGAAAAGACCCACACCAAGACACATCATAATCACCATGGCAAATGTTCAGGACAAAGAGAGAATCTTACAGGCTGCAAGAGAGAGACGGAAAGTTACATACAAGGGATCTCCCATTAGATTGTCAAATGACTTCTCAACAGAAACACATCAGGCCAGAAAAGAATGGACTGAAATTTACAAAGTGATGCAAAGCAAAGGACTGAATCCAAGAATACTCTATCCAGCAAGGCTATCATTCAAACTTGAAGGGGAAATAAGAAGCTTCACAGACAAAAAAAGACTAAGGGAGTTTGTCACCACCAAGCCAGCAATGCAAGGAATGCTAAAGGGACTGGTATAAAAAGAAGAAATAAAAAGCTCAGAAAGAAAACAGCCACACACACACACAAAAAGAAATGGCTACAAACAAGTACCTTTCAATAATAACTTTAAACGTAAACGGACTAAATGCTCCAACCAAAAGACATCGAGTGGCTGAATGGATAAAAAAACATGACCCATACATCTGCTGTCTACAAGAAACCCACCTCATTAGAAGGGACTCACACAGACTGAAAGTGAAAGGATGGAAAAATATCTTTCAGGCAAATGGAAAGGAAAAGAAAGCTGGGGTAGCAATACTTATATCGGACAAAATAGACCTCAAAGTGAAGGCCTTAACAAGAGATAAGGAAGGCCACTTCATAATACTAAAGGGATCAATACAACAAGAAGATATAACCCTGGTAAACATATATGCACCCAATGTAGGAGCACCCAAATTCATAAAAAAACTCCTGGAAAATATCAAAGGAGAGATCGACAACAATACAATCATAGTAGGGGACTTTAATACACCATTGACAGCACTGGATAAGTCCTACAGACAAACAATCAGCAAAGATACAGCAATCCTAAATGACTCACTAGATCAGATGGACTTAATAGACATCTTCAGAACACTTCACCCCAAAGCCAGAGAATATACGTTCTTCTCAGGTGCTCATGGGACATATTCAAAAATAGACCACATATTGGGTCACAAGCAAAGTATCCCCAAATTCAAGAAGATTGAAATCATAAAAAGCATCTTCGCAGACCACGACGGCATAATATTAGAAATAAACTACAATAAAAACAACCAAAAATACCCAAACACCTGGAAGCTGAATAGCATGCTATTAAATATTGATTGGGTTACCAATGAGATCAAAGAAGAAATTAAAAACATCCTGGAAACTAATGACAATGAAAACACAACAATCCAAAACCTATGGGACACATTGAAAGCAGTCCTGAGAGGGAAGTTTATAGCTCTACAGGCCTATCTCAAAAAACAAGAAAAAATGGTAGTAAATCATCTAACTCTACAACTCAAAGAATTAGAAAGAGAGCAACAAGAAAACCCCAGAGTGAGCAGAAGGAAGGAGATAATAAAGATTAGAGCAGAAATAAATGACATAGAGACCAAAAAAACAATACAGAAAATCAATGAAACCAAGAGCTGGTTCTTTGAAAGGATAAACAAGATTGATAAACCTCTAGCCAGACTCACCAAGAAGCAGAGAGAGAGGACCCAAATAAATAAAATCAGAAACGATAGAGGCGAAATAACAACAGACCCCACAGAAATACAAATGATTGTTAAAAAATACTATGGACAGCTTTACTCCAACAAACTAGACAACCTGGAGGAAATGGACAAATTCCTAGAAAAATACAGCATTCCAAAACTCAATCAGGAAGAATCTAAAAATCTCAACAGGCCAATAACTATGGAAGAAATTGAAGCAGTCATCAAAAAGCTTCCATCAAACAAAAGCCCAGGACCAGATGGCTTCACAGGGGAGTTTTACCAAACATTCAAGGAAGAACTAAAACCTATCCTCCTCAGACTACTACAAAAAATTCAAGAGGAAGGAACACTTCCAAGCTCATTCTATGAAGCCAGCATCACCCTAATACCAAAACCAGGTAAAGACAACACAATGAAAGAGAATTACAGGCCAATATCCCTCATGAACATAGATGCCAAAATCCTCAACAAAATCTTAGCAAATCGGATCCAGCAGTACATCAGAAAGATCATACACCATGACCAAGTAGGATTTATCCCAGGGATGCAAGGATGGTACAATATCCGCAAATCAATAAACGTGATTCATCACATAAACAAATTGAAAGAAAAAAACCACATGGTCATATCAATTGATGCAGAAAAAGCATTTGACAAAATTCAACACCCATTTTTGATAAAAACTCTCAGCAAGGTGGGAGTAGAAGGATCATACCTCAACATAATAAAAGCCATATATGACAGGCCCACAGCCAACATCATACTCAACGGACAAAAACTAACACCATTTCCCCTAAGAACAGGAACAAGACAGGGATGCCCCCTCTCACCACTCCTGTTCAACATAGTACTGGAAGTGTTAGCCATTGCAATTCGGCAAGAAGAAGAAATAAAAGGCATCCAAATTGGAAAAGAGGAAGTAAAACTGTCCTTATTTGCAGACGACATGATATTATACATACAAAACCCTAGAGATTCCATCAAAAAGCTACTAGACTTAATACATGAATTTGGCAATGTAGCAGGATACAAAATTAACCCCAAGAAATCTGAGGCATTTCTATACACCAATAGTGAACTTTCAGAAAGAGAGATTATAAAAACAATCCCGTTTACCATTGCACCGAAAAAACTAAGCTACCTAGGAATAAACTTAACTAAAGAGGTAAAAGACCTCTACTCAGAAAACTACAGGACGTTGAAAAAAGACATAGAGGAAGACATAAACAGATGGAAGAACATACCGTGTTCATGGATTGGTAGAATCAACATCATCAAAATGTCCATACTACCCAAAGCAATCTATAAATTCAACGCACTTCCCATTAAAGTACCAACAGCATACTTCAGAGATCTAGAACGAACTCTCCAAAAATTCATCTGGAATAAAAAAAGACCCCGAATAGCTGCAGCAATCCTGAAAAAGAACAAAGTAGGTGGGATCTCAATACCAGATATCAAGTTGTATTACAAAGCCACTGTTCTCAAAACTGCCTGGTACTGGCACAAGAATAGGCATATAGATCAATGGAATAGAATAGAGAGCCCAGAAATCGGCCCGAACCAATATGCTCAATTAATATTTGACAAAGGAGGCAAGAACATACAATGGAGCCAAGATAGTCTCTTCAATAAATGGTGTTGGGAAAATTGGACAGATATATGCAAGAAAATGAAACTAGACCACCAACTTACACCATACACAAAAATAAACTCAAAATGGATAAAGGACTTAAATGTACGACAGGATACCATAAAAATTCTAGAATAATCCAAAGGCAAGAAAATCTCAGACATATGCCGAAGCAATTTCTTCACTGATACAGCTCCTAGGGCACTTGAAACTAAAGAAAAAATGAACAAATGGGACTACATCAAAATAAAAAGCTTCTGCACAGCAAAAGAAACCATCAACAAAACAACGAGAAAACCCACTGTGTGGGAAAACATATTTGCCAATGACATATCTGATAAGGGCCTAATCTCCAAAATTTATAGGGAACTCATACAACTTAACAAAAGAAAGATAAACAATCCAATCAAAAAATGGGCAAAGGACCTAAATAGACACCTTTCAAAAGAGGACATTCAGAAAGCCAAGAGACATATGAAAACATGCTCAAAGTCACTAATCATCCGAGAGATGCAAATCAAAACAGCAATGAGGTACCATCTCACACCTGTCAGACTGGCTATCATCAACAAATCAACAAACGACAAGTGCTGGAGAGGATGTGGAGAAAAAGGAACACTTGTGCACTGCTGGTGGGAATGCAGACTGGTGCAGCCACTATGGAAGACAGTATGGAGTTTCCTTAAAAAACTGAAAATGGAACTCCCATTTGACCCTGTGATCCCACTTCTAGGAATATATCCCAAGAAACCAGAAACACCAATCAGAAAGGATATATGCACCCCTATGTTCATAGCAGCACAATTCACCATAGCTAAGATCTGGAAACAGCCTAAGTGCCCATCAGTAGATGAATGGATTAGAAAACTGTGGTACATCTACACGATGGAATACTATGCTGCTGTAAAAAGGAAGGAACTCTTACCATTTGCAACGTCATGGATGGAACTGGAGAGCATTATGCTAAGTGAAATAAGCCAGTCAATAAAGGAAAAATACCACATGATCTCACTCATTCGTGGACAATAGAGACCATTATAAACTTTTGAACAATAATAGATACAGAGGCAGAGCTGCCTCAAACAGATTGTCGAGCTGCAGCGGGAAGGCCGGGGAGGGTTGGCGGGCAGGAGGTTGGGGGGTAAGAGATCAACTAAAGGACTTGTATGCATGCATATAAGCATAACCAATGGACATAAGACACTGGGTGATAGGGGAGGCTAGGGGACTGTCTAGGGCGGGGGGATAAAATGGATACATATGTAATACCCTTTGTAATACTTTAAGCAATAAAAAAAAACAACAACAAAAAAAAAAAAAAAAAAAAAAAAAAAAAAAACAGCTATCAACAAACTCTTTCCGGAAAGGACTAGACTGTAGACACTGTAGGCTTTGCGTGGGGCACAGTCTCCCACAACACTCCCCTCTGCCATCACAGGCACAACAACTGGGCATGTCCGTGTCCCAATAAGACACTCTGCTCTGCCATCACAGTGAGAAACGACTAAGCATGTCCATGTTCCAGTAAGACTGTCTTTATGAACACTGAATTGGAAGTCATATGATTTTCATAGGTCATGAAATAGTCTTCTTGTGTTGATTTCTTTCAAACATTAAGCATATAAAAGCCTGTAGACAGAACAGCAACAGGTGGTGGACTGGATTGGCCCTCCCGTGGGCCGTGGTTTGCCAACTCCTGTCCTAGAACTAGGAGAGCTCTGATTCAATTGCTTCTCCTTTCCTGGGTAGAGAGTCGGGTGCCTCCAGAGGTAGCCGTCTTCTGTGGTCTGGTAAGACTAGGTCCCAGATATTCCGACGCTTAGTTCAGTGCACTTTTCACCAAAGGCGCTGCTCAAAATAAAAGCAAGTAAGAGGCCAATTAAAGAGATAACTGTAAAAACTGCTCGGCATCTATGCTCAACGCCCAGTGCTGGCTGCTCATCCTGTTGCTACTTATGCAGATGGCTTTTGGCTCGCTTTCAGGGGGCTTGAGAAATGATAACTGCTTAGGCAGAAATAGTTCCAAGAAATCGCCGGTGACTTTTGCTCTGCTACTTCCCTCACTACCATAGTTTAACTCCTCTTCTGCCTGAGTTGTGAAATCTGTAAAATAAGGAAATCAACATTTGCCGTTTTAACTTTTATGACAGCTTCACTTTTAATACCAACCCACACAGTCCAAAACTATCGCAACCATCCGCTGAGGAGACTTTGTCCCGGGTAAAAGCTGGCAAGTGCTTGGTTGCATACCCACCCGGCACAGCAGTTTAGCTCTGTTTGTTTGAGCCCCACATTTCTCCTCGCCTCTACTCATCTGTTTTCTCCTGTTTCAGTGGGAACAAATGGCACTAGCCAGAGGCAACAGAGCAGCTGCCCCTGACGCAGCAGGTGAGATGGGAAAGGCGAGCCCGCTCCTTCCCTGCATCAGACATCCTGAAAGCTGGAGCAGACACACTGTGCTGTGTGCCGCGTGTGCGCATGCGCCTGTGTGCCTGTAGAGAAAAGAGAGTCGGCAGAGCTGGGACTAATGGGGAAGATAGCTACCTGAGTCACTAGGAAGAGAAAAGGACATTCTCCATCAATCCCCTCCTTGCTTCCTTCTGTCTCTCTGGCCTGACTGCCTTGAGACATCCAGTCTAGACATAAGGTCTTGGGAGGCCAAGTCACATCCCTTCCCCAGCTCCAGCCCCAGCCGCTCCTTTGTGCCTGTGCACTTGGCTCCACCTCCACTGCAGAGCGCTCCACCTGCACGGAGGTCACTGGTCTCGGAGCCTCTGAGACCAGGACCCTGTTTAGTGAATCCATCGCTGTAGGCTTGCACCTAGCAGAATGCCTGACACACAACAGCAAAAACTGTTAAATGTTGCTGAGGAAAAGAACATGGTTCAAAAAAGAAAAGGAAAAGCTCAAATATATATGCCAATGCTTTTCAATGGCAATTACATGTGGGCCACATAAGTGCCTATTGCTCTGGTAGGACAGCTGGACCGAACCCAGAGTCCACTTTGATCTCCAGTGGAACAGAAACAGCCAGAGCTGAGAGACCCAAAGAGCCTCTGACTTTCTTGGTGGTGGGAGGTGCTGTACATAACAGACTAATCAGCTGCCCCTGGCTCTCCTAAGATCCCAAGACTTCTTCCTCCTTCACGGTGGGCCAGCAGGGAATGTCTACCCAATTCTTCAGCATGACCTTAGATGAGATTTTTGGAAGTATCCAAAACTAGAAGTTATACAAATAGAAAGTCAAAGAGCTATGTCCACAACACACCCTCTCTGTTCTTCAGGTTCTTCATGCAATAAAATAGGTAACATCTTTCTCTCTCCTTATAGGAATGTTGGCAGGCAAATATTATATGTTGCTTCATATATATACCACTTCCAACATTCATTGAGCATTTACTATGTGGTAGGCACCAAGCTAAGTTTAATGGAGCAAACAAAGAGGAAAAACACAATGATTGCCCCTAAGAAGTCAATTGAAGGAAGTGGAAGAGTTAAGTTATTTATTTATATTCAACGAAGTTTTATTAAGCATATATTAAATGCCAGGCACGGGAAGAGAGGAGGTTAAGTGAATTAATTAGACCTATAATACAGTGAAAAAGATGAGCAAATATGCAAATAACTGTTATGCATTGTTAGTGGTACAGCGTGCCTGGAATAAATGGATATTAGGCACAAAAATTGATTTTGAATGGAGATCAAGGAAGCTACCACAATATGAGTTTTTAATTGGACCTTGAGCTACCTGGCCAGGGCATAAAGCACTATATTTAGAGAACAGCAAGTATGCATGGAGTTAGAGTGAAGCCAACAGAAAGGAAGGGAAGGAGTGCCATGCTAAAAATAAAGTTGGTAAGATACACCATAGCGCCAGAGAACCACAGAAGGCTCTGGAGTTAAGGATGTAACTACCATACTTGGGTTTAAGAATAGTGACTGGTGCCCTAGCCAGTTTTTCTCAGTGGTTAGAGTCTCAACCTATGGACTGGAAGGTTATGAGTTCAATTCCAGTCAAGGGCATGTGCCTCAGTTGCAGGCCTGGGCCAGGGCGAATGCAATAGGCAAACAGTCGATGTGTCACTCTCACACTGATGTTTCTCTCTCTCTCTCTCTCTCTCTCTCTCTCTCTCTCTCTCTCTCCCCGCCCCCTTCCTTCCATTGTCTCTAAAAAACTCGGGTGAGGATCAACCAAAAATACCCACAAAAGCATAATGATTGGTGACTATGAAAGAGGGGACTAAAAGGACAGAACTAATGGAAACCCAAGTTAAAATTCTAATGCCGTGTTTTGACTTCCATTCAAGTTCACTGCCACACAAATCAGGTGGGACAGGCCCAAAAGGAGGCCACCAGGCTTCAACCACTGGAGGGTAAGTGGAACCTCCCGAGGGCTCCCGAGGGTTAGCATCTAGTAAAGGAATAGACGAGAGGTGAGACTGCAAATGCAGCAAGGTGGCAAGTGACGAGTGTCCCAGATGGTGACCTCCCCAAAGGCAGGGAATTAAGTCTTACTGACCCAGGGGTCACAGGGGACTCACAGGAAGGAGATGAGCTCCCTGGGAAGGCTCCTACTGAAGCTTTCAGAGAATGAGCAAACACAGGCTTGAAGTGGAACATGTGTGGTGGGTGTGGGTGGTGGGTATCGCCTCTTGCATTTGTCCTTATATGGAGTAGCCAGGATATCCCTGCCACCATCCACATAATAACCCTTTGCAGTTTCAGAGCACTGTCCCACATTCTGTCCCACTGGCTCTTGGAGCAGATGCTGATGGGGAAGTCCTGCTGAAATGACTAATCGCTAGAGAGTGCACTGGGAAGAGAAGCCGTGCTAGATGTGAAATAAGGCAACGTGACATCACAGCAGCTCAAGAAAGAAAGGGCCATTTATGCCTCACAGGTTTGTGACATTTGTGACTCAGAGGCTTATGAACAATGACTTAGCCCCAAAGCATTCCTACTTGTCCATCAAATAAAATCTTAAAAAAAGGAATTCCACAAGCCTTATCAGATGCACATATACACACAAATGATGGTTAATAAGAAACTCAGGATTTATATTTCACATTTAGTCCTATTTCTGAATAGAAAAAGATTTCCATATCACTGTTACATATGTGCTACTATTTTTGAAACTGCTATACAATAAAATACACGTTGTGAGTGTTAAAATAATAAATGCAATAATGCAAATACTGTGTCACTGGACATTCACCCAAAAGCCAAGCACTATTAAAGTACCTTGGTCAAAGATCACAGTGTAGCCAAAGGCCTGTAGCACATTATGCCAAATATAAATTATTAGTGTGATTTCGTGTTAGCTAAATGCTTACTAGCATGTTTTAAAAGCGAGCAATCTAATGGCATAAATTTGAATCATGCAAACGCAAGTTAAACATACATGGTATCCCCAGAAAATGTATACACACTTTGAATAATTATTAATTCCAATGTGTTAAATGTGAAATGAAACATCTATTGAGCTGTTAAAGTGTGTGTATATATTTTTGGGGACACTATGTAAACGTGATGAGGAATAATTTGGTCTAAGCTCTGGCCACACTATTATTTAATTGATAACTTGTCTTTTGGGGTTTTCTGGTTATTTTATTCTATATCAAACCGCCTACTTCCTTCCACCCCTCACCCACCACCACTACCCCTACACACACACACACACACACACACACACACACACACACACACAACTCTGCTATGTGGTCGGGAACATTTTTCCAGATTGCTCATTTTCACTTTTGTCTTAATTCCTCACTATTACAACCAATATTTTCTCCTCAAAAAATACACTGCCAATGTCCAGCTAGCATGGCTCAGTGGATGAACATCGACCTATGAACCAGGAGATCACAGTTCGATTTCCAGTCAGGGCACATGCCCAGATTGCAGGCCAGATCTCCAGTCAGGGGCATGTAAGAGGCAGCCAGTCAATGATTCTCTCTCATCATTGATATTTCTATTACTCTCTCCCTTCCTCTCTGAAATCAGTAAAAATATATTTTTAAAAAGTACACTGCCACTTCATTGCAAATACCATTCTGTAATGGGGAATTCTGTTTAATAAATAGGACCTGGCCCAAGATTTAGCCATAAAATTATAATCACAATCTTACTGAGTCAATGAATATAAATATTTTTAAAATTTTTGATACACATTGACAAATGACATTTTATAGACATTATACCTATTTACACTCCCACCTGAAATATAAGAGAATTTCTCACTGCACTCATACCAGCATTCAATATTATCATTTTTATTCTTTGCTAATTTCAAAATAGTATATATGTTAGTTCTAAAGGAGCATATAATTATAATGTTATTCACATTTCTTCGATTTTGAGTGATGCTGAACATTTTTAGCCATTCTATCTCTCTTCTGTGATTTTTCTCTAGATGTCCTTTTTATTTATTTATTTGTTTGTTTGTTTGTTTGGAAGGGGGACAGGAGATTGGGAAAGGATGGGAGTAATTAAGTTTCTTAACAATATAGTTGAACTCCATGACTATGAGTATTTACTGAACACCAATATGTGTTAGGCCCAGTCATATAGGCACTGGAAAATTGTGGCAGAAACGGTCTTCCTTCTATGGAGTTTACATTCTGTTGGTGTTGGCAATATCTATTTACATTAAGCAATCAACACATTGCTGTTTTTTACTGGCATTACTTACATTGTGGCACCAGGCACTGAACTTCAGCATAGGGCTTAGCTGAACTGCACGTTCATCCCCAAAATACATACACACTCACTCTCATATTTTTAACCAGCTACCAGACACAACCTCCCCACCTCCTCAAACCCTGAACAAACCAGTTTACTGACCTTCACCTTCACTTCTCAAAGATTTCCACAAAGTTCCCACACTCTTTTCTCTGCTGAAGCCAACCATTGAGCAAGATCAGCCCTCAGCAAACTAAGTCTCAGAATTAGAGCAGAGAGATTCTGTGCTTTAGTAATTTTGCAGGAAAAAAAATCTAACCAGAAACTGATTTTATCCCAGGGAAGTGGGGGTGCAGAGTCTGACCATAATTGGCCTTAAGGTCCAGTCACATTCAAGGACCCCAGAGAACTCCAGGCCTTCTTATTGAGATTGGGCATGCGCCAGGCTTCCTAGCAAGGGGTCACTCTGACACAAGACCTAGGATTTCTCTTATTCCAGAATCCTTGAGTTCACCTTGGACAAAATAAGGTGTGTGTGTGTGTGTGTGTGTGTGTGTGTGTGTGTGTGTGTTCATGTGTTCTCTTTAACTCTGCTTTCTCCATCAAATAAAAAATCCTGCCAAGCCTGTGTTGACTCTTTCCTGCCTCAAATGTAGTTCTGTCCTACCTCCACCCAATGCTTCTGTGACATCAGTTATTTGCATCCTGTACATGGGATGAGGCACTGAATCTCCTATCCCTGAGCCTAAACCCAACACTAACAATCATCCCACCTTTGCCCACTCACTAGGCTTCTTGTTCTCCCATCACCTTCACCCTGCTGCCTCCTATTACTTGACCCTATGAACTGTAGAAGTCTCTCCCTGATGCAGACCTCTCCCCTCTCACCCTGGCCTTCTTGTTCTTCCTGAAAAATGCATCCTCCTCCTCCTGCCTTTTCTCATTAGCTATGATTCACTAGCAAAGATGGGTGTAGTTGGTCTTCTCTTTAAATCCCAGTGCTGCTTCTTGGCCAGCAAATGCCTCTCTTCCCATGCCATCTGTATTAGTTTGCTAGAGCTGCTGTAACAAAGTACCACAGACCAGGTGGCTTAAACAACAGATATTTATTTCTCACAGTTCTGGAGGCTGGAAGTCAGAGATGAAGCTGTCAGTAGGGTAGATTTCTTCTGAGGCCTCTCTCTTCAGTTTGCAGATGGCCACCTTCTCTCTGTGTCCTCACATAGTGTTTCCTCTGACTATGTCTGTGTCCTAATCTCTTCTTATAAGGATACAAGTCTTATTGGTTTAGGGCCCATCCTCATCACTTCATTTTAACTTAGTTACCTCTTTAAAGGCCCAATCTCCAAATGTAGTCACATTCTGAGATCCTGGGGATTAGGGCTTCAACACAAGAATTTTGGGGGATAAAATTCAGCCTATAACACCATTCATGTATATGACATTACAGCATACCAGCATGGCCACAACCTAGACCTCACCCAAGTCTAGCATAGCACCAACTCCCTCTAATCACAGCCTCTTCTGTGGCCATCTCTCTCAAGAGGCCATCTTTATTCTCTCAAACCTCCAAATTCCTAACTTTCATTTTCACCAGGACCTTCAATTACTCATCGCCTTTATGCATTTAGCAGCCCTTTAACCCCATCCTGGCTACATTGCCTCCCTGTCCTCTCTAGGATCCACAGCCATTCTACATGCTGCCCTTTTCAGGACCCATATTCCCCAGGCCAGCACCAGTATTCAGCCAGAAAGGACAGGTCCAGCTTTACAACTGTCTATGGCCAGTGTCCATTCCAACCCATGTTGATTTGTCAATGCCAGGCCAAGCTTTTATTCTGCAAATGTCTATCATTTCCTCCAGCTACTCTTTCCACCTCCTCCTCCCCCAATTCTAGCTCTTTCTCAGAGGACCTACCCACACCTACTCAGCCAGAAAGGGGAAATTAATCTCTGACCCCATCATCTAGCCACAAGTGATTGGACCAATGGTAGATATCTGCCTAAAGAATTCCTTCGTGCACTTATGGATGAGGACAGTGGGTGGGAGTGAGGGTGGAGGGTGGGGTGGGTACTGGGAGGAGGGGAGTTATGGGGGGAAAAAAGAGAAACAAATGTAATAATCTGAACAATAAAGATTTAATTAAAAAAAAAAAAAGAATTCCTGACAGAGTCAGATCTGTGAGAAAGTACCGAGTACCTAAGCTGTAAGAGTATTCTGAGACAGAGCCCTCCAAGAGCCATGGCAACCCAAATCCACATCAGGCCCATGTGATGGGAGAGAGGCCTTACAAAGACTCAATCTGCAAAGAAAAAGGAATGAAGCAGCCATGCCCAGGAGGTGAGAGAGTGCAGGCCAGAGTGTGAGGAGCTGCAGACCATTCTCCAGCGCCATGAGGTCAGGCTGCTTCCTTCAGTTGGTTCCTGACACCATCTAACAAATCCCTCTTTGCTCGAGCTGAGTAGGTTTTTGTTTCTTGCCACCAAGCCACCCTTGACTAAGACACCTTTCAACACAGCTGCAGGATCATCCCACCACCCACGTTTTCATTCTTTTCTTCTACCGGAATCTGTTTGCCCGTTTCTGTTGATACAGTCACACTGCACACACAGAGCCTCATTTTCCCTTGAACAAATGCTGCCTGGCCCTGTCCCAAAGGGAACAAGCGGCAACCCCATGACTTAACCACACAACAGGTGAGCCAGTCCGTGCCAGAATTTACACCAACTTGTCTGAGACCTGCTGGAGTTATTTGCCTGCTAGAGTTTCCTAACAACAATCCTGACTGCTCGCCTCAATTTGTGGAAGGGCCAGAAGTTTGCAGCACCTGTGGCCCAACAGCAGCGGGAGGCATTTGGCTACTGGGGCAGAGCTGTATGTAGAAAGAGGGGTCGGGGGTAAAATGTGTTCAAGTGAGCATTCTTCTGTGTTCAAATCACTCAGAACTTCGGCAATAAGGTTAATGGTCTCCATGGTAACTGATAAACCAGAAGCCTAGGGAAGACTAGCTTTTTGAAAACTCCTCAGGGCAAGGAGTAAAATACCAAGGTCTGCCCAGCAGGTGTGGCTCAGTAGTTAAGCATCAACTATGAACCAGGAGGTCAGGGTTCAGTTCCCAGTCAGGGCACATGCCCAGGTTGCAGACTCAGTCCCCAGTGTGGGGCATGCAGGAGGCAGCCAATCAATGATTCTCTCTCTCCCATCAGTGATGTTTCTATCTCTCTCTTCCTCTCCATTCCTCTCTGAAATCAATAAAAATATTTTTTTAAAAAAAAAAAAATATCAAGATCTGCCACTAGCCACATTTCTCCCTTAAGTTTTGGTCAAAAGTAAACTTTCTCTTGTACATTCTGTGATTTTTAGGTAGAATATTCTCTCCTGAGGAAAATCTTCTTTTTCCTTTTGGTAGTTTTCTGATTGGACTATTCTGCTGTTCCCAAAGACAGGAAGTTCCTACAGCTTTTCTGGAAATGTTCTGTTGCACGTTGCAGTTTGGGTACAGAAGAAGATCGATTGTTTCCATCTATTTGATTCATGTCTGCTCATTCTGTCTCTGAATCTTTCCCTCGCCCCTCACTTTTCTCCAGCCTCATTCAGTCGCTTCCTTTCAGGTGAAACACTAGATTTCACAGAGCTGGCGGACTGGATACAGCCTTGTAGGAGCACCCCTAATGAAAGAGACACACTCTGGCGGGCCTTCCATTCTAACAGCTGGCAGGTACTTCCCCCTGACACAGACACAGCTTAGAGAACCGCGGGTCATGTTACACGGTGACGTCCATGGTGCAACTTCCCTGCAGCCTGTTCTCTGAGGGACCACTCTGAGGTAAAGATTGACACTCCACGTTAAAAGGGGAAAAGCATATTCTTTTTGTTCACTCGCTTGTTTTGTTTTGTTTTTGTTTATTCACAGAAGTTGTAGGGACTGTATGTATAGGCCTAGCTCCTGCAGCACGTGTTCATTCATGTGAATGAAAAATAAAGTGATAAGTATGGGAACATGGTTAGTTTTACACTTATTGTACTTGGTTTTAACATGATCACAGCCAGGCACCCGTACCACTGGGTGTGGGTCCCAGGCACACTTGGTTTAGGGGCCCACTGTCCAGGCACCATCTTGCTCCTCTACTTACTATTGGTGGCCAGGAGCTGTGCTATGATTCATTTTCCTGATTTATAAATCAGAAAACATGAATTTTTATTTTCCACTCTATATGCTACTAGTATATAGACTTGCCTCTGTGATATTTGGCGTTGCTTTTATCAGTTTTGATGAAGCAGTTTATAGTCTTAAGTTTTCAATAACAAAATATATCCATAAAACATCTTTATTATTAAAAATCCTGCAAGAAAAATAATTTAATTAGGTGAGTGTGAAAGTCTCATCAAAGCAATTCTTTTTTAATTTAGGTTCTGACAACTTGAGGTATCATAGGAATGCAATGATGGCCCTATTACATAATAGTGTGCCATGAATCTCTGTTAACCAGAATGCCGTGTTCTGGGTAAGCAGCACTAGGTGGACTGTATGCACAGAGAACTGGGCCAGGGGTCAGGATACCTGAAAACCTACCAAGACACCACTGCCCAGCGAAAAGATTCCCTGCAGAGACGCTGTGCCTTTTGTTCTAACTCTCTGCACATCAAGTCACCACTTGCCCCTCTCTTTGGTGTCGCCCACTGGGATCAGCCCGTGAGGAGGAAGGGCCTTGGGCAAATGACTGGCCCTGATTTTCAAGTCAGGCTCTTTCACTGAGAAAAATTAATTTCATTGACATAGAAAGATGCTCCAAATATACTGATAACTAAAATATCAGTTTGGAAAATGGTAAAAACACAGTTTTGTGAAGGGCATACTCCAGGATTGAGTAAGGAAGGAGGTTGGGTGACAAAGGTAGACACGGGAAAAGCGCGAGGAGAGTGTTGCAATAATCCAGAGAACAAGTGGCTTGGACCAGCACACTGAGGAGAGGGGCAAGTGTACAGATTAATGGAACTGTGATTAGTTGGCTTATAGGTCACTGAGATGTTAATGTCGGTCGCATTCAAAACCTTATTTGGCCTGGGGTGGAGTGAGGGTTGGGTGGAGAGGGGAAAAAGGGGAGAAAATGGGAGACATCTGTAATATTGTCAACAATAAAAAATAAGTTTATTTGGGTTCAAGTGCACCTCTCATTCGCATGCTAGGAACTAGTTATTAACCACTGCTACATAAGAGGGAGCAGCCAATTTATTGTATCAGTCAGTATAGGCAAGGTGTTATACATAACAAACAACCCCATCACCTCTGTGGATTAAATAGCAAGTGTATTTCCCTCTCCCTCTACTGCCCAATACAGGTCAACTCAGCACAAACACTCAAATTCCCTGGCTGATGGAGGCTCCACTGCAACACTTGCTTCCACAATCACGCCAATGTGGAAAAGAAATTTGGTGAATTGTACCACTTCTGTTGACATTTCATTGGCAAAGCAAGACCTATTTTATCAATCAGTTTGGTTAGCATGAGTAATCCCCCTAGATAACATGTAACTGATACAATCCATTTGCAGAACCTAAGAATTTAATGACTAACTAAGGAAGTGCCCCCTGGAAGTCTCTGCTTGCAGTGAAGAGTAGATCTGTTTCTTTACAACCCATTCCACATGTGAACGTAGATCTGTGTGTGCGTGTGTGCATGTGTATGTAAACATACACATAGGTGTACCTGTAAAACCATACGAGATTGAATTAAAATCTTTGTGGACCCTGGATGGATCCTGTAGGAGACATTTCTGAATAAAGCCTTCACAGAAGCTGAGTTGAGAAAAAAAAATGTGGGTTTTGAAATCAAATAGTTTTGCTTATTATTAACCTTGTGACTCCCCGAGATAAGTTACTCAGCCTTTCAGCCTTAGCATCCTCATATGTAAAATGGGTACAATATCTACCATGTGGTTTTATCTATATATTAGTATATAAAAGCCTAAGCGACTGTTCGACCTGTAGCTATGACGTGCACTGACCATCAGGGTGCAGATGCTCAGTGCACAGGCATGGAAACATGGAACAGGATGATGAATCTCAGAGGGAAGTGGGGAAGGGAGAGGGCAGGAAGAGATTAACCAAAGATCTTATATGCATACTAGAGGCCTGGTACACGGATTCGTGCACCGGTGGGGTCCCTGAGCTTGGCCTGTGGGGATCAGGCCAAAACTAGCAGTCTGATATCTCCAAGGGGTCCCAGATTGTGAGAGGGCGCAGGCCAGGCCAAGGGACCCCACCGGTGCATGAATCCATGCACCGGGCCTCTAGTTGTAAAATAAAGTCCTAGAAAGAGAAAAGTATTCAGAAAATGGTAATTGCTGTTTATTTCATTTTGTTTGCTTATAAAAAAAGGTTTATGATCACTTGCCTTGTCTTCTACTAAAATGACATATATAAACATTCTTACTAATTGACATCTGATTAAATAGATACTGATTAATAAACATTTTGTGTTAAATGTATGTTAAATGTATGTTAACATTCAAGTGCCAATACCCATTTATTCTATCATGCAAGCTACCCCTTCAGTCCCTATTGCCCCCTCCCCCACAATTTGACAAGCAATTGCTTCACTTGCCCATTACAGTTTCAATCATCCACTGCCTTGTGGTAAGTACATGATAAGCCCACCGGTGTGTCTTCATAGCACATCATTATACTGCACATGTAGTAAAAGGATTCCTTGATTCTAATGAGAAAATATAAGAAAGAGGTCCAAATCTAAATACTTTCTGCTGTAGGTCTCTTATGGTGTTAGAACTGCTGGCTTCAATTCCTGGATATGCAAATCTAAATGCAGAATGAGCAGCTATTTATCCCAGCCAGACCCATGGGATCCACCTGGAACCATGGAACACAGGCCAACTCGGTACACTGCCAGCTGTGGGCTGTCCTGGACTTTCCCTGTAAGTGGTCCGTGACTGAGCTCAGTCTCTGACGTTTTTGTTGAGGAGCAGAACAAATGCTGGTCACCTTTTTAGTTTATGAAAGAGATAGGAAACATCTCTTTTTGCCCTAAGTAATAGATTTATTTTTTAATTTAAATTCTTTATTGTTTAAAATATTACATAAGTCTCCTTTTCCCCCCATTGACCTCTCACCAGCCGCTCCCACCCCCCAGCACATGCCCTCACACCCCTACTGTCTGTGTCCATTGGTTATGCTCATATGCATAGGTTTATGAATGTGTTTATCTTAACTTCTAACCAAAAATTCATATTACATTAAATAGAAAATGTAACATAATAATTTAAACAAATTGCTTATTTCTATGCTCATATGTTTATGAGCTCAAATTTCATGTGAGTACATGGCAATACCTAGTGAGTATACATTCAGCAACATCCAAATAATACCTAATAAAATGGCCAGAGAGAGAAAAGTAACATAAGATAATTTACTTTCCTACCTAACTTGCTGTTTTATTTCAATCCCTAACAGTGCCCAGTTGGCCAAATCAAGCCATTCTGTTCATCCTAAAGTCTTTATAGTGGCTGCTAGTACTGTCTGTTGGTCATGAAGTTTTCTTTGGCTGGTCAGAAATTTAGCAGGTGTGATACGGGGTCCTGTTCCCTTTGCATTCTTGTTGGTCCTCAGAGAGGAGCTAGGAAAGATTTCAAAGATACAAGGCAAGGCACTCACTTAGCTGAGTCATCTCTGTGTCCATGGACCAGATTAAATCAGTGGCTGGGCAGAGATTAGAGGACTCCTGGGTCAGCTGTTCTCTTAAAGAATGAGAGAAATGCCCAAGGCTGACCATGGTGGTTGATCCCCTCTAGCAAGGGTGAGGCTCATGGCTTCACCAATAAGCCCCCAGCTGCTCTGTCCCCAAGCTGTGTCCATTTAAACCTGGGCTAGTCATTGTTCTCTTTCTGTAAAATTCAATGCTGGACTCTCCGTGGTGGTACATTCACTGAAGTATCCTCCTACTACACAGACAGCATCATATAATGAAAAAATAAAGTGAAATAATTTTGACATCGGTGGCACTCTGTAGGATTCCATCATGAAAATAGAGCTGAGCCTTAAATTCATCACCTTTAAACCTGAGGTGAGTAATGCCTACCCTGCCCACCACCTGCAGCTATTATAGGATCAAATCAAATGAGAAGGAGAGCAAATGTGAGCAGGCTTGGGGACTGCCAAACCTAACCTGCCCAAATGTGAGCCAGGACTGCTCAGGCTGGACTCGCGCAGTAAGCTTTAGATGACTCTTTAGCCAAATTTGCTACAAACACTTGGGGGGAGTCATTTTTTGATGAGGCAAAGTGTCAGAAATACAGGATGGAGGCCTCGAGACTCCTTATTTTGGGATATGCCTGTCGAAGAGCCAGGAGACTCTGCTTTGGAAAGTTCCCAGCAGTAAGTGTGGCTGTGCCCACCCCCTCTCCCCACTTAGAGAAGCCAGGAGGACCACAGACCTTTCCCCTTCTCTGCTGTCTCCTCCTCTCTACTTTGTCTGTAACTTCTTTCTACTTTGGGACCTAAATGAAGAGCTGGGTCCCCTCATGCAGGCTTTTATATTTTTGCTTTCTTTTTTTTTTCTTTTTTTTTCAGAAGATAACGCAATCAACCAAGTGCATTTATTAGGAAGATAACTCCAAGTAATCACGAGTGGTTCTCTCGCACACTTGGCGACCGCACAGGGAAAAGATGCCTGACAGAGTCCATGGATTTTGCTTACACCACAAAAGGCGTTTTAAGGCAGTTTAATTCAACGCTGCAAAAACTACATCTGTGACAGAAACATAACATTCAAAAATAACTCGGGCCCCCAAATGTCCCCAGTGCCAACAAATCCCTGAACCAGTAAAGCCGACAGCCACTGTCGGGCAGATGAACCGTTCCAAAAGCAACACAATGACCCGGATCCAGAGGGGCCACGCAGACACCCCTGAAACCTAGGTGGTTAATACAGATGGACCATGGAGCCATCTGTAGGCACCACCCCCCACCACACACACACACACACACACACACACACACACACACGGTTTTATTTCACACAAACATTTTACATTTACATTTGTCTTAGGAAAGCAAATGCACATTAGGTGAGAGAAAAACAGGTGTCACCATCTCAAACCACAAACAGGATTACAGAAAACAGGAGGCCAGATGCGGCGGCAGGGAGATACGTTGGCTTTTCTGGCAGGCCCCTCGCAGGCACTGAGAAGTTAAAACTACACGGGGTAAGTTCCGTGTTTCACTCCATCATTACCACCTGGATTAGGCTCCCTGAGCTTGGCCGGTTTTTCTCTGTGATCCAGTCATGGGAGGCTTCCCCGAGGAACTCCAAGGGCGTCCAGGAGCCAGAGTCGGCCTTGGGCATGGAACCGGGAGCACCGCAATGGCCGCAGCCCGGGCGCAGGCTGCTGTTCTTCCCTCGGAGGCTCTGGCAGAGCCGCTGGGCCGCGCCCTTGGCCATGCCATAGCCGATCATCCCAGGAGTCCCATCCAGGGTGGCCTTGGCACCCGCCAAGGTCAGGAGGCCTCCTTCCTTGAGGTGCTTGATGGCCAGGTGGCTGGAGATGGTGGACGCCCACATGCTCTGCTTCTACATGAGGTCACAGTTTTTGAAGAGAGACTTGAACTTGGCATTGCCCCCAGCCCAGCCTCCAGCCACACAAAGGATTGATCCACCTTCTCTTCACCCAGGAGCTTTCCAACCTCAGTGGTCACCTGGTCAGCTTGCTGAGTAAACGAGTCTGTCATTCTAACCACGACACTGGCGCTGGCCTCTTCCTTCTCCACCACGTCCATGCTGGCCACCCACCAGTCGCAGGCGGGAACACCGGCACACAGCGGGAGCCCAGCGCAGCCTTGCCCGCCTGCCACCATCCTGAGCCTCCCGCTGGTCCCGCTGGTCCCCTCACACCGGCTTTTGACAGGTGGTCCACAGTTGAGGGCTCAGCCAGGAGAAGCGAAGAGCAGGATTCATCAGCTGTCCCCAAATCATCAAGGCAGAACTGGGAGAAATTTCCCTTATTCCTTTCCATCCACGGTCTCCAGATGGCCCTATTGTGATGTCCCTGCCGTAGAGGCAGTCTGGATGCTCTGTGAACCATCCCCCAGTGAGGCTCACCCATCTGATTAAGCAGGTACAGGGAACACACAGATGAACAACCTCCCCTCTCATCTGTCCTACATTTTCACCTCCAGCTCCCCTGAAGGATTTGCAGCCATGGCCCCCAGTCCCTGAGGAAGGTGACCACGTGTCAGCCCTGCTACTCCTTAGCCAAAAAGAGGGCTTGATGCTAAATGATACAGGCATTCTCTCCTCCATTGTCTTTGTTTCTTGGGGCACATAAAATAGGCTTCAGACCCAGGAACCCCACTGTAAAATGTGGATGGCTCACCACTAGCCATGAACTGGTGTTAACTCCTAGATGTTGATCTCAGATGGAGGTGTAGACCCAGGTTTCTGAAGCCTCAGCCTTATGAAGGAATGAAGCCTTGCACAGTGAACATGACACATAAAATGGGTCCCTGCCCAGAAGAGCTTACACACTAATACGTATACGGGCAGGAGCAAAACATGTTTTTCCCATACGGCATGCTGTTGAGATCTTACTCTTAGTGGTATAAAGCTTTGTAAATCCTCCAGATTGAAAGATGAATTGAGGGAAGCTGATGTGTGTAGCAGGAGGCATTTCAGGCTGCCTGTAGATAATGTGACAAGCCCAGAGACTCATAACCAGAGTTACTGCGTGGTGGGTCCTGCCAGGAGGGGCAGGTGCTGCTACTGCTGAAGAATATCCCTTCAGAATGTCCTCTCTGATAGCCACTGGCCTAGGCAGCCGCCCCGCCTGGCCCAGCCCACACCCACCTCCAGGCATCTTCCCTCCCCAGGGAGAACATGCCAAAGGCCAGCCAGCACCCTTGTTGAGACCCGGCTTGAGTCATCATTGGGTTCCCAGCACCTAACACCAAACCAGGCACACACAATCTGTGCTTAATAAATATTTATTGCATGAACATATAAATCAATTAGTGCACCTGAAGCAAACAGTGCTCCTCAAAGAACTTACATCACAGGATAAACATGAGATGTGTCCTTGGTCACTTTTAGAAATGAGTGTCTTAATTATGTCACACTCGCAACATGTGATCACTGAATTATAGTTTGTTTAAGATTGAAGGAATTTTAGATATTGGCTAGTCTGACCATTTCCTCTTTTGCATGAAAAAAAAACATTGATCCCACCAAGTGGGTATTAGTTTAATTACTTGCCAAAATAGGACCTTAGTGACCTGAAGGCAAATCATTTCCATGAGGTAGCACAAGGACCACAAAAATCTGGCTAGACCAGTTGATAGACTTTAGTAAGGGGTTTTTTTCAGCTGTTTACATTGATTTACATTGTAAATCCCTGCTTCATTGTAAATTCTACAAGGTTAGGTGGTAGATTAATGGGTGAGAAGGATTACATTAGATTTTCTTTCTTTTTTTCTATTATAAAAATATATCTAGAAGCAAGAAATTCTTTTAAAATTCTTTCAAACTTAACATTTAGTGAATAGCTGTCATATGTGAGATGGTCTGATAAGTACTGTGGAGGGATCCAAAGATAAATTCACTCTCCCATCCCCAGAGGCTCTTGATTTCATGAAGGTCAAATATGTACACATGATCTGGATACATCAGATATGCAGCCGCTATAACTGAGGAATGAGTTTCAGAGAGAAAACAAACTGGAGGACTTGAGCCCAACAGGTGAAGTAAGAAGGCTGTGACCAGGCCTTGAAGGGTGGATGAAAATTCAACAGGCAGCTGGAGAAAGCAGAGGTGTATCACACGAAGGAGTAGCATTAACTAATACAAGGGATGGGAGGGAATAGCTTTGGTTTTGTGCCAACAATGTGTTGGGCACAAGTATAACCATTCAGGACTTACAGCAACCTCATGAATTAGGTGCATCCATTTTCCAGAGGAGGAAACTGAAGCTTGAAAAGATTAATAATGTACCAAGTGAGGGTTGTGGTTACATAACACATATGGGTGCAGCCAGGATTTAAACCCTGCGTGACTGACTCCAAGCTCAGTGCTTGTGCCACTTCAGGAGGCTGCCTCCCAGGGAGGAAGGTGACAGCAAGCACATTTCAGGGACATTAGCTCAGTGAGGCTGGTCATGGGGACGGGGAGGAGAATAGAACCGGACTGAGAGCATGAGGAAGATGATAGAAAAAGGAGGGAGGAAGCACAAAGACAAAGTCAGGCCTTTGTTACTGATTGGTTTTTAAGGTGAAGGAAATCAGAGTAAGTCTCAAGACTCAGGGTTCAAAGGAAATGGGGGTTGAAGATGAGGAAAGGTGACAAAGGAGCAAGATCACATAGGAAAAAGAGATGATAGAGGGAGGGGCATAGGGTCAGGGTTAGCCTTGGAAAGAATAAAAAACATTTCTTCCCCAAAACAGAGTAAAAGAAAAAATATGAGAAAGTATCCATATTAAAGGAAAGAGAGGGAAGGAAGCGGGGAGGGAGGGGAAAAGGAAGGAAGGAAGGAAGGAAGGAAGGAAGGAAGGAAGGAAGGAAGGAAGGAAGGAAGGAAGGAAGGAAGGAAAAAGCAATCACAGTAGCCTGGAGAGGAACGTTTCTTAGCCAGTCCAGGGAGGTGGTCTGTTCTGGGTGAGGAGGCAGCGGGGTCAGTTGGGGCTTGAGCAGAGTGGAAAAGATTTGAGGCAGCTGTTGTGGGAATCTGATAGGAGCTAAAAATGGAGTTAAAGGAAGATGGCTGAGAGCATAGCGAGAGTCCAAAGGCAGGAACAGGCAGTGGGTCCGGTTACTTTTGGTGCACAAATCCCTTCAACAGAATTCAGCAGTTTGGGATCAGAAGTAGATGAGAGGGTCATCCAGGAAGACATGGGGGAAGGTCAAGAGGGTAAGGGAATGGGGCACTTTTGAGACCTTTGCCAAAACCAAGGAATCCAAACATGATAGGGAGGGAGGGGACAGACGCAACCAGGATGGGTCCAAGATGCTGCAATAGGAAGGGCACCAGGGCTGCAGGGCAGGCAAAGAAGAGGTGTAATAGGAATGAGTGAATGGGACAGTGGAAGACACAGTGCAGTGGCTACAAAGGGCATTCAGAGACGGAGATCTTAGAGGTGGCGCCTCCTGTGAGGTGGTGAGGTCCAGGGCATATCTGTGCAAAGAGAAGAGATGCGGTGACAGTGCGGGGAAGGTGAAGTATGTCTGAAGATTGTTCTGCTCACATTGTAGAGGAGGAGGGCAGTGGGGGCCAAAGGGGGCACCAGGAGCCACTGCATGCTGACGCCTCCACCAAGTGCGCACCAAGGGAAGGGCCTGACCATGGGCTAGACAGAGATGGAAGAGTAAAAGAAGAGCTAACTAATTAAAAGGGAAGTTCAAGTTGAGTTCTAGTGAAATCACATCACAACTAGTGCTGTTCCCCACCCCACCCCTAAAAAGTAAAGGCAAGTAAAATAGGCTTGGAGAGTTCTCTCGAAGCAGATGAGCTGCAGTAGGAAACTGCACAGTGAGGAGGCAAGGGTGAGTCAAGAGGGTGGGATGGCAAGGAACCCGCCATGGGTATTGTGGATGGTAAACTGTTGAGGCAGAGAGCTTCCGATTCAAAAAACGTCCACTTCTGTGACCTTCTTCCTCAAACAAAGCCAACCCACCCATCTATCCTGTGTCCAAAATTCAACAGAAAGGGCCTCTGGGCATCCCAACCCCCACTTACAGCAGAGGCCCTAGAACACTCACACACACACTCACACACTCACACACACACACACACACACGCACACACACACACACTCACACACTCACTCTCACACACTCACACACACACACACACACACTCACATACACACACACTCACACACTCACTCACACACACTCACACACACACACACACTCACACACACACTCACATACACACACACTCACACACTCACTCACACACACTCACACACACACACACTCACACACACACTCACACACTCACTCACACACACACACACACATACACACACTCACACACACACTCACACACACTCACACACACACTCACACACACCCTCACACACACTCACACACACACACACACACACACACTCACACACACACACACACTCACACACACTCACACACTCACACACACATACACACACACTCACACACTCACAGACACACACTCACACACACACACACTCACACACACACACTCACACACACACACTCACTCTCACACACTCACACACACACTCACACACACACACACACTCACACACTCACTCACACACTCACACACACACACACACACACACACACTCACATACACACACTCACACACACACACCCTGCTCGCTTCTTCATCAGCTCTTCTCCAGACCATGCTCCATTGCCTTTTGACTTGAAAACAAGTTTGACTCCATCTGGTTTGACCTTGAACCTTGGACACAGTTTTAGGTCACCTATCCACCGGCAACCCTGCCAGTCCTTGCCCACTTTAAGAGAGCATTTAATAATAGCTAATACTTAGTAGTGCTTAGCACCTGCACGACATAGACTAAAGAAGGCCTCTGAAGTCACTCAGTTCCATTTTGATTACTTTTATAACATTCCCACCCAAAAAACATCCCACTTGCTTGAATAGCCCAGCTCTCAGGAACTCACGCCCACGACAGTCTGTCTTGCTGCTGAATGGCTCTGTTGGAGACTTTCTGTTCACAGTCATACAAAACAAGTTACATTCCTTTTCCGGCTGATGGGAATCTGAAGACAACTATCATATCTCAACAAAGTCCCCCTCTTTCCAAAAGAAACAGCTCCAATTCATTATACCTCTTTTGATAAGACTCATGCTCAGGTTCCTTCACCATCCTGCCTGTTCCATGTGGCAATGTCTCTCTTCAGATGTGCATAATAAATGGCAAACAGAGTGCTGGCTACATGCCAGCCAATTTCTTGGTGCATATTAACTCATTTGATCTTCATACCAATACTATATGCTATTATTGGTACCATTATTATTCCATTGTGCAAATGAGGAAACTGAGGCAGAGAGCAATAAATAACTTGCCCAAGGCTAGTACCGGCAACAGAGCCAAGAATCAGCTTGAACAAACGGATGTGCTCATAACCCCAATGCCAGCGGCTTTCAAACTTGGCCACCACTGAAATCACCCTGGGAAGTTCTAGAAACTACTGAGCCTGGGATCCTCCCCTAGAGATGCTGGTTTTTATTGGGCCATGTGTCATCTGGGCACCTGAACTTTACAGAGATGCCCAGGTGATGCTAATGTGCAGCCAAGATTGACAACCGCTGGCTGTATGATCATGAGCCCCTCAGGGGCCAGTGCAGGGTAGAGGGGAGTGATGGAAATTTCCAAGTTTCCCTTGTGGAGGATAACACAGGGACAGGCCCAGGCATGGTGACTGGAGCCAACCTTGCAGGAAGGCTAAGTAAACAGTCAGCTGGTGAGGCCCTCATTCTCCAAGAAAAGAGAGAGAGAGAGAAGACAGAAAGCCTCTCTGACACTGGGAAGAACTTTAGCCATCCCCAAACCCACCTTCCTCAAAGTAGCAGCTACCTCACAGTCACCAACAGCACAACCTCCTGACCGCCTTCAAATGCTACAGACGCTACAGATGGAGGGACGGTGGCTGCCAGTCCCTCCCCCCCGCCCCCCCACCCCCCCACACACACAAACCTCCCCTTCACTGACTGCCGGCACTTGATCAAGAAAGCATGGAGGCTACCAGCCCCACAGGCTGAGGGCAGGCCTGCGGCACGTGCCTCTCCAGCTCGCCTGCCAGGGGCTCCGGCTCCGGCTCCCGGGCCATCTCCGTCCCTCAGACACCTGCACTGGGCTCTCCCGCTGTGCCACGCCTTCCTGTCCCTCCACCGTGTTCTCTGTTGACCCTACACTCAGTTATTGCTTTTTAAAGCATGAGGGTGTTTCATTGGTTACAGATTGGCCACCAGGTGTTCTCTGGTTGCTGGAAATTTTTCAGTTCCTTTAAATTGCTGTTAGTGGTCTGGGCCACAGTGCCAGGGCACAGAGTGAGGGCCTGAGCCCTGTGCTGCTCCCAGGGGTAGGTCTCCCTCTCCCTTCCTCCCTTCCTCCTCCCTCCCTCCTCCCAGAGCCAGCCCTGCAAACCCCAGCCATGGCAACCTGAGTGTGAATAAAGGAAAAGCTACCCTCACCCCCAAACCCCATTAATATTTAATGCAAACATCTGAATGCAAATTGATCTCACTTTTGTTTTATTCCCTTTCCTCCACATCCCTCTCTAACTTAGATGCCTTTCTTCCAAGCCTGGAGGTGCTTCCCTCTCCAGGAACAGGGAGAAGCCTGTCACTGAGGAGAGAAGCAGACAGTTTGACTGTGTGTGGTTGGAGCAGACCCTACTACTCCAAGCTCCGTACTTTTAGAATGTTGCCAAATGAGCCTTTATTGTCTGTGGAGGTCACAGTGAGTTATAGAAGTCTCAACCTGGGAGAGAAATTTTACAAACAGGGAGAGAATATTAGCAGTGTAGTAGCCCCTAAAAATAGTCTTCCCGCAAACCTGCAAATCCTTTTTCCATGGCAGGGAAAAGCAGATGGTCCAGTAGTGGCTTCACTCACATTCCTCTTCTGCCTTTGAGCCTGGCTTTTCCCTGGTCTGTATTGCGAGACTGGGGTTCAGAGTGTTTAAAGGGGGGGCAGGAGGGGTAATTAAATTTTAAAAAGAGAGTGAAAAAGGCAAATGTTGATACAAACATTTAATTGCTTGGGACGACAGAAGCATAGGTAGTGCTTGAGGAATAAGAAAATTGAACAGATCTCGGTTGTTTTTAATGAGTTAACAAATGTCTGGTAACTGGCTGGGGGCAATGATATTTTTTCAGGAGGGGAGTGATGACAAAGAAGCCATCTCAGGCAAATGTCTATCTCCTGTGGGATGCATTTCATTTTTTGCCTTTGTGAGTGTATAGGTTTCCACACACACAAGTGTAGGAGCCGCAAGAGGTGTGTGTACTTATAAACAATGCAAGAAACTGGAGCTAGAGAACAAATCTATTAACACAAAACGTCTGCGAGGACAAAGATGCCATAACTCTTTAAGAATTGCTTTCCATCTTTACAGAGGATGGGTAGCACAGAGCAAAGAGACTTCAGGCTAAACGGCGTGCCCACGGCCACACACAGAGTCAGGATGCAGCCACGGAGAGAGCGCCGAGACGGCCCTGCCCCTCAGACTCCTCATCCCGCTCACGAATTCACTGGGATGTGTCCACCCTCTCGCAGGGGCCAGCCCAGGGTCATGGCGGAGGCAGCACTCCCGCCTGTCTATCTATCACAGCACTTCCAGGGAAACATCAGGCTCTGGAGAGAAAGAGAGCAAAGAGGCATAAGTAGGGGAAGAAAAAAATAAAGCAGAGTTACACGGGTTATCCTCAGAGGGTTAGATCTAGAAGGTAATTTTTACATCTCCAGCTAGAAAGTATAATCAGTAACAAAGGCTACTTGTGTAAACAGGAACTTCATTTACATTCTCCATAGGTTTTCAATGGGGTGAGGGAGAGAGAATAAAAGCCCAAACACCTGGACCTTTAACCACAGCAGACATGTTTCCTTTGCTGACATGTGCAAAATAGGCGCATTTCAGTAGAAATGAAATAATGCCTGAAAAAAGAGGATGCATCCTGGCTCCAGGAGTCGGGAAGGTATTTCCTCCCCCAGGAGGCTCGTTCTGCAGCCAGAGCTGCCTAACTGGTGCCTGACTGGAGCTTGGCAAATCACGGAAACAAACAGCTAGTGCTCACCACTTGTAAGGAAGGGCCCGTTTCCTCGGTGGGCAAGTAGAATCACACTAAGTCTCTCAATGGTATTTGGAATTCTACATTATCAATGTAGACCTTCGCATAGGATTGTTGTGAAGAATTTATCGAGTTGGGAAGATTCATTGAGAATTTCAAGTTTCTCACATGAAACCAGTGTGAGAAACAAGATGGTAATCATAAAAATAACTATGGCTAGAAAGAAAATGAGTGGGAATCATGTGTAGTTTGAAAAATCCTTCTCAAGTTGATAATATTTATGTAAAGCACACTAAAATTATTGTGTGTTCTTTTTAAATACCTACTCTAAAAAGTAAAATTCCACCTGCTCTGTTTGGCGGAGAGGCCCAGGAGATGCTGGGATCCCCACCCAGAGGGCAAGCATTCTCACGGAGGCAGAGCAGAACCTGGGGATGGGTGATAAGGCAGTGTAATTCAGCAACAGCAGATTGAAGTTTTCAAAGGTAAAGAAACAAACAAGCAAATGATCCTACTGACTTATAGCCTCGCTGCTCAGCAGGTGGCCAGGACCCCAGCATCAGCATCTCCTGGGATGCTGTTTAAAAGAGGAAGTCTCGTCCCACCCAGACCTAGAGAATCAGAATTTGCATTTTATCAAGATCCTCAGGGACTCCTGTGAACAAGAAAGTTTGATAAACGTTGAACACCCTTTTCTGTGTGTCAGTGAACAAACGCACCCCAAACCCCACCCAGGAAAAGGAGTTCCATCACCAAATGAGAACACTGGGGGGCAGGGGGAAATGGGCTAGAGCTGAGTGGGTCCTCCCAAAACAGCCCCCTTAAATAAGCTGTTTTGTATTGTTCACGGTCCTAACTAAGGACGCTACTTTGCACTAACTTTTGTGACAAATTCTTTCAGGAGTTTGCTATTTTTTTCCTAAATTAAAGGATGTGACAATTGACCATGTTTCTTGGCTATTATGAACATATAGGCCTTTAACCTCTTCCTACATAGGACACGGCTACACATTTTGACAAGTTTATTATAATCCGCAGGCTTTGCTTTTGTTGCTGTTATCCTGTGCTCCCATTCACAGGTCTTACCAGGGCCCACCCAGAGAAGCCTTCCTTGGCTGGACAATGCCATCCTGGCTGGCTGGCTGGACTCCACGCCCCTGAGGGTGATTCTAATCTCCACTCTTATATACAGAAGAGTTGTGAATATACCTGTGCTCATTATTGATTTCCCCCTTCAAGTTATCTCCTGGGGTATATTCCCCCAAAGAGATAAGGCTCGGTTCCTGACTTCAAGGATCATTCATGAGCGTGTGGGATGCAAAGGTGGCAATATGCAGGGTCATACAGTTGGGCAGGTTCTGGACATGGGTCACCTCCATGTGCACACTCCTCCCCTTCTCCGCCCTCTCTCAGCTCCAGGTTGCTGGCCTTTATGAATTGTACCCAAGGCTTCCCTTGCCTCCTGGCTTCCACCGAGCTGACCAGTAGAGGCTCCAGGAGGGATGTGGAATGGGAGGAGAAGAAGGAGGACTCCCCCCTGCCATGCCAGAGCAGTGCTCCCCTACCAAAGCTTCTATGGGAGTCTTCTCTGGGCTCTGGAAATCTCTTCTTTCTCTTGCCCCTTCAGGCTCAGAAATGGTCACAGTTTCCTGGATGCCAGCCCAGGTGCTCCACCTTCCCCTGCTGTTTTTCTGTAACCCTGCCTTCACCTTTGTAAATACGTTCTGGGATTAAGTTCTCCTCAATGACCTATTTAGACTGTGCCCTCTGTTTGCTGCCAGGGCCTGAGTGGCAGGGGCTCTAACCTGTGTGGGGGGCGGGGACATGGCAATCTGCTAGAAGTGTCTGCTAAGCTGAAGCCTAAAAGGCAAGGACAAGTTAGCCAGGCGTGGGATGCAACAAGTGGAGGAAACATCAAATACAAAACAGAGGGTGAGCTTTGCACTGTGGCAGTATAGTAGGCAATAAGATTTATCCAAGGTCCAATTATGGCTAATGGGGGGAGGGGAGGGTGGCAGGAAACAAGAGGTGAGAAGGAGAACTAGTGCATTCTAGACCTCCTAGAGATTCCAGATGGCTGAGGCATGAGAAGACAAGTGGCCAGAGAGAAAGGAGAATGATGGTCTCAAATGCTTCTGTAAATTAGGGCATGTCCATCGAGGAATTTCATGTACCTTTCAAAAGCTATGTTCACAAAGACATTTTTTAAAAAAATCTTTATTGTTGAGAGTATTATAGATGTCTCCCTCCCCCCCCCAATCATCCCCCTTCTACCTGGTTTACACCCCACCCCATGCCTTCACCACCCTACTGTCTGTGTCCATAGGTAAGATCTTCGGTTAATCTCTTCCCACCCCCTAACTCCCATTCCCTCTGAGATTCATCAGTCTTTTCCATGTTTCCATGCCTCAGATTTTATTTTATTCACCAGTTTATTTTGTTCATAGATTTCTTGTTAATTTATTTTGATTTTTAGATTCTCTTCTTCTTCTTCTTCTTCTTCTTCTTCTTCTTCTTCTTCTTCTTCTTCTTCTCCTCCTCCTCCTCCTCCTCCTCCTCCTCCTCCTCCTCCTCCTCCTCCTCCTCCTCCTCCTTCTTCTTCTTCTTCTTCTTCTTCTTCTTCTTCTTCTTCTTCTTCTTCTTCTTCTTCTTCTTCTTCTTCTTCTTCTTCTTCTTCAGAAATACCCTTCAACATTTCATGTAATACTGGTTTGGTGGTGATGAATTCCTTTTGCTATTTTTTTTGTCTGTGAAGCTCTTTATCTGACCTTCAATTCTAAATTATAGCTTTTCTGGGTAGAGTAATCTTGGTTGTAGGTCCTTGCTATTCATCACTTTGAATATTTCTTGCCACTCCCTTCTGGCCTTCATAATTTCTGTTGAGAAATCAGCTGACAGTCGTATGGGCACTCCCTTATAGGTAACCAACTGCTTTTCTCTTGCTGCTTTTAAAATTCTCTTTGTACTCCCATTTGACCCAGTAATCTCACTTCTAGGAATATATCCCAAGAAATCAGAAACACCAGTCAGAAAGGATATATGCACTCCTATGTTCATAGCAGCACAATTTACAATAGCTAAGATTTGCAAACAGCCTAAGTGCCCATCAGCAGATGAGTGGATTAAAAAAAAAAACAGTGGTACATCTACACAATGGAATACTATGCTGCTGTAAAAAAGAAGGAACTCTTACCATTTTCAACAGCATGGATGGAACTGGAGAGCATTATGTTAAGTGAAATAAGCCAGTCAGAGAAAGATTCACATGATGTCACTCATTTGTGGAATATAATGAACAACATAAACTGATGAACAAAAATAGAGCCAGAGGGAAAAAAATTATTTTAGAATAAAATTCTCTCTTTGTCTTTAGCCTTTGGCATTTTAATTTTAATGTGTTGTGGTGTAGTCCTCTTTGGGTTCCTCTTATTTGAGACTCTCTGTGCTTCCTGGACCTGTAAATCTATTTCTTTCACCAGGTAGGGGAAGTTTTCTGTCATCATTTCTTCAAATAGGTTTTCAAAATCTTTTTCTCTCTCGTCTCCTTCTGGTACCCCCCTAATGCGAATGTTGGTATGCTTGAAGCTGTCCCAGAGGCTCCTTACACTATCTTCACATTTTTGGATTCTTTTTCTTTTTTCTCTCCTGCTTGGATATTTTTTGCTTCCTCATATTCCAAATCATTGATTTGATTCTCAGAATCCTCCACTCTACTGTTGAATTCCTATAAATTATTCTTTATTTCAGTCAGTGTATGCTTAATTTCTAGCTGTTCCTTTTTCATGTCTTTGACATTCTCACTAAGACTTTTGAAAGTCTCATTAGGTCCCTTGAAGCTTTCATGAAGATCTTTTGAGTATCCTATAGCCATGGTTTTGAACTCTGAATCCAGTAGTTTGCTTGCTTTCATTTCTTTCATTTGTGACATGTTTTCTTTGTCTCCATGTTCTGGCTGCTTCCCTGTGTTTGTTTCTATGTGTTAGAGCTGCTGTGTTTCCTGGAATTGGTAGAGTAGCCTTGTGCAGTAGGTGTCCTATAGTACCCAGTGGCTCAGCCTACCCAGTCACCTGAGCTGGGAACTTTAGGTGTGTCCCTGTGTGGGCTGTGTGTACAGTCTTGTAGTTAAGTCTTGTTGACATTACTAGAAGAATTGACCTCCAGGCCAATTGGTTGTGAGGACCAGCTGTGACTACAGTGGAAGAGCTGCTGTGCAGGACACACCCCTGTGGAGCAGAACTTGCTTCAATGGGGCTTTGGTGCTCACTGAGTCTGCCTCTTGCATGTATTGCTTGTGAATGTGTAGTTGTAATATACTATGATCTGAAGCTGTCCACCAGGTGCACTGGCTAGGGCCTCCAGACAGGTGCGAAGTCAGCCATGCCTGGGGCCACCTGGCAAGAGCTACAGAGAGATCTTCAGATGGTTGCTATTTGTATTGGGCTTGGAAGTTCCCAGGTGAGGCAAAGCTGTAAAGCAAGATGTGTTGGTGCTAGTGCCAGGTCTTGGGTCTTTTATTAATAAATTTGGGGCACACTAACACCAGTTGCACCTTGTTTGAGAGATTTTAGGAAAGTTTGAAGCCTGAGCCAGGACAGGCCATTCATATGGAAAAGCTGCTGAAAATAGCTTGGGTGAGCTAAACATTGGGTGGAGTCAGGTGGGGACTCGGGGAATCACCAGGGCACAGCAAACAGTGTAGGCCAGGCTTATGGAGACTCTTATATCACTGCCAGTCAGCTCTGTGATGGGGGAGGTCCCAGAACAGAAATAATGACCCCTGCGAGCACCCTGTCTGGGAGAAAGCCACCCCAGAGTTCCTGTCCAGATGCCAAACAATCCAGTTCCTATCCATATGTGTCTGAATCCCCCAAAGCCATCTGATGTTGGTGCTCAGAGGGATTGAGTCCGAATAAGTTCATGTGCCGGCCCTTGAAAAGGAACACCTGGTTCTCCATCAGCTTCTGTGTCACTCAGCCACAATCTGGCTGCTTTTTATAGCCCAAAGTTATGGGAACTTCTCTTCCCAGCTCTGAGCCCTGGGCTAGGGATCTAGTGTGAGGCTGAGACCCCTTCCTCCTCATGGGCAGCCTCCACAGAGATGATCTCCCTCCTGATTAAAAACTGGCACAGCCCTAACCGGTTTGGCTGAGTGGATAGAGTGTCGGCCTGCGGACTGAAGGGTCCCAGGTTCGATTCTGGTCAAGGGCATGTACCTTGGTTGCGGGCACATCCCTAGTAGGGGGTGTACAGGAACAGTTGATCGATGTCTCTCTCTCATCGATGTTTCTAACTCTCTATCTCTCTCCCTTCCTCTCTGTAAAAAATCAATAAAAATATACTTTTTTAAAAAAACAGCACATATGGGTGTCAGCAGCCAGTTTAGTGCCTTCTCCTCCTCCTACCAGTCTCAATGTGCTTCCTTCTTTACTTCTCCAGTTGTAGGGCTTCCATTCAGCCAGCTTTTGGTCTGAATGATGGTTGTCGTGTATTTGAGTTATAATTTTGATGTGGTTGTGAGAGGCATCGAGTACAGGCATTTACCTACATTGCCATCTTGATTCTTCCCACACAAAGATGTTTTAATGACTTAATAGAGTCACTCAACAAATAAGCTCCCTGTGTAAGGCACTGGGAATGGAGCTTGAGCACAGATGAAATCCCTGACCACACACCTTAATGAAAGTAGAAAATACTATGGTGTAACAACAATGAAGAAGGTAAAAGAATTACTCATCTGTATAGATTCTATATGCTCTTAAATCATAGAAAAAAACTGGAATGAAATACACTAAAAGGTCAATTGATGTTATCTTTAAGGGATGGAATTATTAGCTACTCATTTCTTCTTTACATTTTTCTAAATTTTCCAGATCAAAGTTTTTGTCAATGTTTTGGTTTTGTTTTTTAAGTATTATTTTTCAATGTTTGACTTAATACAATTCTTCCTTTGTAAAGGATGAAAGCATCCATTAATAACTGGGAAAGACTATCATGTGTCTTGTTAAATACTGTTCACCTAGCATTTTATTCACAGATGTCTATCAAACTTTGCCTTTAAGACAACCCAAAAGAAGATAAGGAAGCAAGATCTTGGGGCTTTAACCAGAAACATTAAGCCATGGGGATTACACTGGACTTCACATCTGGTCCTCACGCTTCATTTCCTACTACCTTGTTCACCTGGGCTGACCCAGGACCTCAGCTGAAGTTCACATCCAGATACTGGTATCTGTTCCACTGGTTTCTTAAGTTTTCTACCCAATGCCTGATGAGGGATCTCACTGGCTTTCCACTCTCAGCCCCACCCTTGCCTCACAGGCTCCTTTGACATTTTGATTGATGACAGCTGGTAATCAGTTCTCTTCTCCCAGCCCTTGCTTCCCGGACTCTACTTAAGTGCTCTCCCAGCTCCTTCAGAAGTGACACACTCACCTCCACCCTAGTTCCTGTGCCCACTCCATGATGCATAAATGACATTTCCAAGCTGGCACCCTCCAGGGCCTCCAGAGGGTCCCTCAGGTTAACCAAGGATGCCGTCGATTGCTAACTGTGAAAATTTTGTTACCAGCTGATAGCAAGCTTTTAATGTGAAGCCCTTTGAGAGGAGGTTTACTTGGAGAGGGGAAAATAATATTAATAATGAAGAAAACAGGCATTTGATAAAATGTAGGAGCCAGTCCCAATTTAAAAAATATGATAAAAGCATATTTATCAAACCAACAACAAACATTATATTACAATGAAATACTGAAACCATTAAAATCTGGACTAAGACATAGATGGCTCCCTCACCAAAATCATTCAATCTACTTTTACAAATTCTCCTTAATGCAATGAGACAAGTATATTGAGTATAAATGTTAAAGGAAACAAGCCTATATGGATATGGACATACAGAAATAGTTATACAGGGTGGGGCAAAAATAGGTTTACAATTGTGAACCTATAAACACAGTTTAGTCTTATTATTTATTAGTTATTGTATTATTTTCCATATGAACAACTATGAACCTACTTTTGCCCCACCCTGTATATGACTGTACACCTAGAAAAGTAAAGGATTTTCTTTTTTTAAATCTTGTATAAATATTGAGAAAATTTGATGAAGTAGCTACATATAATAAATGTACAAAATTCAAAAGCTCTTACTTATGCTACCAATAACCAGTTTAAAAAGAAAATGGAGTTACAGAACATAAGTTAGTATACAAAAGTCAATTGCTTTCCTATATGCCAGCAATAAAGAAGTTAAATTTGAAATTAAAACCACACTATCATTTATATTACCACCCCCCAAAATGAAATACTTAAGTACAAATCTAACAAAATATGTATGAGATCTATATGAGGAAATCATCATGACTCCAATGAACAAAGTCAAAGAAGATCTAAATAAATGGGGAAATATTCCATGTTCACTGATAAAAAGACTCAATATCATCAAGGTTTTCCCCAACCTGATCTACAGATTCAATACAATCCCAACCAAAAGCCCAGAAAGTTATTTTGTGGGTATTGACAAACTAATTCTAAAGTTTATGTAAAGCAAAAGACCAAAATAGGCAACACAATATTGTAGGAGAACAAAGTTGAAAAAATGACACCAGCCAACTTCAAGACTTATTATACAGCTACCATAATCAACACAGTGTGGTATTGGCAAAAGAATAGACAAGTAGATCAATGGGGGAGAATAAAGCCCAGAAATAGACCAACATAAATATAGTCAACTGATCTTTGACAAGGAGCAAAGGCAATTCAATGGAGCAAAGGTAGTCTTTTTAACAAATGGTTCTGGAACAACTGGACATCACATGAAAAACAATTAATATAACCCTAACCGGTTTGGTTCAGTGGATAGAGCGTCAGCCCATGGACTGAAGGGTCCCTGGTTCAATTCCAGTCAAAGGAACGTACCTCACTCTGGCAAGAGTGCGTGCAGGAGGCAACCAATCTCTCTCACATCAACGTTTCTCTTTCTCTGTCTCTCCCTCTCCCTTCTACTCTCTCTTAAACAAAAACAAACAAACGAACGAACAAAAAGTCAATGAAAAAATATCCTCAGGTGAGGATTAACAAAACAAAATCAATTTAGACACAGACCCACATTCCTTACAAAAATTATCTGAAAATAGATCCCAGACCTAAATGTAAAATGCAAAACAATACAACTCCTACAAGATAACATAGAAGAAAACCTAAATGACCTTGGGTGTGCTGATGATTTTTTTAAATATATTTTTATTGATTTCAGAGAGGAAGGAAGAGGGAGAGAGAGATAGAAACATCGATGAGAGAGAATCATTGATTGGCTGCTTCCTGCAAGCCCCCCACGGGGGATCAAGCCCACAACCCGGCCCCTGACTGGAATCAACCTGGGACCTTTAAGTTTGCAGGCCGATGCCCTATCATTGATCCAAACAGGCTAGGGCTGTGCTGATAATTTTTTAGATACAACACCAAGGGCCTCATTCATGAAAGAAAAAAATGATAAGCTGGACTTATTAAAATTAAAAATTACTTCTCTGTGAAAGACAATGTCAAGAGAATGAGAAGACAAGTCACAAACAGGGAGAAAGTATTTCAAAAGATGAATCTGATAAAGGACTGTTTCCAAAATATACGAAGAGCTCTTAAAACTCAACAATAAGAAAACAAACAGCCCAATTAAAAAAGAGCCCAAAGATCTTAACAGATACTTCACCAAAGAAAATACACAGATGGCAAATAAACATATGGAAACATGCTCCAAATCATATATCATCAAGGAAATGAAAATGAAAATTAAAACAGCAATGAGATACCACTATACACCAACTAGAATAGTCAAAATCCAGAACACTGACAATACCAAATGTTGGTGAAGATGTGGAGCAAGAGGAACTTTCATTCATTGCTGGTGGGGTGCAAAATGGTACAGCTACTTTTGAAGACAGTTCGGCAGTGGTTTACAGAATTAAATATGCTCTTATCATACAATCCAGCAATCACACTCCTTGTATTTATTTACCCAAAGGAGTTAAAAACTTTTGCTTACACAAAAGCCTACTCAAGGACATTTATATCTCCTTTATTCATAATTGCCCAAACTTGGAAGCAACCAAGATGTTCTTTTTGGTAGGTGAACTGAAATATATCCAGGCAATGGCATATTAATCAGCACTAAAAAGGAATGAGCTATTAAACCATGTAAAGATAGAGGAAACTTGAATGCATATTACTAGGTGAAAGAAGCCAATCTGAAAAAACTTCATACTGCGTAATTCCAACTATATGGCATTCTGGAAAGGGCAAAACAATGGAGACAGCCAAAAGATCAGTGGTTGTCAGGTAAAGGAGGAATGAATAGGCAATACACAGAGGATTTTAGGGTAGTGAAAATACTCTGTGTGATGCTATGGATGCACGTCATTATATATTTGTCCAAACCCAGAGAATGCACAAGACCAAAAGTGAGCCCTAATGTAAACTATGGACTTTAGGTGGCCATAATGTGTCAATGTAGCTTCATCAATTGTAACAAATGTACTACTGTAATGGTGGATGTTGATCATGGGAGAGGCTATGCATATGTGGGAGCAGAATGTATATGGGAAATCTCTGTACCTTCCATTCAATTTTGCTATAAACCTAAAACTTCTCTAAAATAATAAAGTCTTGCTCTGGCCTGCTGGGTGGCTCAATTGATTGAAGCTTCATCGTGCACACCGAAACATTGCAGTTCGATTCCCATTCAGGGCATAGACCCAGGTTGTAGGTTCAAACCCCTGTCTGGGCATGTATGGGAGGCAATCAATTGCTGTCTCTCACTCACATTGATGTGTTTCTCTCTCTCTTTCTCTCTAAAAGTCAATTAAAAAGCATATCCTCAGGTGAGGATTTAGTTAATTAATTAATTTAAAAATCTCATTATTGAAAAAACAAAAATTAATCATATTCATAATAGAGGAGTAAAATATCTTTGAATAAATGTAACAAGAAACATAAAACTTTACATAAGCTATAGAATTTTACTAAAAGACATAAAACAAAATAATCCTGGATGGGAAAACAATGAAATAATATATAACTTCCAGAATTATTATAATGATTTATTATGAATTGCAATCAGAATACTAGGAAAATGTTTACATGCTAGGTGAGAGGATCTTAACATTTCCATGGGAGTATCCTATCTAATAATCGACAAACATGGTAATTAACCATACCTCCAACACGCTTCCCATTGGCTAATCAGGGAGATATGCAAATTAACTGCCAACCAAGATGGCGGCCAGCAGCCAGGCAGCTGAAGTGAACAGGAGGCTTGCTTGCTCCAGTGAAGGAGGAAATCAAGGTTTCCCACCTGCTGCTGCTGGGCTCTGAGCTTGCAATCTAAGAAACAATGTTGCAATTATAGAAGCTAAAAAAAACCCCATGCTTTCAGCCAGCCGGCCGAGCTGGAGTTGCAACAGTGTTTCAATTATAGAAGCCAAACAAACCAGATACCTGCTTTCAGCAGCCGAGGTCTCGAAGATGGAGCCGAGCCTCAGAGCTAAAGCCGGCTGTCAGTTCCAGTGACAGCCATAGAAAGTAACTAAATGCCAGAATAAAAAAAAAAAAGAGAGGTTGGGAGCTTCAGTCACCCACCTGCCTGAAAATGGCCCTCAGCCCCTCACCCAGACTGGCCAGGCACCCCAGTGGGGACCCCCACCCTGAAGGGGTATGACCAGCTGCAAACACTCATCATCCCCTCATCCAGGCTGGCCAGGCACCCAAGCGGGACCCCCCACCCTGATCCAGGACACCCTTCAGGGCAAACCAGCAGGCCTCCACCCATGCACCAGGCCTCTATCCTATATAGTAAAAGGATAATATGCCTCCCAGCACCAGGATCAGTGGAGCCGCGAGGCCTCCCGAACCCAGGATCAGCGGAGCCACAAGGCCTCCCGGCACTGGGATCAGAGGAGCCATGAGGCCTCCTGTCACCGGGATCAGTAGAGCCGCGAGGCCTCCTGGCCCCTGGAGCAGCCCTGATCGCCCTGCGGATCTGTGTGTGACAGGGGGTGGGGCCACAACCTCCCCATGGGCCCTGCTCTATGTGTGACAGGGGTGAGTGCCTCAACCCCCTGATCGGCCCTGCTCTGTGCCTGATGGGGGGAGCTCCCCAACCCCCGATCCGCCCCGCTCTGTGTGTGACAGGGTGCAGTGCCACAACCTCCCCATCGGCCCTGCCCTGAGTGTGACAGGGGTGAGTGCCCCAACCCCCTGATCGACCCTGCTCTGTGGGTGACAGGGGGTGGTGCCCCAACCCCCTGATCTGCCCTGCTCTGTGTGTGACAGGGGGTGGTGCCCCAACTCCCCTATGGGCCCTACTCTGTGAGTGACAGGGGTGAGCTCCCCAACCCCCTGATCAGCCCTGCTCTGTGTGTGACAGGGTATGGAGCCCCAACTCCCAGGATGGGCCCTGCTCTGTGCGTGACAGGGGGTGGCGCCGCAACCTCCCCATCGACCCTGCCTTGAGTGTGACGGGGGCGGCGCCCCAACCCCCCAATCAGCCCTACCCTGAGCATGACTGGGGGTGACATCGCAACTTCCCGATCCGCCCTGCTCTGTGCATGACAGGGGGCAGCGCCCCAACTCCCCAATTGGCCCTGCTCTGAGCCCAACCAGGGGCTGCACCTAGGGATTGGGCCTGCCCTCTGCCACCCGGGAGTGGGCCTAAGCCAGCAGGTCATTATCTCCCGAGGGGTCCCAGACTGTGAGAGGGCATAAGTGGGGCTGAGGGACACCTCCCCCCTTCCGCCAGTGCACAAATTTTTGTGCACCGGGCCTCTAGTAACTATAATAATTGCCCTGAAAAGTTTTAAAACAAAGTGGTGAGGGAGCTTGCCCTTCCATGTATTAAAACTAATGTTAAAGCCATTAAAAACTATAGGATTGGCATAGGAACAGACAAATAGATCAATGGAAGAGAACAGAGAGCCCAGAAACAGATCCAAGGGTATCTGAGAACTGACTATATGATAGAAGAAGCACATCAATTCCAAGGGGAGAATGAGCTATTTCAGATAAAATGTTGGCATAACTGGAAAGTATCTGGAAAAATTTTTAATTAAACGCCCTGTTCCCCATACTATATTACAAAATAAATTCCAACAGAGATTGAGTTTTAACATCAACAATAAGCAATTAAAGTTTAAGAAAATATTGGAAGAAAATATTTGCTTAAAGTAGAGAAGGTCTTAAGCAAAACGAAAATCTCAGAAACCAAAAAACAAAAGAGAAATTTGACTATAAAAAATGTTTGCCATGTTATCATGGTGCCAGCATGACAAAAGACACCAAGTCAAAAGAGAATTGATAGACTGAAAGAAAATACTTGTGTCGTTATGACAACCTTAGTGTTAACATCCTAATACTTTTAATCACATAAATGAATAATAAAAAAGAAAAATCCCCCAAATATGAAAAATAACATAGAGACAGGCAGTTCACAAGAGACAAAATGCAAATAACCGATAAGTTCATGAAAAGATGCTAAATCTCACTAGTATTCAGAGACTTAGAAATGAAAACAATGAAAAATCAGACAAAAAGTTGAAATACTGACAGCACCACCAGTCTTTGTGAGACTGTGGAAAAATAGGCACTCTGGTGCATTGTTGGTGGCAGTGTGAATTTCTTTATTTTTCCTAAATTAAACTCTTTCAATGCATGCCAAAATTGGACATACCCAGAAATCCCACTTCAAAATATCTATTGTACAGGAATAAAAATTTCAATATGTATACTAGTATACACAGGATTTCAGTTGCAATCTATACTAATAAAAGGGTAATATGCTATTAAGCCAGGTCAACCGGCCATCTTACGGACACCCGACTTCCTTCTGGACAAAGCCATGGTGGTGGGGGCTGAGGCAGAGGCAGTTAGGGGAGAGATCAGGCTGTCAGGGGAGAGCAGTCAGGGGCAAGATCAGTCTGGCAGGGGGTTAGGGGCGACCAGGCTGGCAGGGGAGAATAGTTGGGGGTGACCAGGTCAGCAGGAGAGGACAGTTGGGGGTGACCAGGCCGGCAGGGAAGGGCCCTTGGGGAAAACCAGGCTGGCAGGGGAGGGCAGTAGCGGGCAACCAGGCCTGCAGGGGAAGACCATTGGGGGCAACCAGGCCAGCAGGGAGGGCCACTGGGGGCGACCAGGCCAGCAGGGAAGGGCAGTTGGAGATGAGATCAGGCTGGCAGGGGAGGGCAGTTGGGGCATTAGGCAGGGAGGCAGGTGAGTGGTTAGGAGCCGGTGGACCTGGATTGTGAGAGGGATGTCTGACTGCTGGCTTAGGTCCAATCCCTGAGGGACATCCCCCAGAGGTCCTAGATTGGAGAGTGTGCAGGCCGGACTGAGGGACACCCCCCCCCCCACCCTGTGCACGAATTTCATGCACTGTGGGCTTCTAGTATTGTTTATAATAGTAAAAAGCTAGAAATAATTGGCAAGTCTGTCCCTAATTTATAGGACTGAATAAATTATAGCAAATTTTTGTATATGAATTATACAACTCAGATGATTTAAGTAAGTCTCAACACATTGATCTGGGAAGATATTCATGATATATTGTTAAGTGAAAAACAAATTGCAAAGTAATTGGTATAATATGACTTCATCTCTTTAATATAAAACAATCTGATAAGAGATTTGCATTTCTACAAAATGGGAAAACATCAGGAATGTCATCCAATTCTGTGATGATGGGAGAAATCAGAAGGAAGGAAAGGAGAGGATTAAGTTTTTTTTTCTTTATGTTTAAAATAGTTTCAATCAACATGTGGTACTTTTACAATAAAATAAAAATGAAAGACCTGGGGGGAGTGTGTCACAGGTTGAAAGAGGACTGTGCTTTATATCCATGATGCAAAGCGGCCGAGCAAGGAGCAGGCAGCCCCAGCCCCCACTGCCCTGTGGGGAGACTTAGGGGATGAATGGCATTGGGCTGCTATGAGGCTTCTGATGGAGAGGACAGTCCGAAACTTGCTGTCCTGCACAGAGTCATTAGCCAGTGCCCCGTGGTGTCACGCATCACCATCATAAACTCACCACCAATGCCTCCTGTAGCAGCAGAGCAAGGAGGGAGAGCCACAGCCAGCGCCAGAGTTCTTGTTCTTGACTCCAAAGTCACCTTCACTCCCAAGGTCACACTGTGAGTCCTGTGCCTTCGGCCTCTGGGTCTACCTTTCCCTTAACTTTCATCTTTAAAGACAAATTAAATGTTAGGCCCTTGTAAACTACCCCCCAGATACTCAAACTCATAGTGTGAAATTCCTTTGGGGAAATAGATACTTAAAATGTTGAAACTTAGTGACATTTGCTCACTCAAGGCTGTTGTGAGTGAATGGCCTTGGGCTTACCCTTGACTTCTGTCTCCGAGCCATCACTGGCTAACCTGCTGCAGCCGTGGGTGCTCATAAACTCAGAACGGAGGTCAAAATTCACAACAGCACTCGTTTTAAAAAAAATTTTTCGGAGATACTACAATTTACCTCATCCTTTTGATTATTCATCTGTTGAGTTTAAATAGAAGGGAAATTTGAGACTTGCAAAAAGAGAGGAGCCTTTTATGGAGACTCCCATCTGGGGAGCAGATTTATGAGGCCTTTTGAGACCCAGAATAACTTCACTGTGATGAAGCACAAGGCAGGACTCCTCCCCTCCCCCACCCCAAGCCGAGGGCGAAGGGCGAAGGGAAACTGAAATGCAGATACCCAGATGGGAGGGTTCCTGAGGCATCATGGTTGAGTCCCTAAAGAAGCCAAACATTTTTAGAGTGAGCCAACAAAACTGAGCTGTTCTTTAAGTGCTTTTGTTTTGTTTTGTTTTTTAGTAACTTCTCAACCAGGAGTCTGCTCCGGGCTTTGGAAGCTCTGTTTGAAATACAGGGATGGAAGCGACAGTGATGTAGCAGGGCAGCTGCCCGTCTCAAATGAACATGTGCGGTGCCATAAAGGAGCAGAAGAGCCGGAGCCCCGCATCCCGCGGGAGGGCCACGCCACCGTCACAGCCTGCCTCCAACCACATGTTGGCAAGTAAACAGAAATATCAATGGCTTCTCATGCCCTGAAGTGGAATTAAAGTGGGCACTTTAATAGCAAGATTCAAAGCAGGAAGCAAAGTAGCTTTTCCACAAATTTATTGTCAGAAGCATTTTTCCAATCATTTTTCGCTTGGCTTTACAGTACTTGGTGTTAAAAGAGGACCCCAAAATGCCATTTTGGGAGACTGGAAAGAGTATTCATTCTCAGTGCTAAAGATGACATAGAATATGAAAATAAGCAGCTGGAAGGGAAACAAAGGGGCCTCGTCCAATAGCTGAAAGTGAGAGCAGGGCTATTCCCAACTGCCAAAGGGTGGACGCAATCTGCGTGTCTGTCAAGGGATGATGGATACACAAACTGTGACGGCTACTCACAATGGCGCACGACTCAGCCCGAGAAAGGAAGGAGATCCGGACAGGCTACAACATGTGTGAGCCTTGAGGCTGATCAGCAGCTCAGTGAAATAAGCCAGACACAAAAGGACAAACACTGTATGATTCCACTGTTATGAGGTACCCAAAGCAGTCAAATTCATAGAGACAGAAAGTAGAATAGTGGGTGCCAGGAGCTGCAGGGAGGAGGGGATGGGGAGTGGTGTTTAATGGGGACCAAGTTTCAGTTGGGGAAGATGAAAAAGTCTTGGAGATGGGTGGTGCTGATGGTTGCACAGCATAGTGAGGGTACTTATGCCACTGAACTGTGCACGTAAAAATGGTTCAAACCTGGCCAGTGTGGCTTAGTGGTTGAGCATCGACTTATGAACCAGGAGGTCATGGTTCGATTCCCAGTCAGGGCACATGCCTAGGTTACAGGCTCGATCCCAAGTAGGGGGTGTGCAGGAGGCAACCGATTGATGATTGATTGATAGAAACACCAACGATGTTTCTATCTCTCTCCTTCCTTCCTCTTTCTGAAATCAATAAAAACATATGTTTTAAAGGGTAACTTTTATGTTATTTATATTTTAGCACAATAAAAATATAAACAGGCAAGGCTACATTTTCCTGGATTCAACAAGCACTGCTTGTGCATCCTCCACGCTAAGGCCATGTGCACGAGCAAAACCACATGCTGAGAAAACAGGATTCATAATCCAGCTCAGGTTGGCTCACAGGCTGCTGAACATCTCATTGAAAATGACAGAACGGAATTACACCCAATCTTTTAAATATCTGCATCTCAAAGTTTGGAGTCCTAAAGACAGATTACATATTCCAAAAATCGGAGTTGCTTCTGTGCTAATTTAATTTCCCAACTCGTCATTTTTGCCTGTGGCCACTTGCCTCCCAAGGAAGTGGGTAGAACCAGGCTTGCAGGTGTGGCCCAGCTCTCAGCCCAGCAGGTGGAGATGGCTCACATGTTGAGGGCTGAAATGACCACAGATCTTCGGGGAAGAAGGCTCAGGAGCTTGTCCACTGACTCTTCTGTAGCCATAACTCATAGATCCCTTGTGCTCTTGGGCACTCACAAGTAAACCGAACGGTGAAAGTTTGTCCAGTTAACTTGGGCAAAGCCTAAACGTCATTGTTGTTAACCCTTGTATCCAGGACTGAGCTCAGGCCCTATGGGAAGCGCAAGCATGACAAACCTGGGCAGGCAACTGAGCACAGTGTGACAAGCACAGGCATGCATGCTAGCGAGACACGGACTTACTATTGGCTGGACCACTTAACAGCGGGTGACCTCAGTTAAGGACTTAACATTTGTGTGTCTCCATTTCCTCATCTCTGAGATGAGGAAACTCACAGAGTTTGTGGAAATTAACTGGGGCAAAACATGTAACACAGACATAGTATATAATAACTGCTCAATAAGTAATAATGAGTTACATGACAAAGGGACAAGACTCAGGCTCTCTGCTCACAGTAACAATGCCTAATATTTACTGAGCGTTTGCTATGTGAAAGGCACTGTGCTAAAAGAGATATATAACTATCTCAAGCCTCACAGTAATTTTATGAGGTAAATGTTATCTTCTTTTCATATGTGGAAAAAAACAAGGCTTAGAGAGATGAAATACTCTGCATAAGGCCGCACAGGGAGTAGCAGGCAGAGCCAGGATTCAAACCCAGTCTAGGATACTCAAAATCATTATTGTCTATTACCTGAGGCAAGTTATTTAATCCTCACCTACCAAACAAGTATATAATGGTAGTGCCCACTGCACCTCCCCCACAAAGTAAGGGTCCACTGACATGATGGATACAGAAGGTGCAGAATGGCAAACGCAAAGTGAGGTCAATATTGAAAGGCATGGATCCTGCTTAGAGAACCAGCCTCGCAGGGGAAGGTAGACGGGGACACCAATAACTATCCCCCAGGCAGGAGATCATCCTCTAGGAGAGCATACCAACACAGGACAAAGGGGCTTTTTCCCTCCTTTCTTTTCTGGGGGCAGGAGAGACTAGGAGTTCATCCTCCACAGGCAGAAGGCGGAGGGGCATATCAGTCATCCCCTCCAAGAGACTTTAAAGAATGCCTTTGCTTTGACTTGAGTTCGCTTTGGCAGGAGAGGCAATTGAGAAGTAGCTACAGCATACACATTCTTATACTGTCTTTGTGTTTGCTTTGAAGTGTTTTACCCAGACAGCTATGGACCCTGAATGAGTGTCGTTTACCTCTGGGGCCAAAAGCACTGTCTTCCGGAGGCCCCTCCTGTGCCTGGGAGGGGGGAGCGGCAGCCCTGTGGCTGGAGCCCTGGCAGAGCCAGAACCCAGGACGTCTAAGCCACACAGCGTCAGAGTGAGGAGGAGCCCCAAAGACCATGGGGCTCACTCCCGCCTCAGCCTCGAGCCCATGCCTGCAGCCCCGGAACAGGAGAGCTGGCTAGCGAGCCTTCAGCCCCTAGAAGGATATCCTCAGGGGACTCACCACCCATCTGCCCCTCCTGTACCCTCTCCTGTGGCGTCTGACCACAAAACCTAGTTACACCTGGGTGGGAATTCCCTCAGGAGTGGGTTTAGCAATGTGTTGACGGATTAGATGCTTTGCCAGCGTTTGGGCATTGAAACTGAGAATGGAATTCTCTGCATTTAAAAACAAATCCCAATAACATGTTCTGTATAAAATCCCCTTTTCCCCCAGAGACATGGTGTCTCCATCATTTTCACTTGACCACTATGGCCTTGTCAGTCCATGGCTGCCCCTAGCCTGCCTGTTCTCACAACTGAAGCTTATAGACCAGCGGTTCTCAACTGTGGGCCACGACCCCTTTGGGGGTCAAATGAACTTTCACAGGGGTCACCTGCATATCAGATATTTACATTATGATTCATAACAGTAGCAAAATTACAGTTATGCAGTAGCAACGAAAATAATTTTATGGTTGGGGGTCACCACAACATGAGTAACTGTATTAAAGGGTCTCGGCATTAGGAAGTTTGAGAACCCCTGTTATAGACGCTTCCCTGCAAAGCCCAGCTGGGCTCTAGTATCCAGGATCAACCTCCCCCCACCCCACAACCCAACCACACACACACACACACACAGGCAGGAGGGGTTTAAGACTGTAGCCCAACCTGCTGACACTTATCATCACCTCCCTCTCCCTCACCCAACTGTCTAATATTTCACCCAGCTGTGAGTTTGTGGGTTGCTCCAGACACCACAACCCTGCCCTACATCTTAGCTCTGCAAGATGAAATCTCATCTCATTCCCCTTGTCTGGATATTCTGGAAATTTCTGGAAATCTGCTTAGTATCCCAATTCATCTCAAAACCCCCTCAGGCAGGGGTTCTCTGCTTTTGCAAGTTCTGGGGCATGCTTCTCTGAGGGCTCACCAGGCCCACGCCAGCTCGGGACACCTGCTCTGCACCAGGTCACCTTGCCGCCTTGGGCTCTGCTTATTGAGCCAGGTGCCAGGCCTTCCCCCAAAGTAGCCACCTGTAGACCAGCCTGACAGGTAGGTGGTGACCCATCCCCTTGTCCAGTCTCAAACTATGTCCTTATTCTTAAGGACTTCTAAATATAGTACACACAGAATCAACAGCAGCAGCGTGGTGACAGGACACAGAGAGCAGTACAAGGAATGGCAGCAGAGGGGCCACAAGGAGGCAGAACAAAAAGCCTGTCTGAAGCAGCAAGAGAGCAGAGGCAGAGACAGTGGAAGTGCTGGACGGTGGGAGATTCGTGGCGGGAGCCAGGCGTCCAGCTCCCCAGTTTCAAGGGAAGAACCACTGGCTGCTAGACCTTGTACAACCGTCCTGCTCTCCATGAGGCTTATGAGAATGTCCCCACCTCCCTTCCTTCCCTGGGTATCCCTACACCAAACCCCCAGCACCTGAGGCAGTCCGCCCTCGTCTCTGCTTTTCACCACCTGAAATAGCCCGACTAACTCAGCAAGGATCTTTTCCAGGGACCGAGCCCATCCCTGAGCCGTGGCCAAGCCTCCCCATCCCATTGTGTCCACTGAGGCTTGCCCAGGCCTGACTCAGCACGCAGCCGGTGGCCCATTCCGTGGCCCAGAAACAGCCGATGCTCCAGAACGGGAAGAGCGCAGCTCTGCAGCTGTCTCAGCCTCTTCTGGCAAGTTCCATGTTTTCTCTCTGGCCATTTCCTCAACTGTAAACTGAAAGCAATAGTACCTGCTCCACATCCTTACAGGGATGCTGGAGGATCAGATGCGGAGGGCAAGACATCTGAAGTACCACTTGCCTGCAAGTGGACAGTAGCATTACATTCGTGATAAATTCCCATCTCCCTGGTCTGCCTCTGGCCCGCCCATGCTGACGTGGTGCTCTGTGCGGCTCCCTCCTCCGACCTCCCCTGCCCTCTGTGGGTTCCTCCTGCACTTCTGACCCACAAGGCCCGTCTGCCGTGCTGTTGTGCACAAGCCCTCTGCAGCTGCTTTATCAGGGCAAACTCCAAAACCTTGTTTTTTGCTGCATCTTTCTTTTCTCCACTTTTGAGGAAGCTGAACTTCCCTCAAAAATGTCTAATTTCCCTGGGGCCACCAATACCACTCAGAGACCCAGCAACCTCTTCCAGTACCAACAGATGTAACAGGTGAACAAGAGAACCTGGGCTCAGACTGTGCCAACTTATAGCAAGTTGAGTCCATCAAATTGTTCTTTCCCCTCTTCTATTTTTTTTTATCCTCACCCAAGGATATTTTTCCTTTGTTTTTTAGAGAGAGCGGAAGAGAGAGGGAAAGACAGAGAGAAACATTGATGTGAGAAAAACACATCAATTGGTTGCCTCCTGCAGTGTGCCCCAACCAGGGCCCAGGCCAGAGAGAAGCCTGCAACTGAGGTACATGCCCTTGACTGGAATCGAATCCCGGACCCTTCAGTCCACAGACCGATGCTCTATCCACTGAGCCAAACCGACTAGGGCCCCTTTCCCCTTTTTTCAAAGTTCACACCCCGGACTTCATCACTAAAAGGCACTTGAATAAACAACCCACTCTGGCCCTAGCTGACCTCACTGACCTTCAGGGGGTCTGTGGCCAGCTGCTGTACCAGTGGTTCTCAAAGCAAGATCCCCAGACCATCTAGGGGCCCATCATTAGAAATGCACATTCTCAGGCCCCATCCCAGACTTCCTGAGCCAGAGATTCTGGGGTAGGGCCCCCTAGGTGTTTCTGTGGCACACTCAGCACGAGAATCCCTCTCCTAGATCATAAACTTTCTCAATCCACCATGCGCCTTCTTGGCTTCCACTTGGGGCATGGCTGGAGACATCGCCAATGGAACAGAAGGGTCTGTTCCACTGCCGAGTTATGAAGGCCAGGGGGTTAGCTGCCACCCCTGCTCGGCCTCTTTCCCGGTCCCTTGGCTGATTTCCCATAGTAGTATCTCTAGATGCCCTTCTTTCTCCCTAAGCTCCCATTCCTTCTCACTCTCCCTTTCATTACTAACGTCCTCTCGTGTCTTTGAGAATGCTGCCGAGGGTCACAATAATGGGCCCTGCGCTTGGCATTGGGAGACCGTGTCTAGCACTTCTGCTGGGGAGCTGAGGAAACTGGGTAAGTGAGCAGCAGAGGTCAAGGATCCGGCCCTGTGCTCAGAGGATCACAGAACATCGCTGCCCAGGCCGCTCTCGGCTCTGCTTCCCTAGTCTGCTCTCCATTTCCTCAGCTGTAAAATCGGGATGGTAAGTACCTCACATCGGCCATATCATAAGTAATATGCACAAGATGGTCAACAGGAGAGCACTTTGTAAACATTAGGCCTCGATAACCTAAGTGTAGACCAGCAGCAGTGATATTGCCTGGGAGTGTGTTAGAAATGCAGAGTCCTGGGCCCCACCCAGCCTAACAGAATCAGATCCTGCATTTTAGCAAGACCCCCAGGGGCTTTATCTGCACTTCAGAGTCTGAGAACGGTGATTAGAAGAACCAAGAAAGCATAAGATACCATGTGTTACTATCTTCAAGTTTCTCCATTTGCCTTCTCTTCCCCAATTCCCAAAGAAATGCCACCCCTCTCCTAGGTCTGAAGCAGTCCTTCTTAACTATTTGGCACATTATATTAGATAATCTTGGGGAAAAGCCCATATCAGTATATTTTTTTTAATTTCACAGATGACTCAACTGTGGGTCCAGGGTTGGAACACCTTACCAGCCAACCACACTGCTGTTCCATAACATTGTCTCCTGGGGCACTTGCTGCCACACTATCTGCCTCATCTCAGCCTCTCCACTCACTCCCACCCCTAGTCTATCCACCGAATTTTCACATCCCCATCCCCTTTTCATCCTCACCCCCAGCTTGCTTACTTTTCCCTTTGGCTCCTATCACTCCTTTCACATAACCAGAGTTCAATATATTCATTGACAGGGATTTTTAACATCAGACATGGGCAAATCTCTGCAGCTGGAAATCTCCCCTTGATCTCATCCTCCTTCCAACTCATGCTGCCCTGGTTTCTTTCCTGGCCAGGCCACAAGCACATGGTCTTTGCCTGCCACCTCCATGTCCTCCACAGCCCTCAGACTGGCTGCTCAGAGCTGGAGAACTCTTAGTAAAAGGTTGTTATGAGTTCATTGCTATTGGGTAGACAAGGGAGGAGTCTTCAAGGGTCCTGCAGTGTCCATGAAGCGATAGATCAAAGAGGAGCCCAAATATGCCAAGGAAGAAGAAAGGGTTGGTTGAGTCCCACCTGGGAAACACCCACCCTAGGCCTGGGGAGCTGAAGGGATCTTTTTCCCTCTGTGACAAATGAGCCCAAAAGGAGTTCCACCTGAACCTGAAGCAGAATCCAGACAGGACCAGGAGAATGTACATTTTCTTAAGAAACATGGAAAAGGCCCCAGGGGCTGGATCCCAGTGCTGAATAAAGGAATCAGGAAGTCCTTGCTCTAGGAGTCATGACTGAAACCAGATAAAGCTGCAGGGACAATTCCTCCCTGTGTGGTTCCCTCAAACACACATACCTGTAGCTTGCAGGTATTGAATTCCAGGAGCCAGTCTGACTTGAAAATAAACCATGGCTCACTACTTAGCCTTTAATCATTTATTCATCAAATATGTGATTGATTCCTTCTCCATGCTTGGCAAGAGAAACACACATGGTCACAGCACAGCTCCTGGCCTGAGAATCTCAAAGTCTAGAGCAGCGGTTCTCAACCTGTGGGTCACCAACCTGTGGGTCGCGACCCTTTTGGGGGTCAAATGACCCTTCCACAGGGGTCGCCTAAGGCCATTGGAAAACACAGATATAATTACATATTGTTTTTGTGATTAATCACTGCTTTAATTATGTTCAATTTGTAACAATGAAAATACATCCTGCATATCAGATATTTACATTACGATTCATAACAATAGCAAAATTACAGTTATGGAGTAGCAATGAAAATAATTTTATGGTTGGGGGTCACCACAACATGAGGAACTGTATTAAAGGGTTGCGGCATTAGCAAGGTTGAGAACCACTGGTCTGGAGGGAAAGAAGAAACATTACAAAATGATGCCAGTGGCAAAAAAGAAAAGAAAAGAAAGTAACCAATATTATGGGCCACAGGGGAGGAACCCAGCTGTGGGGCCAGGAGACAAGGCGCTAGGTTTATGGGCCTGAAGACACCAAAAGCTCCAAGGTGAAAGCAGAGGCTCATGAGGAGCCCCACCTTATGAAATGTGAGCCCTTTCGCATCTTCTTCTCATGCCCTATAATTTACTGAAATTAAGAAATCAGAGTCCACCATTTTAAAGGTTTCTCGTCAGAATTGTGACATAGTTGTCTGAAAAGGATATACTGATCCCACTGGAGAACTTTTACAAAAGCTTAAAAAGCTCAGGCACTCTCCCTGAAGCAATGAGAATGTCACTGTCACAGGTGAAAATAGAACCAAATGGTTGTGTTGATTCATGGCTCTTTAATTACTAGTAAAATTAAGGAGGTTTTCAAGTTTAATGGCACAGAAGTCACCTTCATTTGCTTCTACCTTATTTATCCCCTACTCCAAAACCATGTTATTTTTCCTTTAACTGTGTCTCTTTACTTTGTCTCTGTTTCTCCATCTTGATGTCCCCAACCCAGGTCAAGCCCACATTACTGCTCCCCTATTTTCCTGCCCTAACGTGGCTCCCCCTCCTCCAGCCCATTCCACACATTGTTTATCTCACTAAAGCATCCCTTTCATCAGATCACTGTCTCCATTAGAAGCTCAGAAGCTACCAGTTGCCCAAGGATGGGTCCTCTGCTAGATTTCTAGGCTCTTCACAAAGGGGCCCCTCTCTGTTCTTTTAACATCTTCCCAGCTCTCTTCCCACTGACTCTTCAGCCAACAGTGCATTCCTTCAAGGCATTACACTTTGAGCTCCTCGCTGAACCTTTCCTAGTTACTAAGCAGGAAATCTATAACTTGTCTTTCTACAATGCAATGTAGTTAACCATTTGTGACTAAGAGCCCAGTTTCACATGGAAACATGTTAGATGTTGACAGGCTGCCTCACCAAAACAGCTGAAAACCAGAACAGAGCTAAACCACAGTGCTGATGGCCCTTCCCTGCATTCAGGGTTTGGGGAGGTGTGCTGTACCTCTAGAAACAGCACATCACACCAAAGAGACCACAGCCCTACCGCCCACCACGCTGTGACTTGGGGCAGGTTAACTACTCTCTAAACTTTTGTTTCTTTGGCATCACAAGTTAGGGTTTCCAGTATGAAGATGCTGAGATGGAGTTGGCTTGTGGGCATTTCTTAATAATCAATGCCTGCAGACTGAGGAAGTGGAGGAATCAAGGTTGGGCAGAGGGGGAAGAAGCAAAACTCCCACAAAGCCTCAGCCGGCCCCCTGGGGAAATCTGGAGCACACATGATACATCAGAGTTGGTCCTTGTAGGCCAGGGTGGCCAGGCCTTTCTACTCCTGCCTGGATCCATCATCTATGTAAACAGCTCAGAATAGACCTGACACTGAACAAGAGGCTGACTGCTGGAGGCTGTCTGCTGACAGCCTTCCCTCTCTGGAAGTACAAGCTTCCCTTCAAGGAGGACCTGGCAGCATCTCCATGCCCACGACACTTGTTTGTAGAAGGGGGTGCTAATAATAGAACCAACCCTACGTTATTCTGAATGAAATAAGCTAGACATTTAGCACATAGCACACCTGGCATAGAATGGGTATTTTGTAAATTATTATTGCTATTGTCATCACAGTAGAGTAAGAATTGGAAGAAGAGTTCTCCCCTTTCTTTAATTCATCCAATGCATATATACTGACCACTACCATGTGCCAAGCACTTTCCTACAACCAGAAGTACTGGTCTGAGGATATAGGTGGCCATGGGCATACCTCATGCCAAGGAAAGAATATTTGAGCCAAGACTTGAAGGAGGTGAGAAACAGACAGGACAGCCTGCAATAGCCCTATGGAGGCAATGAACCTAGCATGTTCAAGGCCAAAGGGGCCAGAAACAAAGTAAGCAAGAAGGAGTGGGGTAAGTGAGGTTAGACAGGTGACAAGGTCACTTCCTAGGTAGGTTGTGTGCTTCCCAAAGATCTAACTCGGATGTGGTCAAATCTCATCACCAACTCAGAGGTTCAGAAATATAAGTGACAGAGCATCATGGTCCACAACACCCTAGGGATGTAATCAACAAAATTAAAACTGTGGGAAACTCCACAAGAAAAAGGACCTAGTTTCTTCAAAACAAATCAAAAATTCTAAAAATTTCAAGGAAAAAAGGTAAAGGGAAACTTATAGATTAAAAGAAGCATATCAACCAACCCCACTATACAATCTTATTTGGAAGCTGATTCAGACAAGCAGACTGTCTTATAATTAATGGTAATCATCACCATCTTATAATGGAGAAAATGTAAACACTGAGCGGATGTTGAATGATCATAAGGCTCTAGGATAGTCTGGTGGCCAATGACTTAGGGAAAGGAGATGGTTGGTCTGGAATCTGCTGAGGATTCCGGGAGGCCTCCAGCCCCCATGTCACAGACAAGGATTTAGATAGAAACTCTCTTTCCCTTCCCCAAATTCTTGCCCAACGTGTGCAGGAAAGGCAGACCTAGGTTACCCTGGGCAGTATGGTACACAGACACGAGAACATTTCTAGTCTTGTCCATGTCGCCTCCCTTCTTTGTAATTTTATGTGAGAACCAAGAAAACTCATCCACCTCAAATTCCCAGCCATGTGTACAGTACACCGCATGGCCATCACTCTCACCCCATCCTCTCTTCTCAGCTCTGAGGGAACTCTTCGTCTTCGTGTGCAGGTCTGAAGTGGGTCCAGCTTTAGTCTCTAACTTGATTTGAAGACTGACTCGCCAGACCCTTCATACTTTTCCTTTCCTGAAAAGGGGGCTTGCATGCAGTCTACTCTGCAAACCACAGTGTTTCACATCATAAAATACACCCTTAGATCACGTGGAGTACTTTTTAAAGAATTGCAGGAAGAAGGTTCTTAAATCAGATGCTTTCTACTGATGCTCCTTTACCCACAAAACTGACTTATATTATTAGGTGATATGTGTAAGAAACTTTATCTGGCTTTACCTGGTAACGGAGCTCTAGAGAGCCATTCCCATGTGACTAATACCACAGCTTATACTCTCCTCCTGATAGATGGGTTTGCATTTGCTTTCTGCTAAATCAAAGGAGATTTACTTGGAAAACACAGAACCCAGAAAAGAATAACCAATGATATTCTTCATAATCACTGTTTAATGAAGGGGAGACAAGAGAAAAAAATACTTGAACTAGAACCAATTCTCAGACCTGCCACAAACCAGCTATGAGACATCTCTTGCCCTCTTGCAATGTTAATTTTCTCATCTGTGAAAGAAGGCATTTGGACAACATAATGTCCATGACCCCTCTCTACTCCAAAATGCTGCAATTTTTCTAATTGACTGCATTCTCTCACTCATCCTTCATCATTTATTTCCAATGCAGTTAACAAGAGTTGAATGTATGCTGAAAACAAAATAAGATAATAAATTATTATAATGCAATATATAGTAAAGGTTAAACAATTCAATTAAAAAATACAAAGGATAAATACATGCATTTCAGAGAAAAAACTATCAACTATTTATCAACTAGTAGCTGATAAATACATGAAAAGATGCTCAACATCACATAGTAATCAGAAAAATTTTAATAAGATGCCATTTTTCCTCCATCAAACTGGTAAAAATGTAAAGAATCCTATCTAATAAAAGAGAAACATGGTAATTAGCGTACAACCGCTACCCTTCCCATTGGCTAATCAGCAAGATATGCAAATTAACTGCCAGCCAAGATGGCGGCCAGCCAGGCAGCTTGAAACTAACATGAGGCTTGTTTGCTTCAGTAACGGAGGACTCCAACGTTCCCCGCCTGCCTTGCCGGCCTCTGAGCTTGCAGTTTAAGAAACATTGTAACAAATATAGAAGCTAAACAAAACCCCAGAAACCTGCTTTCAGCGAACCCGGGATCCCAGAGCTGGAGTTATACATTGTTTCGTTTATAGAACCGAAACAAACCAGATACCTTCTTTCAGCAGCAGAGGCCTCAGAGCTGGAGCCAGAGCTAAAGCTGGCCCAGAATAAAAAAAAAAAAAGAAAAAAGAAAAAAAGGAGCAGTTGGGAGCTTCCGTCACCCGCCAGCCTGAAAACAGCCCTCAGCCCCTAACCCAGACTGGCCAGGCACCCCAGTGGGGACCCCCACCCTGATCCAGGACACCCTTCAGGGCAAACCACCCAGCCCCACCCATGCACCAGGCCTCTATCCTATATAGTAAAAGGGTAATATGCCTCCCAGCACCGGGATCAGCATGACAGGGGGCAGCGCCCAAACCCCCTGGTCGCCCTACGGCTCTGTGTGTTACAGGGGGTGGGCCCAAAACCTCCCTATCCGCCCTGCTCTGTTCATGACAGGGGAAGGTGCCCCAACCCCCTGATCAGCCCTGCTCTGTGCCTGATTAGGGGGGAGCTCCCCAACTCCCTGATCGCCCTGCGGCTCTGTGTATGACAGGCTGCAGCGCCCCAACCCCCTGATTGGCCCTGCTCTGTGTGTGACAGGGTGCGGCGCCCCAACCCCCTCCCCCCCCCCCCCCACGGCCCTGCTCTGTGTGACAAGATAGAGCCATAACCTCCCCATCGGCCCTGCCCTGAGTGTGAGAGTGGTGGTGCCCCAACCCCCTGATCGGCCCTGCTCTGTGGGTGATAGAGGGCGGCGCCCCAACCCACCCCCCCCCCACGGGCCCTGCTCTGTGTGTGATGGGGTAGACCCATAACCTCCCCATCGGCCCTGCCCTGAGTGTGACAGTGGCAGCGCCCCAACCCCCTGATCGGCCCTGCTCTGTGTGACAGTGGGCGGTGCCCCAACTCCCCTATCGGCCCTACTCTGTGAGTGACGGGGGGGGGGGGCTCCTCAACCCCCTGATGGGCCCTGCTCTGTGCGTGACAGGGGGGAGCTCCCCAACCCCCTGATCATCCCTGCTCTGTACGTGACAGGAAGTGGCGCGGCAACCTCCCTATCGACCCTGCCTTGAGTGTGACAGGGGGCGGTGCCCCAACCCCCCAATCGGCCCTACCCTGAGCGTGACTGAGGGTGGCATCACAACCTCCCGATCCGCCCTGCTCTGTGCAAGACAGGGGGCGGCGCCCCAACTCCCAATCAGCCCTGCTCTGAGCCCGACCAGGGGCTGCACCTAGGGATTGGGCCTGCCCTCTGCCACCCGGGAGCAGGCCTAAGCCAGCAGGGTGTTATCTCCCGAGGGGTCCCAGACTGCGAGAGGGCACAGGCCGGGCTGAGGGACCCCCCCTTCCCCCTGAGTGCACAAATTTTTGTGCACTGGGCCTCTAGTTAATAATAACTGCTGGCAAGAATGTGAAGAAACAGGAACATAACTCAGCATAAACTTTTGGGAGACAATTTTGCATTATCTAGAAAAATGGGAAAGTTCATAGATCCTTTGGCCTGGATCTAGGAACCTATACTTTAGAATATCCATACATGTTACATCATTGTATGTAATAAAACAACAGCAGACACAAACTGAATGTCTTTCTACAGAACGATGGTTAAATACAGTACGGCCATGCTATGGAATACTGTGAAGCCACTAGAAAGAATGAGATCAATTCGCATAAACTGATAGAAAATTGTATCCAAGACACATGGTCAAGGGATAAAAAGCAAGTGACCAAACTGTAAAATATGGTCCCATTTTTACAAACCTCCTCTTCATTCTCCTCTCTCTATATATGAGTGTGTGTGTGTGTGTGTGTGTGTGTGTGTGTGTGTAAATGTGTCTATATATGCATATGTACACATACATGTAGGTTAATTTGTGGACAGATAAAGATCTGGTCCCCTCTGAGGAGGGGAATGGCTAAAGAGAGGCATGCAAAGGCTGGGTGGCCTCATGTGGGTATGTAGAGGAGCATAGGACGGTTTTACAGTTTTATGGTGGATTTGTATGTTTAATGTGATAAAATTTTCTGACAGAAGCAGGAGTGCTTTTTCTAATTCACACAAAACATATCATATGGACTAGTGGCAGTCCTATGAGGGTAACTTTCATCTTTATTTTGTATATTGTGCATTATTTGTAAAACATCATCATTCTTATGATTAAAATAATTGGAAAATAATTGGAAAAATTGAACATTGACTTTGACTTCAATTAGCTAATAATTTGATGGAAAACTGGGAGAAAAAAAGACCAAAAGAAGTCTTCTAACCTACTCCTTCTGAGTCACCTTGCTTTCTGAAGACCTCTTCCAGTTCTGGAAACTCGCAATTTTTAAAATCACAGAAACCAACCCGGCCAGTGCGGCTCAGTGATTGAGTGTCGACCTATGAACCAGGAGGTCACAGTTCGATTCCCAATCAGAGCACATGCCTGGGTGTAGGGCTCGATCCCCAGTAGGGGGAGTGCAGGAGGCAGCCCATCAATGATTTTCTCTCATCATTGATGTTTCTCTCTCTCCCTCTCCCTTCCTCTTTGAAATCAATAAAAATATATTTAAAATCACAAAAACCAGACAGCTATATCTTGAAATTTCACTTATTCTCACAGTTTTTTCCAAAGTCTTCCCACATCTCCTATAACCCTTCTCTCCACACTTCAAATTTTCTTCCATTGTTCTCCCCACCCAGTCTCCCTCCTCTCCAGTCCACAATCTTTGACAGAAAGCTTCCTTGAAAGTACTTAGTTCCAAGGACTCGCCACGTCAGGCGCCAGCCAACCTAAGTACTATTCTTACCGTTTCAGCTGTCATACCCAAGGCCCTCATTCTAAGGAGACGTTTTTAAAGTATTAGTGAATTCTTACTCCACACCTCTTCCATCCCATCCCAATCTTTGATCATTAATTGAACACAAAATTATTGATCACTAGCTCTGAACCAGACCATCTGCTGGTTGAACCAGATGCATCTTTGCCTTCAAACCTCTCAGTCTGGTCAGGCACACAGAGGTGTCAACGCAGAATTGGGAGTCAAGGCGGTAACATGGCAGTGCAGGCACAATGCTGCCCAGGCCAGAGGAGAAGTCTCCTTTTGGAAGACAGGAGAGCTTCAGAGGGGAAAGGCTGTTAGGACTGAGCTGAGCGCTGAAGGATAGGCAGGAACGCAGGTGGGAGATTCTTGGCAGGTGTGTAAAAGGTACACTGTAGCCAGAGCAGTAGATGTCGGGGAAAGAAAGGAGAGAGCTGACTGTGTGCAGAGGAGCCTGGAATGGATTTGACAGTTCATGGGGAGCCACTGCAGGAAACTAAATGGGGGAGATATACAGCAGCTCTGTTTTTTCTTGTTGTTTATTTGTTTCTTAATATATGGCCATGGGAGAGGTTTGAAAGATGACCTAAGGAAGCAGGACTAACATCAAGAAGACCAGCTAGTCTGGGCACATGGCCTTTAAAAACTGACAGGTTCAAACAAGAAATGATGCTCCAAGGTGAGCCTACCTTGTGTAATCTGAAAGAAATGCATTGCGTTGATCTTTCAATATTCTTCCACTTAAAGCCAAGTTTGTATTTTAAGAGAATATAGACGTTTAAAACTCTGGTTCCAATGACTCATTCTTAGACACCAACCAGAACAGAAGCTGGCTTGACATGCTTCATTCGGTTTGGTTAAAGACACTTAGCTTTCCTTTAGGAATCGCACATTGGACTTCAGAGTCAAAAAAAAAGTTGGACTTAACTATTCTCTCAGCCACAAACTAAAACTTGCCGGAAACTAAAACCAGCCACTTAGAATTGGTAGCTTCCATTTTTCTTGATGAAGCACATGCATAGCTCATGTTTCAAGGTGGAAGCTCACTTCTCCACCATCCACAGGAGTCTTCACCATGGCAGTGAGAAATCAGAAGGAAATCGGACAGAAAGAGAAACCCCATGAAAAGGCTCTCTCTTTCTCTCAGAGTTGAGAGTTTCTTTTCTGTCTGCAAAACATGTGTGTGAGTGAGCCTGAAAAACAGGACATCCTGAACAATTACAAAACTCCACGTCTCGTCCATGTAACCTCACTCTGAGCTTCAGTATTTCACAGGGTCAACAAGCCAAAGTGCAAGGGAGGAGATGCAGGTGAGCTCCAGCGGGAGGAAGCTGGTCCAAGCACAAGGCCACTGGGACAGAGGGTGTTATCCCAGCGTCACCTTTAAGTAAGACCCGAGCATCTAAGGCGCTGCTGCCTGGGAAGAAGGAAGCTTGTGCTCAGCGGAATCTCAATTGTTAAGAGAAAAAGCATTTCAAAAAGGAAGGGAAGGGATGCAACGAGTTTTAGAGATGAAGCACTTCTCACACAAAACACAAATTGGTAGCTAAAAATTTGCAGCTTCCCAAGCACATTAAAAATTAACTGAAAAGGGGAAAGTTGTAGACAGCTCATTCTCTTTATATTTGGGATGCTTTACTAACCTAAAGTTTCTGAACATACTATTCTCTATATAAGTAAAACAGAAGGTGATATATATAAAAAAGCAAGTGGAAAGCGTTTTTATGAAAAAAACTAGATACAGATTTTAGGCTGAATAGTTAACCATTAAGTACACACACACACACACACACACACACACACACACACACAGTAAGCAGTGGCCTTTGCCACCCCAACTAAATGCTTTTAACAAATCAACATCCTGGATGTTTGAACTTTCCCTCCAAGAGCCTAGTGTTTTCACAAACTCCATCTCATTTCTATGCACATCTTTCCCAGACAGTCCTAGAGGCAGAGACTGTTTT